>NC_064862.1:35831095-36431095 GCF_024139225.1 Suncus etruscus
GTTAATTCTGTAATTGAGCTCACATTGTTTTATTTCTTTATTTTTTTATTTCTTTTTATTTCTTTTATTTTTTTATAGTCTTTGAGTCACACCCAGCAGCGCTAAGGGGTTACTCCTGGCTCTATGCTCAGAAATCGCTCCTGGCAGGTTCAGGGGACCATATGGTGTGCTGGGATTTGAACCACCGACCTTCTGCATGCAAGGCAAATGCCCTACCTCCATGCTATCTCTCTGGCCCCTCACATTGGTTTTTCACCTGTAAAACTTTCAGTGCTGCAGCCTTACATCTCTCCTTATAGACTGCACTGTTTCTGCCGACTCACAACTATTTTCTACCCACCTCTCTCTAATCAACCCCATTCATCCATTCCAGCCACATTGACCCTTCTGCTCATAACAAACTTTTCTCTCAATCTAAATACTTTAATTGTGTTGTGATTCTTCTTTGGGTTATATTTCATGTTTTGTGGGATGTGTATAGCATCCCTATTTTCCAGATGACAAGTTTCCCTAACTATAGTAAACAAATACAGGGGACGAAGTGGTGGCACATGGGGTATGGCATCTGACTTGCCTGTGCTAGCCTAGGGCTTCAATCCCCCAGTGTCCCATGTGGTCCCCCAAGCCAGGAAAGATTTCTGAGCACATAGCCCAGAGTAGCCCCTGAGCATCACCAGGTGTGGCCCAATCCCTCCCCAAATACAAGTTTCATATTCCACTGTCTGAACATAACACATTTTTGTTTATATGTCCAGATGTGAGAGTACTCATTTGTGCAATTTGATTATCTGTTTACTCCTTTTTTTATACAAAGCACTCAGGAACAAGTTTTTCTTTTTATAAACATAAGTTTTCATCCCAAAGTGTAGAAAGTCCAAGTATATGTTAACATTCTACTTGATAAGAAATTGAATGGTGTATATTTTAAGAAGTTGCCTAGTTGTCTGCCATCAGTGTATGAAGCTTTCAATTTCTTTACACCTTTATCAACAGATGCTAATATCTCTCTTTAGAGTGTCAGCCACTCTAGTCTATGAAAAATTATTTCCTAATTAATGTTTACTCACCAATGACCAATGTTCGGGACTGAATTCTGATGAGCTGCGTTATTTTTCTCAAAGGTTGAGCAGGTGCCTGTGAGAGAGTGAGAGAACATCATAAATAGTATGCTTTCATATGTATTAGCTTTTGGGTAGTTGATTATAATTTGACCCAAATCTCTTTGAGACATAATTTGTTACTTATTTATGTATCAATATAACATAACATAACATATTATTATTATTATTATTATTATTATTATTTGGTTTTTGGGTCACACCGGCAGTGCTCAGGGGTTACTCCTGGCTAGCTCAGAAAACGCTCCTGGCAGGCTCGGGGGACCATATGGGATGCCGGGATTTGAACCACCATCATTCTGCATGCAAGGCAAATGCCAATCTCCATGCTATCTTTCCAGCCCCAATATAACATATTAAAATATTTCTTAATATTCTAACATATGTCACTATAATAAATTTCATCTGGAATTGGCACAATCATTAATCATCCACCAAATACTGTTAAATATTGCTTAGAATTTTATCAATATTTAATGTCATGAGTAAATATGTTTGTGTCAAATATGTGTACCTTTAGGTATCCAGGGACCTCCTTAGCATAACTCAGGAGACTGCAACTTCTAAGCGACAGTTCAATGTGAAGTTCTTAGGAACGGAGGTGCTCTTAACAGCCACAGTAGCGAACACCAGAGCCGCCTGGCGATGCTTGGAGGAGCTACCAAGTAGCTACCAAGAGGTGCTTGAAGTTTATGTGGTGCCGGGGTCCAAACTCAAGACCTAGAGCATAAGACAGTTGTGTCCTTGACTGCTTAACTGACCTCACACCAAATCTATTAAAATGCATTTACAACTCTTTTTTTTTTTTTTTTTTTGGTTTTTGGGCCACACCCGTTTGACGCTCAGGGGTTACTCCTGGCTATGAGCTCAGAAATCGCCCCTGGCTTGGGGAGACCATATGGGACGCCGGGGGATCGAACCGCGGTCCGTCCTACACTAGCGCTTGTAAGGCAGATACCTTACCTCTAGTGCCACCTTCCCGGCCCCACAACTCTTATAAATAGCTTCCTAAAACATAGACAAATTTTATTCATCTTTAAAATTATGGGTATGAATCAACTACAGTAACAACTCATGGGTTTTCTGTGAAATCATCAATAGTATGCCATTCTGAATAGATATATTCCCTATTTTATTTGATGTCACTCTCAAAGTTTCCTTTTTGTGCCTTTTTTCTCCAACAGTTTGGTTTGATTTTTGATTCTAGAAAAACTGTCTTTGATATAATCAATAATAAAGCTTAGGCTCTGAAAAAAAAAATTTTTTTTTTACATTCCACCAGTAGGGGGAACCAAGCATCTATGCTAAAGTCATTAAAAAGAGTTAAGTGAGGTCATTGAATAAGGAGCTTGGCTCTAGAACTGTGCCTGTGCTCACTGATGGGAGACTCTGCAGCTGTGTCCTCTGTGGCCTGGCAGAGTTCCCTCACTGCTTTCTCTAGGGGTGAGCAAACCTCTCTCCTTATTTATGAGTTAGGGTGTGAGCTGATACATAGCTGAAGAGTGACAGGAAGGAAGCTCATTTGCATGGACAGTCTAGTCTCTGGCAGAGGATGGGGAAGAAAAGGAGCACAGAAGCATCCCAGCCACACCGGGCATCAGGCTTCTGTGTGCACCATGAACTGGATTCCTCTAGCTCTCCTGCTCCTCTCTCACTACACAGGTATGAACAGGGCTCAGGGATCTCCAAGAGAGCTTCCTTCTTGTTCATCCACTTGATACATGTTCTTTTGATCTTTGTGCCAGAGTAATGAGACTCTTTCCTTGTAGGTTCCCTTTCCCAGCCTGTGGTGACTCAGCAGTCCTCCATGTCTGCATCCCTGGGAACAACAGCCAGAATCCCCTGCACCCTGAGAAGTGACATCAGTGTTAGTGGAAAAAACATGTATTGGTATCAGCAGAAGGCTGGAACTCAGCCCCGGTTTTTCCTGTACTATTACTCGGACACAGACAATAAGCTGGGACCTGGTGTCCCTAATCGCGTCTCTGGGTCCAAAGATACCTCCACAAATACAGCTTATTTGCTCATCTCTGGTCTGCAGTCTGAGGATGAGGCTGATTATTATTGCCAAGTATCTTACAGTAATGCTCACACAGTGCCAGAGACAGATGAGGAAGTGGGACTAAAACCCTCAGTTACTTAGTTTCCCTGACCCAATTTTTTCATCTTCATGTAATATTTCTATTCCATCATCACTCATTGCATCATGGTTTGGATGTTTTCTAGGTTGTAGAACAAGGGTTATTTTTGTGTGTGAGGTAACAGGTTTGATTGTTGATACCACCAGCACAGCCACATGTGTTCTCTGGCACCAATATGTGATTGCTGTTGCAAAAGAAATTAAAATATGCCAATGCTAGGAACTGACCATGACTTTCTCAATAGAGAGAATTGAACAGTTTTCAATAGTAAAATACCAATAAGATAGAAGTTAGTTTTCATCCATTTGACAATGTATAGAAAATTCCTAGGAATGATATCCTCTGTGTTAGATAGCAACAGTGACACACAGATACTAAAAGACATAAAGTAACTGTATGTCTCTAAGATATATTTTGTGTGTATCTTCTCTGGAGGAATTCCACTTTAAAATGAACACCAGGACATGATTCTGTGCAAGAAAAAAGTTCCTTCTGATAATTGTTTCAGCCTTCCACACAGAAGACCATGTTCTAAGAGTGAGAAATTTATTCAGCTAAAATATTGCTTACAGAATTTAAAATGATAAGTGAAATAAAAATTTACCAAGATAATATGTGATAATAATCTAAGCAGTGTAGGAAATTTGGGGACATGGCAGTGTTTAGCAGTGTTCAGGGATTACTCCTGATCTGAACTCTGGGATCACACCTGGTGATGCTCAAGGCACCATACAGGGTTCTGGCAATCAAATTCAGGTAAGCCACATGCAATGCAAAACAAACAAACAAAGAAACAAACAAAACTGCTGCTGTGCTATTGCTTTGACTCCTTGGTTTTGTAATTTATACATTTCTAATAAAAATTAGTTGAACAAAATAGATTTAAGTTTTATGGTCTTAAAAGTTGTTTTAAGTTGGAGCCAGAGCAGTGGCACAAGCAGTAAGGAATCTTCCTTGTCTGCACTAGCCTAGGATGGACCACAGTTCTATCCCCCAGGATCCCATAAGGTCCCCCAAGCAAGGAGTGATTTCTGAATGCATAGCCAGGAGTAACCCCTGTGTCTCCAGATATAGCCCAAAAAGATAAACAAAACAAACACACACACACACACACACACACACAAAACCCAAAAAGGTTTTTTTAAGTTATATCCCAAATTCAAATTATTTAAAATGTAAACTAGCAATGGATTAAATACACATGCAAACACTAGAATTAAAAATTCTCTAATTTAAATACAGGAAAATAACTGTTATCATAACTGAAAAACATTTTTTAAAAAAAATATCAAATTCATGGGGCTCAAGCACTAGAACAGCAAGTTTGCCTTGCACATGCTCCACCTAAGTTCAGTCACCAGCATGCCAAATGGCTCCCTGAGCATGCCAGAAAGGCTTCCTGATCAAAGCTAGAAGTAGCCCCTGAGCATCACCGGATTGGTTAAAAAAGGAGTCCAAAACTTATCAAATTCAAATTGCCTGAGGGAAAGTGTTTGACTGAAATCTAACATTATTAGAGAAAATAATCATCATTTTGATTTCCACTAGGAATGTAATAATGATCAGTTATGTACATATACCTTTTTTGTAGATATGTCTGTCATTTCCGTGGCACATTTCTGAGTGGAATTATTGGATTTTTTGTTTCAGCTCTTTGAATGCTTCATAATTCTTGATTTCTAGCCTTTATCTAATGTTTTGTGCACAAGTATTTTCTTCTATTCAGTGGATGTCTTAGATTGAGTGTCTTTTACTTTTAAAAGGTTTTCAGTTTTATGTGGTTCTCCTTGCTTATTTTGTGCTGGTTTCCTTGCCTCTGGAATCAAGTCATTGAAGACATCTCTGGAATCCATTTCCATGAGAGTACAGCCTACAATAATCTCAATGTATTTTTTTGTTTCCTGGAATACTGTCTACATCTTTAAGCTGTTTTGAATTATTTTGTAGGAAATAATTAATTTATATATTTTGTAGGAAGGAAATAATAAAAAAATTAGAGCAGGAATTAATGAACTGGACATCCAAAGAACAATGCAAAAGATCAATGAATACAGAGTTGATTCTTGTAAAAAAAATACAAGATTTATAAAACAATAACAAGACACACAAAGAAAGAGTGTGAGAAACTTAATATTTTAAATCAGAAATGAAAGGGGGTGTTTACTATATACACTACAGCATTTCAAAGGGTAAGTAGAGATTTCTTTGAGAATCTTTATGCTACAAAACAAGAGAACCTGGAAGAAATGGATAAATCCTTGGACTCCTTTTACCTACCAAGATTGAACCAAGAGAATGTGAAATACCTGAGTAGACCTATCAATACCAAGGGAATTGAAATAGAAATCAAAAGGTTTCCCTCAAACAAAAGCCCAGATCTATATTGTTTCATAGTGAATTTTTCAAACCTTTAAAGAGGAACTACTGCCAATCCTAGTCAGGCCTCTTACAGCAAATTGCCTGTATGTGTATGTTTATGTGTGTTATATAAAAGATAGTTTGAAGATTATCTCATTATAAAATATGTATATATTTTAGTGCTGGCTCTAAGGCAGGGAGAAAGGGACTCTCATTCACTGTTGGTGGATATGACTCGTCCAGCCTTTTTGAAAAACAACATAAACTTCCTCAAAAACCTATAAATTGAGCTTCCATCTGACCCAACATTACCACTTCTAGGAATCTACCCTAGGAGCACAAAAACACAATGTAGTCAAGTCCTCTGCATTTATATGTTCATTGTAACACTATTCACAATGGCAGAATCTGGAAATAACTCAAGAGCCAACAACAAATGAGTTGATAAAGAAATGGTGGTACATCTACACAATGGAACCACTATGACAATGATAACTGGAAATAATGACTCTGGAGAAGGATTGGTCGCTGCAAGGACATAAAATGATAGACATGATACTCCTCAATAAAAATATTTCAAACTGCAGTGTCTAAAAGGGAGGAGGAACAAACGAATGAGAGTGACTGTCCATACATGAGTATGAGAGAAGAAAAAGAAAAAAATACATTGGCATAAATATCTAGTACTACTATTTAGAGAATATTGGATGTGAAAGCATACACAGGATAAAACATTCACTATAAAATATTTATAGTTATATTACTTTGGATAAGCACATAATTTATTTGTGCTTATCTACTTACTTATAGTTATACTTTGAGTAAGCTATGCTTAAGATTCACATCAGCATGTCAATTTTAAAAGAATCTTATATTGACATACTCTTATAAGTACAAAAATATTACAAAGGCAATTCTTTTTTTATTGGAAGAATTTATTCAAGAGACAAAATTGATTAACATAATGAGGTAAACTAACATAACATAATATAGTAACATAACATAACATATAATATAATTGATATAATAATAATACATGTAAGTCAAAGAAAGTTTCTGATTAAAAACAAATTATTTTTTCATAATGGCTTACATATCTTTCACAGTAGTATTTTAGGTACATATTAACATTGAATCAGGGGAATACCCATCACCAAATATGTCCTCCCCCTATTCCAGTTCCCTTTCTACAACCCAAATACCCCACGATCACCCCCTGGGCTACTAGAGTAGGTGGACCCCTCTTTGTCTGGCTTACTATTAGTGATCACATATCTGTTTGGTCCTGGAACCCTCCCTTGTTTCCCCCTCTATTTAAGAGGCAGAGCTAGATAAATTGAGTTATGTGGTTTTGTTTGAAGGAAAGAAAAGCAATAGATTGGGGTACAAAATAAGAGGAAAAAAAATAAAAAAGAAGTCAAAAGTCAAATATGCTGAAAATGGGTGAAGTCCCTCTAGAGGCTTCCAACCTCAGTTTGAGAGAGGATGTGAAAAAGGTAATTGAAACACCACAACAATACAGAAAGAAATATCAAATTAAATAACCGGTGAGCACTACAGCAATAAAGACAGGCACCATACAATAGTCTCGGTTCTGAAATCAAATCATGCTCGAGTGCAAATAGAAAGAGAAAGACAAGACAAAATAAAATAAAATAATATTGGAGACATCAACCTTAATCTCCACACCAAAATAAAGACGTCAAATAAAATCAATCAATCAATAAATAAACATGTTGGAAAATGATTGTTTTGTGCTTTTTTTTTTCCTTTTCTTTTTCCCCCTGCATAGGCACAGTAACTATTGGGGATATTGTAGAGGGAATTCCCTTGACCTAGGAGATACAGGGTTACTCCACCCCTGAAGTATACTGTCATGGGATGAACTCTAGACTCCTTGCATGATCATTTACTCTCCCCTTGTTGCTTTCGAGGTGTGTGGAAGACTTCTGCTTTGTCTTGGATGGTAAAATCAGACCTCTGTATCTAGAGATCTTGGTGGCTGTGCAGCTCAGGGAATGGAGCTTATGAAGTCTTTCTTTGTGGTTCTAGCAGTTATGCTTCTTCAGTGTCGTTTTAATCCATCTTCTGTAGTTGGTGTTCTTGGTCATCATTATGTTGCTCCTAGAATGGAACCTGGGATAAAGTCTTTCGTTATATTTCTGGAAGACCCGTTCAGTTGCGGTTGTCTTAGTCAGACTTCTAGAATTGGAGCTCTTGTTTGTTGAACAGATCGTAGACCAAAAGCTAGGCTAGAGCTTTTTGTTGCTGTTGTTGTTGTTGTTAGTCCCTGGATCAGTACTGTCCAGTCTCGGTTGCAACAACCAGTCTTCTGTATATAGCGACCTTGGCTTTTGCACAGGTCAAAGGGTGACATGTCTTCTGATTTTGTCTTATCGATAGCTGATGAGGAAGAACAACTTGCTCTTAGAGCAAGTTGTTCCCATTTCCTCATTGTCAGGTTATCAATTTAGAACTGGCACATGTTGGTGTCAGAGCAGCATTGTAAATGCCCTGGAGGGGATTTGGTTCCTGGAGCTGTTGTGGAGAACTCTGTCATTTCTATGTCTGGGATCCAGGAGTTAAGGCTGAACGGTCAGTGTCTAGTTCCCTGGAGCCCAGGTTGTTTCCACATGACATACATTCAGGGTGGGAGATGCCCTTGTGTTGTAAACAAGTATGAGTTCTTATCCCTAGTAGATAAGAGCTTGTTTTTATACATACAATTTCCCCTTTGTTTAATATGTCTTTGCAGGAGGAAGTGGTGCTACATTATATTGCTGGTGGATTTGGGGGTGGAGAGAGAAGGAAACAGACACCCGACAAAAACTAATATATATGCTCACACATATCTAAAGGGAAAAAAGTTTCTTTAAAAAAAAAAAGAAGATTAAATAAAAGACGTAATTAAAGGGATAAAGTGGGGCCAGGAGAGATAGCATGGAGACCAGGCGTCTGTCCTTCCTGTAGAAGGGCGGTGGCTCAGAACCCGGCATCCCATATGGTCCCCCGTGCCCACTGGGGACGTTCTCCCAGCATAGAGCCAGGAGCACCCTCCATGCGCCGCCAGGAGTGACCCAAAGGGAAAAAAAAATCAAATCAAATAAAAAAACTAAAACAAGACAAAACAAACAAACAAAAGAAACTAACAAGAATAAAAAAGAAAAGAAAAAGGGAGAAAGTGATAAAGGAGATCACTTTACATTTGGGGATAAACAGGATAAGAGGTAGTGTTATAGAGGTCTATACTTATGATGAAAGAATAGAGTTCCCCCTTGTCTTCTGAGATTTCCACAAAGGCAATTCTATACATATTATTAAGTTTTTAGAAATATTATGTTTCTTATAATATTAAGGTACTTATAATATTAACACCACATATATCCATAGGAAATATAAAAGTTAAAGAAAAGTATTGAAGTGGTTGGGGAGATAGTACAGCAGGTACACAGTAGTTCCATTCTCAATCCCCGTCATCCAATCTGGTTCCATGGGAAGCACCAGGTATGATTCCTTAGTGCAAAGCCAGAGAAACTGCTGGGCATCACTGGGTAGACACCAAAACAGCAACAAAATGAGCCAGGAAAACTTTTATAGGAATGCCCTGGATCTTGAGTAATGTCAGCAGAAAGACAGTTTTTGATTTAAGTTTAAATTAGAAATAAGTCACTGACTAGTATTATTGAATGGATGAGGTTTTTGTCCCACGCCCTCTATTGTGTATTTCACTGTGAGCTTCATTGCTATGATAAATCTGGCAGTAATAGTCTCATCTTCAACCTACAACCTGGAGATGTGCGGGAATCTTCATTGGCTGAGGGATCTTTGGATCTGAGAAAGCAATAAAGACTCTAGATCAACTGTAAGCTTGTGGAATAATACTGGAGACACCAAGGAGACTCGTGGTCTTCTGCTGGTACCATATATGCTGTAGTTCCCAAGACTAGAAACCTGCACATAGTACACAGGAGTCTGGTCGTTGTTCCTGGAGAAGCAGACAAAATAACAGGTATTGCTCAGTCAGAAGACTGGAACAAGGAACCTGCAAAGAGTCATAATTCTGAGGTTAGGATCAGGATGAAGCTTATGCAGATGCTAAAAAAAAATTGTGGAGAGTTCCCTTGGGACAATCTTCTGAATCTAAGCCTGACCTGTGCAGTAGGAAAGAACAAGAGCAAGAGAAATTTCAGGCCATGGTACACACAGATCTCTGATCCCCACAATGGAGTGACACAGGGTTCCCAGTCCTCTCCACCTACTACCAGAGGAGGAATTGCTCATGCAAGTATGTGCCAAACTTTTCTTGAGCCTTGGAGCTGGAGGTCAGCTCTCTTCCACAGGGCAAGTGTGGGTATTTGCTTGCCCCTTTGGGAGATCCCTGAGAAAAAGTAGCTGCTGAGAGCACAAAAAAGTCCCTACTCAAGGGTCTTTGACAGGCCAGAGTATTCTCAGATGCTGAGACCCCATCACTGAGCACAGAGCCCAGTGCCCAAGCCTGGGATTCTGGAAGTGGAGGGTCCTCACTGAGCAGGGAACACAGGAAAATTCTGCAGCAACCCAGTGACACCTCACATAGCCCTATTAAAAAAGAGAGAAAACTGGGGTCGAAGCAGTAGCGTTAGAGGTAAGGCATCTGCCTTGCAAGCGCTAGCCTAGGTGGACAACAGTTCGATTCCCTGGCATCCCATATGGTACCCCAAGCCAGGAGCGATTTCTGAGAGCATAGCCAGGAGTAACCCCTGAGCGACACTGGGTGTGGCCAAAGAAAACAAACGAGAAAAGAACAACAAAAAAAAAGAGAGAAAGAAAACTAAATTTTCTAGGAAGATGAAATATTTTATGTATTAAAATGTAAAATACTATAATGTAATGAATACACAAGATATAAGATATGAATAATTTCACAGAATATTTTGTGGTTTATTTATTTATTTTGGTTTGGAGGCCACACTGTGATTATGGCCTATTCCTGAAACAATGCTCAGGGATTACTTCTGGCTGGAGTTGAGAGACCATATCTGGTCCTGGTGATCTGACCAAGCTATTGTGAAAGTGTTTCCTAATTTGTAACACACATATCATCATCTACTCTCACTGAAAATGTAGTCTTAACTTTTATTTTGTTAGAGGTTCCATGTTTTAGCTCAGATGCTCACACATTGAAGGCTAGGGTTCTACCACTAAGTCACATCTCTGGCTTAAAAGTTATGTATTTTGGGGGCCAGAGCAGTGGTGCAGAGGTAGGCATTTGCCTTGCAAGCAGCTAACCTATGACAGACCTCGGTTCGATCCCCCTAGCATCCCAAATAGTCCCCTAAGCCAGGAGAGATTTCTGAGTGCATAGCCAGGAGTAACCCCTAAGTGTCACCAGGTGTGCCCTCCCAAAAATGTATTTTTTGTAAAGGAAGAATAATGGATATAATGACCTGAATTCCTCTATATCATAAGTTTCTAATGTTCCAATGTTCAGGAAAAGATATTCAAATATTTCTCTTATGAATAAATATGCACAAATGATAGCATCAAGGACATAGCTAATCGCACTGATGGCTGAGATATTTCAAAAATAGAGGGATCAAACAGAGTAAACAGGTAAGTTGCTTACCTGGCATGTATCCAACCTGGATTTGATCTCTGCTTCTATACATGTATCCAAGCCCTGTCAGAAGTAATCCCTCAGGATAGAGAGAATCCTGAGCATGGCAGGCTGATTTCTAATACACTTTCACACTCCCAAAGAAACATAGTAATAAGAGCCAGAGGTTATAAGCATAATTGGTTGTTTGTGTTCACATTTTCACTACTGAATGAATTTTGACACCCTCTCTGGACCCAAGGATGCTCTGTCCATTTTAAGGATCTGCACTGAAGAAGAGGCATTTTACTACTATGCTTTCTGATTTACTACAATACACCTCAATAGGAAAGCAGGTAGAGTCCTCCTAGCCAAGAGAAGTGCCCTGATCTGAGTGCAGAGATTGCTTCATGGCATGAGGCCTCGAAGCAAGCACAGACCCTCATTCAAGATGGTCACGAAGTTTTATTTTACTTATTTATTTAATTTGGGGGGGGGTTACCTGGAAGTGCTCAGGGACTAGTTACTTCTGGCGCTATGCTGAGAAATCCCTCCTGGCAGGCACGGGGGACCATAAGGGATGCCAGCTTCAAACCGTAGTCCTTCTGCATGCAAGGCAAACACCCTACCTCCATGCTATCTCTCCTGCCCCATAGAGTTTTATTTTTAATAAAATATATATTTGAGAATAGGGGTACATTCTCTCTGTGAGTTGTAATTATAGTTCTTTAGAGCAATGATTACATTTTTGCACAAATAACTATCTAAAACAGAACCAAGAGAAAAAGTGGGTCCAGAGATATAGTATGGTAAGTATAGGCTTGCATTGCACATAGTTAGTGAAGGTTTGATTCCTGGTATTCCATATGTTCCCCTGAGTCATCCCTGGCGCATAGTGATCCCTGGCACAGAGCCAGGAATAAGCCCTGAGCACTGACATCACCTATTATGCTTACACACACACACACACACACACACACACACACACACACACACACACACACACACACACAAAGAGAGGAAATTGCACAGTTGAGAAGACTTATATTCTTCTTTAGAGAAGTCTCCAGCTGGTTTTGGTGTCAAAGTGGTATGTGTTTCAAAGAAACTGCTTGTGGGTTGGAGATAGTACGGCACAGGGAAGGCACAAACTGACTTACTTGTAGATGAAAAGCCTCCATTCCTGAGCCAAGTGCTGAGGCCCACTAGCAGGGGTGCATGTCCATAAATGGACACAAGAGGGCGCAAGGTAGCAGGCTGTAGGAAACCAAGCTCAGTAGTGAAATGCACCCGCAAGATATTTTCATCTTGAGATAAGTAGAACAACTCAACTAATTTGGTCAAAACTGATAGGTTTATTTGCATGAATCACCACGTCCATTACTGTAGGAGATATAAGGAGAATTTGGAGGTGGGTGGTGGGCTCCAAAGTTTGGGAAATCTGCACTGTGGTGTCAGCATCATGGCCTGGGCTCCTCTCCTGCTCCTACTTCTGGCTCACTGCACAGGTCTGGGATTTTCTGGGTTAGTGGGAAAAGATGGGAAAGGATATCCTGTACCTTTATGGCTGTGTCTTGTGCTCTAACCTTGATCTCCCATCTGTTTTCAGTGGTGAATTCTCAAAATGTGGTAACTCAAGAAGCATCACTATCCATTACTCCTGGAGGGACAGTTACACTTACCTGTGGCTCCAGTGCTGGAGTCGTTACCACCAGTAACTATGCTGCTTGGGTTCAACAGGAGCCTTTCCAGAAGCCAAGGGGTCTAATAAGTGCAACCAGTAACAGGAATCCAGGTATCCCTGCCAGATTCTCTGGCTCCCTACAAGGAAACAAGGCTGTCCTCACCATCACAGGAGCCCAGGTTGAGGATGAGGCTGACTATTACTGTGTTCTATGGTTTAGCAACCATTTCCACAGTGATAGATGCAGATGGGGAAGTAGGACATAAACCCTAAACTCAGCCTCACCCTTTAAGCCTGAGTACACCATGTACACTGTGATTATAATTACTTTTTACTATAAGGTTGATCAAAAAATAGAAAGAAAAAAAAGAAATCTATCCTTGCAAACAGTGAAAGAACCAAAATGTTCTAGAATATTATATACTTTTTCCCTTAAAAACTTTGCTCCCAAGAACCTGAACTGACATTCAGATTGTATAGTTGAAACTTATCACTCTGGACAAGAACCGGATGCTGAAAATGGATGCATGGTACCCTTTAATTAACAATATTGCAAACCATGGTGTCATAAAGGAAAATTTGAAAATGTCAGTTTTATAAAGGAAAAGAGAGATAGAGAAAAAAGCAAAATGCCTGCCCCTGACATAGACAGAAGAGGGTGAAGGGGAAGGAAACAAGGGACATTGGTGGTGGGGAAAGTGCACTGGTGAAGGTTGGTGTTCATTCTATGATTGAAACTCAAGTATGAATAATTCTGTAACAAATATGCTTAAATAAAAATATTTTTAAAATGTTTCAAGCACTCTATCATAATTCCTTTATGATTTATCCTATGCCTTTAACAAAGTGTGTTTTTTTGGTTTTTTGTGTGTATTTTAGTTTGGTTTCTTGCAGCACACACTAAAGTGTCAATAGATTTTTTTTCCTTTCAGTGAAATCACTACTTTTCTCTTGAATACTGTCCTTGCTTTTAAAGATTGTTAAAAGGTTTTTCTTTTTTACCTGTTTCATCTCCATATTGTAGGGTTTCAAATTTTCAGCACATTTTGGTTATCAAGAGGAAATGTTTTGAAATGTTTTGCTTACTTATTATCAGAAATCAAAGCATTTTTCCTCGAGAAGGGTTTTCACTATCCAGAATTAACAAATGATCAGTGGATTCAAAAACTGTATTTCATGGTGGATGTTACTTCACATCTAAATCAGCTTAATCATAAACTACAGGGGAAAGGAAACACAATTTTTTCTATGTTAGACTAAGAAGTCATTTCGTTTGAAAACAGATTATCTGTTTTTGCTCAAGATTTTGACAGAGAAACTTTGATTCACCTTCCAAGAAACATCACCAACAAAATAATTCTGATATTGTCATTACCATTTTAAAACAACACCTTTAAATATAAGGGAAGCTTTTCTCAAGTGGTTTCAGGATTTCAGAAACAGAAAAGGGACGTTGGCCTTTGTTAAAAAGAAAACAAAACTCTGAATGCCACTGTAACAAAATTAAATTTTTCTCCCTTTAATATCGACATTGGCAACTTCGTTTTTTGTTTGTTTGTTTGTTTGTTTGTTTGTTTGTTTTTGGGTCACACCCAGCAGTGCTCAGGGGTTTCTCCTGGCTGTCTGCTCAGAAATAGCTCCTGGCAGGCACGGGGGACCATATGGGACACCGGAATTCAAACCAACCACCTTTGGTCCTGGATTGGCTGCTTGCAAGGCAAATGCCGCTGTGCTATCTCTCCAGGCCCGACATTGGCAACTTTGAAATGCAATTTCTGGATTTAAAAAACAAAGAACTGTGGAGCTCGACATTTGAACGTCTTTGTGCTAATTTAGGAAGATTGGAGAAACACAAATGTGAACTTAGTTTACAGCACAAGTGGTCTGCTTTGAAAAAAGACCTGGAGAAGGAGGACATGTTGATTTTTAATACCTGAAATAGTATTTCTGACTCATATAATCAACTAAAAAGCTAGCGTTTGCTGTTCTTTCTTTGTTCGGGTCTACATATTTATGTGAACAATCATTTTCAAGCATGAATCTTATCAAGAGTAAATTGAGAAATTGTCTCATCAATGAGAACTTGGAATCGTGTCTAAAATTAAAAACAACATACAAACATGACTTACTCAAACTATCCAAGGAAATGCAAGGCCAATATTCACATTAGTGTTTGTGACGTTGTCAGTCATTGTCAGGTTGTAGTTTTCACTACATTGTAAGGCAAATTATATGGAATTTAACGTTATCGATAAATAATATTCTAAAGTTTTTGTTTTATTAGTTGTGTTATTTGTATACTCCCTACCTATGTGGATACTTGCATGCAGAATATTCTCAATAAAAACTTATTGAAACTAAAAACAGTGTATCATCCTATGTATTTTTGGTTTTAAAAATGTGGCTCTCAGGCTGGAGAGATAGCATGGAGGTAAGGCATTTGGCTCTCATGCAGAAGGTCGGTGGTTCAAATCCCGGCATCCCATATGGTCCCCTGAGCTTACTAGGAACGATTTCTGAGAATAGAGCCAGGAGTAACCCCTGAGCACTGCCAAAAAACAAACAAACAAAACAAAAAACAAAAACAAAACCCAAAAACCAAAAAAAAATAAATGTGGCTCTCAAAGTAAATTTCAATTGTTGTTTTGGTGAGATTTGGCTCAGTTGAAAAAAAAAAGGTTGCTGATCACGATCACTGTACTAGATGATATAGCTATATCTGTGGATATAGTGACATATATGTAAACCCTCATCACTTAGTAACTGACACTCATAGAAAAATAATGTGTTGACATAGACAAACACATTTTAAGAGTAAATCAGTCCACAGCTGGAAGCAATGTCCATAATTGTTTATGATGTTATTATGACCATGTTTCAGGCAATTTTCCCTTATGTTATTTCTATTTAGTGCCAACTTCCAACTAGAAGTTTCTGGAGATTTGGGGTTCTCCCTGGGGTAGGTACTGACAGTCGGCCTCCATTTCCTCAGGGTTGGCCATTGGAGCTTGTTTGTTGGTGGAGACTCAGCAGTTGAGTACTCTCCGATCTCCCTAGGGTCTCCTTCTCTTAGGCCTCTGTAAAATACAGAAACTGCTTAAGTTCAATTTTGTTGAACCACTTAATATAATCTTAAGAGCAATAAAATTACTCTAGCAAGTGTATAAAAAGGAGGAAACACAGCTTGATTTCATAATAAAGGAAGGTATTGACACTGATAATACAATGGGTAGGTCACTTGCTTTGCATATGGCTGACCCAGGTTCAATTTCTGGCATCTGAACACTGCTTAGAGTGATCCCTGAGTGGAAAGCAAGTAGAAATCCTGAACACTGCTGGGTGTGGCCCCAAACCAAAACCAAAACAGGATGAAGTATTATAAACAATTCCATACTATCATAGAAAGGAAAAACAATTATTATCAGAAGAAAATCATTTTACAAAGCTCACACAATAGATTCCTTGATTAATAATATATTTAGTTAATAAATAAGTCAATTCTAATAGTAAAAAAATTATGCCTATTCTATTTTTTTGGTGAATTGTACCAATTACTTACAAATAAAGATCTCTTTTTTACCATATAATTGAATAATTTGGTACTGGTTTTATTTATTTATGTGAGATGCTGAAATTATTTTCATACAGAAAACCACAGGTGAATGTTTTCTATATCTTAACTCATAACTACCAAAAATTAAAAATAACCAAGATGTACTTCAAAAAGTGAATGTAGGGCTGGAGAGATAGTAGATCAGGTAAATCATTTCCTTGTCTGCATTAGACCAAACTTCAATGCCCAGCATCCTGTATAGTTCCCCAATCACTACCAAGAGGAATTCTACAGTTCAGACCAAAAGTAACCCCTAAGCATTGCCAGATTGGCCAAAACAAAATGAATGGATAAACAATATTTTTTAAATTCATACCACACCATATTATTCTATGATTTAAAAGATTTAGTTAGGGTCCAGAGCAGTGGCACTAGTTGTAGGGCATTTGCCTTGCACACACTGACCGAGGATGGACCACGGTTCGATCCTGGGGTCCCATATGGTCCCCCAAGCCAGGAGTGATTTCAGAGCTCATAGCCAGGAGTCACCCCTGGCATCATGGGTTGTGGCCCAAAAACAAACAAACAAACAAAAAAGATTTAGTTATCAGGTTGTAAAAGGGCTACATTACTAATTATAATTTATAATAGAGATATGTGATATACTACCTCAATTACATGATTCTGGAGTAAAGAGAATTATCTAATGATATAGAGAGGAAAACTGAAAGGTTTTCAGAGTTGGCAAAGGAAGAAATATTGTGAAATATGAGAGAGATTTACTTCAGGGAAACTATTCTGTAGTTAAACTTTTATGTGGAGCAAGAGTTCTTTAGTTATTTTTAAACTGGAAACCTTTTTCAAGAAATACAAATAGATGAGCACTCCAAGAAATAGTTCAGATTCATTGGGAATGTGAATTTGATGTAAAGTTTGGCCAATGTATGTTCAGAAACCCTTTATTTAAGTGTTTCAAGATACCACCACATTCAGGTAGTTAGATGACTCCATAGAGTATTATGACACAAGTTTTAACAAGCTATGCTACATACTATTTGCCATGATCATATAGTGCTTAGTACTCTGTTATCTGACACTCATAAAAATATTATACAGGGCTGGAGAGATAGCACAGCGATAGGGTGTTTGCCTTGCATGTAGAAGGACAGTGATTCGAATCCCGACATCCCATATGGTCCCCCGAGCCTGCCAGAAGTGATTTCTGAGTGTAGAGCCAGGAGTAGCCCCTGAGAGCTCCTGGGTGTGACCCTAAAACCCCCTTAAAATTATATATATATATATTATACATAGAGTATTTCAGGTTATAATAATGGAATATTAAGACATTTCTTAAAAAATGTATCAAGTTAATTAAATGTATCAAGTTAATTAAATATGCTGACAATTAAAAACTAAGTAATGATGTTTGAAAATATTATAACTGATTATCTTGTCAGTTCAATTTAGTGTCACTCTAAAGCAACTTTCGGAGAATTAATAAAAATTATGGCACATTATTTCAAAGGGAGTATCTAAATATGCTCATATTAACCATCAGATTAATATAGATATGTATATACATGTATTAAATTGAAAAATTGCATACTACAAAATATATGCCAGTTGAAGTACTTATAAGTTAGCTATTTTGGATTTTAAGTGAGTTATTGCTGAAAGGGTACTCAGATCTGTTGGTGGTTGGGAATTGGAATATTGCATATAAATACTATTTTTATCGGCATTGTAATTTAAAAAATAAGCACAACAATCACTTTATTATTGTCTCGCAATGACAAAGATATTATCAGTTATATCTTGAATAACTTGAATAGCTTGATTGAATTTCTGAAGCACCTAAGTTAAAGACATTACAATGTTCCGAGCAGAACAGAATGTAGCTATTGTATGGAGGTTAAAATCTAGAGAACAACTCCAGGAGATTCCCTTCCATCTGTGCAGAGGGAATGGTAGAAAAGACAAAGCTTAAGGGGCCCCATCTCCCCCAACCAAGAGGAGGTCAACTTGATCTGCAAACATGGCTAAACATCAACAAGGCCAGCAGGTGGCTCTGTGGCTCAATATGAGCCTCATGTCTGTGCTGAGAGAAATGAATACATGTGTTCTTCGTTGGTGTCCTCTGTTCTTTTTTTTTTCTTTTTTTAATTTTTATGGTGGTCAAAGTGAATTACAATTATTACACAGAAATATTGAAGGCAAATAGTGACAATGAATGAGGGGCATTCCCACCACTAGTGTTGTCTTCCCTCTACCCTTGTCCCCATATCTCCCTCCTTTATCCCCATAATGCTAATATAACTGTTCCCCACTTGTACAGCTTGTTGTAAATTGGGTATCGATCTGTTGTCATCGACTATGGGTTTGGTGTTCCAGTCTGATCATTTTTTATTTCCATTAAATGTTCATTTGAATGTCTGATCTTGGTACCATCCATTATTTCCCCTTAAATTCTGAGGCTGAACAAGATGATATGGTTCTGTTGTAGATATACAAAACGATAAGGAAGAAGAAAAATGCGGAAGGAAAAAAAAGAAAATGAAAAGAAAATTTATATATATGCATATAATAGAAGAAATAAATAAAAATAAATTCAAAAAAGGAAGTAAAGAAAAAATGCTGTTTAAGAGGTTAACATATACTTACCTGGGAGGGGATATACCATGACCACGAAGGTGGTTTCCCCAGGGTGAGGCTCACCCATTGCATTCTGGGTGTGCTGACCCCTGTGATTCCCCCAAAAGTGGGAAACTCAACTGCATAATTTGTGGTAGTGGGGAACTGCATTCGCGCTCTTCCCTTGAAAAAAAAAAGAGGTTAACTTATATGTGGGATTAAACAGACTAGGGGGTATTATTATAGAAGTATTAAATATATAAAGGACCCTTTGCATTATGAACCTACACATGCACGACTAAGGTGACAGTGAAGTAGGGTTCTCTGTAGGCTAAGCCAGCCCAAATCCTTTGCCTTTTTCTTCTTGTCACCTGTGTGTCCCCATAGAGAAAGGGCTTATTTGGATGCTATAACTCCACCCCCGTGTAAACTTGGGGGATATTAAGAGAATGTTGGCAGCACTTCTCTATCCATAGCAAGCTTTGGGGCTCAGAGTCTGAGGTCCCATCATGACCTGGGTGCCTCTCTTCCTCATCTTCTTCACTTCCTGCACAGGTGAGTGCCTGCTACTCTTGTTTCATGTATTCAATCTTACTGACTCTTCTCCTTGGCTGAGATTGTGATCTAAACCTCTCCTTTTACTCTCTGATAGTGTCTATGGCCCAGGAAGGACTCATTCAACAGCCAAGCGTCACCAGTCCCCCCGGACAGACGGTCACACTAAGCTGCACTGGAAATAATGACAATGTTGGGTATGAAGGAGCAGTTTGGATACTGCAATATCCAGGTCAGGCACCCAGAAGTGTGATGGCCAGGAACAACAACCGGCCTTCTGGGATTCCTGACAGGTTCTCAGGTTCTAGGGGAGGCAGTGTGGCCTCCCTGACCATCTCTGGGCTCAGACCAGAGGATGAGGCTGATTATTATTGCACGGCGTGGGACCGCAGCCTCAGTGCTTGCACTGTGCTGCAGAGAAGTGAGGAAGTGAGACAAAAACCCACCAGCTTCCCTGGTTCTCAGCAGCTCATGGGGAACATACAAAACAGCCTCAACTTGAACAATGAGCAGACAAAGGCTGGGTTCAAACAAAAATAAGTAAAGATGCTGCAAGAGTACTACAACTGATATAAGTGATCTAAATTGAAAATGATCAGAGTGAAAATGACTCAATATTAAGATATGTGTCAAGACGTGTCTCTATTGTTACATCCTGCTATTAAATAAATACATACATATCTAAATTCTAGTCCCAAGAATTGCCACAGAGTAAAAAACCTTATAAAGGCTTTTTGTTTTATTGTTTTTATTTATTTTTGTTTTGTCTTTGGACCTTAACAACAATGCTCAGGGTTACTGGAGTCACTCCTGGCAGTGCATAGGGACTATATGTGATGCAAGCAATCAAACCCAGGTCCACCTGGTGAAAGGCAAGCACTGTACTCATCTCTCTGCCCAAATTTTAAGTTTTACGATAAAGAATAACTATGCTATCAGGTATTTATTCACTAGTCTGTTTGGAGGTGCTGGATTAAAATAAAAAGAGAGATTACATGTTCCACAGCTCTGTTCACCAAAGCCACCAAGAGTCAGCCTAACCCTCCAATTCTGTCCTTGGTACTGACCTGGCTTCTGATGGAGGGATACCCACTTCCAGATCTGTAAAAGCAACTGACTCAAACTTAGATCCATCTTGCACCTCACAGCTCCACTCAGTCTCTTCTACTCTCGTGCTCTGTGCCCATCATGAGGTGCATCTTCAGCTGCCTTAACAGAGGTATTTGCTGCTGATTCTCATACTGTTCCCTCACATGTCACATAATTAGCATGGAGTGTAGGATCACAGTGGACAAAAACTAATATTTTAAGAAAAGTGACAGAGTTAATCAAGAAAAAATTTGCCTGTGAGAAACCACTACTTCCATGGGATCCTAATAAAATGCTTTTTCTCTTCTTTTTGGTAGAAATATCACAAGAATTTTCTGAATGTGAAATTAAGGACGTTGCAATCTGGAGCATTTGAAGTTCTGTAGTCAGTCAGGTTCAATGTAGTGTCCTTATAGTGTGGATTGTTGGACCTGCCAACTAAGGGCATTGGGTAAACTGTCCTTTCTTATGATACTTAAGGCCTTTCTGAGGTCCTTCTTACTTTACCCATTAATAAATTGTGTCTAATCACTCATTGAGGAGACTCTGTCTGTTAGTACTAGAATCTGACTTTGAAGACCAATCCATTAGGATCCTTAAAAAGCACTACTTTTCCATAAATTAAATATATTATACTTAATCCTAAATATATACCCTTAATACTAAATATAGGTGCTTAAATGATAGTACCAAAGGTCAGGCACTCGCCTTGCATGCAGCCAACATGGGTTCAATCCTGGGCATGACATATGTTTCCCTACCAGCTGAAACAACTGGGGATGATTTTAAATTAATAGTTCGGAGACAGCTTGAACACCATTGGGCATGGCCCCAAAATGAATACAAAGAAACAAAAATATTAAATGTTCCTAAGGACCAGACTTTAATTTTATTTTTCTAGAATGGGCCAATAGGGTGATTTTCAAAGTTTCCTTCTGGTTCTATGATCAGGGATCACCCTAAGCATGCCTGGGTAACCATAGTAGATGCTGGGATCCAATCTGGGTCTGCCATGTGCAAGTCAGTTCCCCTACCTCTGCAGTATGGCTCCAGATCCTTAGTTTTCCAATGATTGTCAAGCATTACTTTACATTATTCAACATTACGAATAATAATGAAGAGAATGTCATCGTTGACTCTTCTTGTATGTTAAATGTAAATACTTTTTATGTAGATGTAAAAATTATCATTTGAGTTTATTAATAAAGTGGCTCCATGACATCATTAAAAACTACAACATTGGGCCAGGGAAAAAACTCGAAAGTGCTGGAGTATTTTCTTGCATGCACAAAGCCCAGGCTTCACAAAAATCCTATTCTTTTTTTTTTTTGGGGGGGGTCACACCCAACAGCATTCACAGGTTACTCCTGGCTCTGTGCTCAGAAATGGCTCTGGCAGGCACAAGAGACCATATCAGATTCGAACCACCATCCTTCCTGGATGGGCTGTGTGCAAGACAAATGCCCTACAGCTGTGCTATCTCTCCAACCCCCAAAAATTCTATTCTGAACCTACATCTTTCTTGAAAGTAAAAATAAAATTATTTTACTGAATTACTTTTTAATTAATCTTGGAGATACAAAACTAGGGAAAGTTATGCGTTTTTGTACATTCTGATTAAATATCAGAACATTTAGGTATACAATGAGAAAAAAATAGCCATATTTGCCTTTCCAGAATGTATCTTGTAGTTTCTGTTTCCTGTATGAAGATAAAAACGTTGCCACTTTTATCAATCTGCATAAGTTTTCAAATCCAGTTTCTATAGTACTTGTATAATCGACTGCTTTGCCACATGTACATTCCAGGCTGCAGATTTGGAGCTCTGGAAATTGCATACAGCTGAGTAACCTGCCTGGCCAAATGTGAGGAGCTGCAGCATCACCTGATGTGAGAAACCCTCTGGAAGAATGCTGCCTGCAGCTGTGCTAGTTAGAGCTGTGGAGGACCTCTTTGTATTGTGCTGCTAATGGATATCTCTTAATAGGGAGGACACTGGTTTGGAAGCTCTCGCCTTTTATCATAGGGGCTTCTAACACAGTTCCCAGAAGACACTCTGAGAATACAGATGACATATATACAGCCCAATGTCCCTCCGCTTGATGTCATCAATATCTTTTTCCATGCAGTGGTAACTCAGAGACATCACTGTTCACTGACTTGAAGAATCAAGTGAATCCAGTGTAGGAGACTTATGCTGCCAGCTATGTCACCTGTATCCACCAGAAAATATATCAGCTCAGTTTCTCCAGGTTCAAAAACAAAAAATATAAAAAACAGGGGCTGGAGAGATAGCACAGCGGTGTTTGCCCTGCAAGCAGCAGATGCAGGACCTAAGTTGGTATTAATGTAAATTTGTAGTTTTTATATTGCAATCAAATGTGCTAGATTATAACATTTACATTTAATACATGATTATATATAAATAATATGTAAGAAACCTATAAAATGTCTGCATTTTCCCCATTAATGTAAAATTGTTACAGATAAAGTTCACATCAAAAACACATGGGAAAAATTGTAAACATGTGGGAAAAAAGAATAACTATCCTTTGTTTCAGTGTTTATGTTTCCTCAAAACAAAAGTTTGTACTGTAGGCAGCTTCAGAATAGTCTTTAAGAATTTTTAGCCATTTCTACAAGTACTCAAGACTTACTTCTAACTGTGCTCAGGGATCATCTCTCCTCAAAAGCTTCAGACTATACAAGATTCTGGCATTGAACCCTGTTCAGCCATATGCAAGGCAGGCATTCTTCTTATTGCACTATCACTTTGCAGCAAAACAAATATTTTTAGGGAAAAGACATGATGTCATTTTGATGGACATTCAAAACTAATAAAAAAGTTTTAAAAACAATATTATGAATACAAAGAAAAATTATGTAAGTAAATTAGCTAAATGAGTGCAAGGATAGAATTTCAACTATGTCTGTGATCTGTACAACAACCAAGATCTCTAATTCTAGAGGTCTGACTGAGACAAATGCAACTGAGCAGATCTTCTGGAAACATAATGAAAGACTATCCTAGACTTTGTCCTAGGATCGGTGCAAAAACCAAGACCACCAACTACAGAAGACTGATTAAAACAACAGTGATGAAACAGAACTTCTAGAACCATAAAGAAAGACTTCATCCTAGGTTCCATCCTATGACTTGTGCAAATACCAAGATCTCTAGCTACAGAAGCCTGATTTTATCATCCATGATGAAGTGGAAAGTTTCCAGATACCACAAAAGGATCTAGGGGAGAGTAAAAGAACATATATGGAGCCTATAGTTATTCCCATGACAGTATACTTCAAGGGTGGAGAAACCCTTTATCTCTTAGGCCAAGGGAATTTCCTTTCTAATCTTCCCAATATTTACTGTGCCTATGCAAAAAAAAGCACAAATTAATTTTTTGGTTTTGTTATTGTTGTTCTTTGTTTATTTGTTTTGGTTTTTTTTTGTGCTTTGTTTGGTTTTTATTTTGGGACCGTGGTTATTGTGTGGTTGTCTTTATTGTGGTGGTGCTTTTTGGGGTTTTGTTTGATTTTTTTGTATTGTTATGTCTTTCTTCCTTTTTTGCTTTCTTAAATTGATATTTATTTGTTTATTCATTTATCTTAAATTGATATTTATAGCCTCTGGAAGGACTCCTCTCATTTTTTGCTTATTTGATTTTTGCCCCATTTTAGTTTTTCTTTCCTTCAAACAGAACCACATAAGTTTAACCATCTTATTCTGCTTCACAAATTGAGTGGAAAATAATGGAGGGCACCAAGACCAAACAGTCATATGAACATTGAGTAGAAATAAAAAATGATCAGACTTAAATACCAAATCCAAAGTCAAAGACAGCAGAATCGATTCTCAATCTACAAGCTAGATACAGACGGGACCACTTATACTAGCAGCCCAGGGAACAAAGGAGGGGATATGGGATGCATGCTGAGAACAGGGGTGGAAAGAGGACAATATTGGTGGTGGGAATACCCTGATTCAATGTCACTTTGTACCTAAAATATTACTGTGAAAGATTTATAATTCACTTTGGTCAAAATAAAAATTATTATTAAAAATAAAAAGAATTTCAACTATGAGGATGATATTGGCCAAAAGTGGCAAAATAGCAACAAGGGTTAGCAAAGACAAGAACTCAGTGAACTTATATATACTAGTGAGTATTTCAAGGTTTCTGACTTGAAACCCAGCAATGTTTCATGAAAGTGGCTTCTAAAATAAAAAGAACTAGTAAATCATGAATTAACAATCTAGTTGTATGAGACTTTTAGGGTACTTTATAAAATTAAAAAGTACTTATTTGCAAAAGGAACCTTTGCTTTGAATAATTAAAATACATGATTAACATTATCTTGAGGCTTTTACCTAGCAGCACTGATGTTTTAGTAGTGAAAAAGCCTACAGTAAATTCTCAATAAGTGGCCCCAGCCAGATGGATGCTCACAGTACTAAACTAAAAGTGACAACAGGTGTTTCCTTTCAAGGAACTCACCCAGATCCCAACCACAGGAGTCGCTTCTCAAAGCAGAATTAGGCCTGCATTGAAGAAACAAAGTTGGGGGAGGGAAGTGTGCTAAAGGGCGAGATTTGCAACAAACACAACCAAACACAAACTCTTCCCCCAATGACTAAGGGGCATAAAAGAGGCCCGAGAGGTTCTATGTCTACTATGGGTCCAGAATGTCTTAGCCTGCACCATGAGTGAAATTCTTTTCTTCACTCCCCCTCCTTACACAGTGCTTGTTGCCCAACCCTCATTCTTCCTGTGTAACCTTACCTACAAGAAAGACCTGCCCATTTCTGGGTGGGGTCTTTGAGGGGTTACAAAAGGATTGGCCGGAAGGCCAGGAGGGGATTAATGAGGGGATTTTGGAGGATTGAGGGGGCTGCAAGAGAGATAGCTGGAGGAGAAAAGATGGCTGAAAAACAAGGTACAATGCAGGGCTCAGGAGAGATCCAGCGTAAAAGGTTTATAAACCAAAAATGTGGTGGCTAAGGCATGAATAAAGATGATATACCCTGAAGTCTGCCTGTGAGTTTTCTACCCTATGCTATTTTGAAGCTGCAGCCCCGATGGCTGGGGGAGGTGCATACACGTGGTTCTGGGCTGGAGGAAAAAGACCTCTTATGCCTCCATCACCATCCATCACCATCCACCACCATCCCAGCCCATCCAAAGGGCCTTAATGCAACAGTTGGCGTCCAACAAGTGCTCAGGTTCTTGGAAATTTCAATGATCAGTCTTTGAAGGGATATCTCTGACTATGACTTCAGTCTTTCCTCTTCACATGAGCCTGTTTTTATTTCATGGTCCAACTCTCAGGCTGTGGTGTCTCAGGAACCTTCTCTGACCTTGAACCTAGGAGGGACTGTCATTCTCACTTGTGGTTTTAGCACTGGAGCAATCAATGATGGTCACTACTCATAATGGTTCTAATACTCATTGATAACACAAACAAAAAACGTTCCTGGACCCCTGCTTGGTTCTCAGGCTCACTCCTTGGAAACAAAGCTTCCTTCACAGTCTCAAGGGCCCCACAGAGCATGAGGCTGAGTACTACTGCTGGTTAGTGTACAGTTGTGCTTAGCACCATGAGAATTCAGATGTGGAACTAGTGCATAAACCTGCCCTTGCTGACATTAGGTTTATGAATAATTTTACTGTTCAGTTGCTTTCACACTCCAGTCATTGAGAATTAAATTCTATTTAACAATACCACTTTTGAAATTTTTCTTGAGGTTTTTTTTTGCTCATTATTTGTATTACATTTCTGTATTTCCTAATTTTGTTTTAAACTATGTGTATTGAGTTGTGTGCCTATACAATGGCTTGCATTTTACATTATATGTGGAATCTGTAGACTAAAGGGTTTACCTGAGAATTTACTCAAAGTTTTATGGTATATGTTGCCTTATATATGGACACTTAGGCACTTAGATGGATTAGAAGTCTAGTATGAACACTGCAAGAAATGAAGACATCAGAAAAGTACCTGACAAACTACAGCATAAATTTTGAGCTAAGCTGAACCTTAGTCTCATGGGACTAAACTCTGCAAACTCCTTTCTCCATAGGAAGTTTTATGGTATTTGCTTTTCCAGTCACTTCAGGTCACTAAGAATCACTCACCTTTGATCTTGTCCTGATCTGTAAATTCTGCTGTTCAAATCTTTTAGAGAATTAGTATAAGAGAACGAGTGATCTAGGAGATACACATGCAGGACATCAGACAGGCTGCAGGCTCTGAATCAGAGTGGAGATAAAATGACAGGATACTTAGTCTACAGCTATCATTTTTTTAAAATTCTCTTATAGAAACTGGATTTACTTTAAGCATTTTAAATCAGTGTTTTCAAACTTTTTTTTAAATGTTTGAACAAGCACTTCCACTGCATGCAGGAGATAAGCAATACCACCAAGAGGATCAACCACAGGTTTTTAAACTTAATTGTGATTGAGCACCAGCCCATGGTTTATGAATTCTGTTTTAGATCTGAAAAAAAAATGTAACCTTATAGAGGAATACAGTCCCAGTAATGTGCAAGGGCATTGATACAATAGATTCTCTTCATAACACAAGACTAGATACAGAGATGAGCTTCTCTTATGAGGAGGCCACCATATAAAATTTTATTCAGTTCCCCATAAATTCTATAATCAAACTTCGCCAGCTTGTATTTACTGCTTCTACTAGGGGTTAGAGGCTATATTGGTAAACATCACCCTGGACAAGTTCCATGCTAACCATCTATGAAAATAGCTCAAGTCTTCAAGTACTTCCTATATTAGGAGACTGGGGAATTGCCCCATGTACTGTTGACTCATTGGTACTCTATGAGCTCACTTGGTGCCCACTATTGCTGAAGATTATCTATTTCAATTGGAGTAGAGGACCATGTATTTTTTTCCTAACTGATTTCCCTTTACTCACAAGAGAAAAACCATGGATTATGCACAGGCTGTGATCAGAGTCCAGACTTCATACATTTCAAGATAACCTGAAGACATGCCTATGATCTAATTTACACTACTGTTCCAGAGTCTCTTCTAACCTCTTTCTTTATGGTCTCTGTTTCTCCAGCCATTTGATAACTTTTTCAGAACCCAGCCTTTACTTCATTAATCATTTGGTTGAAATTTGGATAAAAGATAGTTGGGCATGGCTATATCTATACCATAGCTTGGGATCCCTCCTCCTCCTTTTACTGGCTCACTGAGTAGGTCATGGGAACTTTCTGGATTGGTGGGAGAAGTTGGGAAAGAATACCATACAACTTACAACATTGTCTCATTATCTGACTTTGGTCTCTCATCTGTTTTCAGAAATCATTGAGCAGAATGTGATGATTCAAGAAGCATCACTGCCTACAACTCTTGAGGGAAAAGCACACTCACCTGTGTTTTTAGAACTGGGGTTGTTACCACCAGTACTTATGCCACCAGATTAAATAGAAGCTTTACCAGGTGCCATGGGTCTAATAGGTGGTCCAGTATTAGGCCTTCAGATGTTCCTACCTGATTCTGTGCCTCCCTGCTCAGAAACAAAGCTGCCCTCCCCATTATAGGTGCACAGGCTCAGAATCGGTCTACTACTGTGCTCTCTGGTTCAGCAACAATTTCCACAGTGACAGATTCAGGCTACATCTTTTGCTACTGAGTATAGTAGGTCCTCTAATGAAGTCATCTAGTCCAAGGTCTTTTGTATAATGCTGATGAAAAATAACAACAGTTATTCCTGCAATCTCCAAAAGAAACAAACTTATTCCAGGACTTGATAAACTCCTGAACTTATAATACCCATGCCAAGGAAGGGAGTGACAGCACATTAAATCAGGACTTTTGGTATTTCTTCTTTGGTACACAAGCTAACCACAGGGTCTTAGAAATATACTAAGTATTGACAGGGTATGCTATCAGAGATGAAGCCAAATACAGTTTTTCCTGAAATGGCATTACTAATAATATCCATTCTCACTAAGATTAAGGTTAAAAACTTTTTATATTTTATAGCATTTATTTTATTAAAACATTGTATCATATAAATAATATAGATATGAAATAATATATACAGTAGTATTTGGAAATTCACTCAAATTAAACCCTCTGGTCATTACTTTTCAGAAAATAATTTTAACATTTTTGAAATAAATTCAAAAGTATATGGAATTCAAGCAACATCTGAGTATAGATGTCTCCGAATACTGATTTTTATTTCCTTTTTTTTTTTTTTTTTTTTGGTTTTTGGGTCACACCCGGCGGTGCTCAGGGGTTACTCCTGGCTGTCTGCTCAGAAATAGCTCCTGGCAGGCACGGGGGACCATATGGGACACCGGGATTCGAACCAACTACCTTTGGTCCTGGATCAACTGCTTGCAAGGCAAACACCACTGTGCTATCTCTCCGGGCCCTTATTTCCGTTTTTCATTACCATAGTGAATGATCTTCATATGGTAGTTCACGTTTAGGTTCTGTAGCTTCCTTACTATTTCCATAATGGATTCATAACTTATATTCCCCCACCCACAAGAGTTCCATTACTCCTCCTTCTCACCAACAGTAGTCTGATATTTTATTTATACAAACATAAATAAAACACAGAAAGAGAGGAAAAAATCATATCATACTTATAAGTGTGTGTTAAAATTTTGTAAATGTGTATGGACATTTCTCCAAAGTTAGGAACTGATTGTCCAATGACTTAGGGAATATACTCCAAGGGCCAAAAAATACCATAAGGAATAGGCATCTAACTGATATGTTCATTGCAGAACTATTCACAGTAGGCAAAATCCGAACACAACCCAAGCGTCTGCGAATAGATGACTAGATTACAAAGCAATGGTACATATCTAGAGTCGAATATTGATCGGACATAAGACAAAGCCATGCAATTTGTTGACACATGAATGGAACTGGAAAGTATCATGTTGAGTGGAATGAGTCAGAGGAAGAGGACAGACCCAGAACTCACTTATATGTGAAATATAAAGAAGCTTAGCATGGGAATAACTAACACTCAAAGGCAATGGAAGCAATGTACAGGAAAACTAGTCCTTAATAGAAAACTTGCCATTGGGCAGGAGAGGGACATAGGTCAAGCACGGAATCACCATGACAATGATGGGGGAAATGGTCACTAACTCGAGGATAAGTGCTGAAAGGACAGGCTTAATATCCTATCATTGGGTAAGCCACAGTATCTAAAAGGAGGGAGAGTAGGCACTGGAGAAGAAAAATAAAAAAGGAAAATAGTGGCTGACAGTAGGTGAAGGGGCTGAGAGGGAAACTAGGGGCATTGGTGGAGGGAAGTGGACAAGTGGCTAAGGGATTGGAACTTTGATTGTATACCTGAAGATTGTATATCTGAAGAAAATCAAGAATAATTTGTTAACTCTGTAGTTCACTATGATTCAATTAAAAATTTAATAATGTATCTAGAGGTATAATATTTATTATGATGATTACAGTTAATAATAGTGTAACAATAGGGGTCAGACTGATAGCACAGCTGATAGAGGTTTGCTTTGTAAGCTACAGACCCAGGTTCCATCCCCAGCATCCCATTTGGTCCACTGAGCCTGCCAGGAGCAATATCTAAACACAGAGCCAGGAGTAACCCCTATGTGCTGTCAGGTGTGCCCTCCCTCCCCCCGCTAAAAAATAAAGAAAATGAAAAGAAAAAATAATAGTGTATTAATGACCTATAGTTAATATAAACTTTCTAAGAAAGTATGTTTGTGTGTTTTCATTTCAGAAAATGATGACTATATTAAGAACTTGCTTTTGTAGTAATCACTTCACTATACAGTTTACCAAAGCACAATAGTTTATAACTTACATTTATATAATTTAAAAAACAGAATCACCTCAACCAAGTAACATCCCCAGTATCCTGGATGGTACCCAAGCTCAGCCTGGAGTTACTTCTGAGTGGAAAGCCAGTATGAGCACCCCCTGTAACTAAAAAATAAACAAACAAATAAAAACCAAAAATACATACCTCCTTTAGTGGATAATGAATGTATTCTGGAATCACTTTTTTTTTTCTTTTTCGGTTTTTGGTTTTTGGGCCACACCCAATGATACTCAGGAGTTATCCTGATTATGTGCTCAGAAATTGCTCCTGGCTTGGGGGACCATATGGGACACTGGGAATCAAATCCAAGTTTGTCCTGGGTCAGCTCTGTTCAAAGCAAATGCCCTACTGCTGCACTATAGCTCCGGCCCCTGGAATCACTTCTTATCTACTATAAAAAGCTCTTTTCTTTCTAGTAACTAAGTTCACTTACTGGGAAGCCAATTTACATATATTATTCTTCCCTAAAGTTCTGGTAGGTAGAAATAACTATTTTTGGCCATGAATACAGCATGACCTGTAATTTATTTCTCCTTGGGTAATTCTCTCACTTCAGAGGTCAGAGAATAATTTTCTTGTTTAATGAAACAAAAAATATTTCTAGCCCATGACATTTCTATCTCTACATTGCTTATAGAATCCTCATTCCAGACTAAGATGATTTTTTTGGTTTTTATGGGGGGCGGGGCAGCACACCTGGCTATGCTCAGTGGTTACTCCTGGCTATCTGCTCAGAAATAGCTCCTGGCAGGCACAGGGGACCCATGTGGGATGCTGGGATTCGAACCAACCACCTTAGGTCCTGGATTGGCTGCTTGCAAGGCAAACGCTGCTGTGCTATCTCTCCGGCCCCCTAAGATAATTTTTGAAAGAAACTTCAAGCACACAAACCTGGAGATAGTCACATTCACCTGGACCAGAGTTCTGGATCTATGAACACCAGTGACATGCACACTGGGTTCAATACAGGTTCAATGGTGTCCCCTAAAATCTGACCCAACCCACAGCTGAATAGGAAAGCAGGTTGAGTCCTTCTTACCCAGTTAAGTGCCCTGATCTAAGCACAGAGGTTCCTTTATAATATTCAGCTTCAAAGCAGGCAATGACTCTCAATCAAGTTGGCCATAGAGTTTTATTTTTAATAATATATATATTTGCTGAACCTGAGTTACATCTGCCTGTGAACTGCAGTTTTATTTCTCTAGAAGAAATGGTTAATTTTTGCACAGATAACTGTCCAAGATAGAATCAAGAGGAAAAACCTTGTCTAGAGACATTGTACATATTTGTATTGTGCATGGCTGATGAATGTTTGATCACTGACACCCCATATTACATAAATGATCCCCAGCACAGACACAGAAAAGAACCCTAAGCATGAACACCATCTAGCATGCCCACCACAAAAACAAAACCAAAAATTGGAACAGCACAGTTGAAAAGACTACTAGCAAAGAAACCAAATGTCATTAAAAATGTTAGTATTGCCTCCTATCTCTTCATTTTTTTCATATAAATTTTAACAATATTTGGTCTATGTAAAAATAATGCCATTTAAAAAAATCAGGACTGCATGGAACCTATATAGCTCTTCTAGGGATGACATTTTGGTATGTGAATCCTTCCAATCCATGAACAGGGCATTTTCTAAATTATCCTTGCAATATGGATAAATCCTCCTTCCTTGGGTTATATTGTTAAATTTGGTTTACTAATATTTGTGGAGGTTCTTTGAGTCAATGTTTACCATGGAACAAAGACTCTCATGTTTCTTCTTTAGTGAAGTCTCTACCCATTTTTGGTGTCAAAGTGATATATATTTTTTTCATAAAAACTGCTTATGGGTTGAAGATGATAAGATACAGGAAAGGTATTTGCACAAATTGACTTATAATAAAAAACCTCCATTCCTGAGCAAAGTGCTGAAGACCACTTGCAAGTGCATGTCTATCAGTAGACATCAGAGGGCGCAAGGCACTAGATTGTAGGAAACAAAGATCAGTAGTGAAATACACCCCAGGACATATTCACAACTCAATTAATTTAATCAAAACTGAAAGGCTCATTTGCATGAACCGTCACCTCCATTGCTGTGGGAGATATAAGGATAATTTGGGGGTTGAAACTGGGATCCAAAATTTGGGAAATTTGCGCATGGTGTCTGCAGCATGGCTTGGGCTCCTCTCCTGCTCATACTTCTGACTCACTGCACAGGTTTTGGATTTTCTGAATTTGTGGGAACAGATGGGAAAGGATATCCTGTACCTTTATGACCTTGTTTCATCCTCTAACCTTGGTCTCTTATCTGTTTTCAGGGGTCACTTCCCAGAATGTGGTAACTCAAGAAACATCACTGTCCACGACTCCTGCGGGAACAGTCACACTCACCTGTGGTTCCAGTGCTGGGCAGTTACTACCAATAACTATGCCTATTGGGTTCAACAGAAGCCTTAACAGGTTCTACAGGGTCTAATAGGTGAAACCAGTAATAGGCATCCAGGTGTTCCTGCCAGGTTTTCTGGCTCCCTCCAAGAAAATAAGGCTGCCCTCACTATCACAGGAGCAGAGGTTGAGGATGAGGCTGAATATTATTGTGTTCTGTTGCTCAGCAATCATTTCCACAGTGACAGATGCCAATGGAGAAGTGGGACATAAACCCCAGGCTCAATCTCATCCTCTATGCTTGACTACACCGTGTGCTACAATAAAATCAGTTACATTCTTTTTATTATAAGGATGTCCAAAGGAAAAAAAAAAAGAAAATTATCTCTGCCAACAGTGTAGACACAAAATGTTTCCAGATCCTTTTCTTAAAAATTTTGTTCCCCAGAACCCAATATGACATGAAGTTTTCCTTTTAGTGTATAAAATCAAGACTCATAAAGTGAATATTTGTGTGTACCAAGATAACCACAAAGTTTATGAAAGATGCTTATCATGCAGAAGTAATAAACCTTGGGGTGTGAGAGTAATGAATCTTGGGTGAGACAGTAGAATTGTAATAACCACAAGAAAGGTCCCAGTGATCCTCATTTTTTACTTTTATGTCAATATTTGATCTTTGCCTTGAGTACAATCTATATGAAAACAGAATAGTGGGTTTGAGGGTTTCAGGCAGTAAGAAATTGGCATGGCCACGAACAACAGTAGCACTAGGAAGTCTCATGTGAGTGCTACCTAGGCACCTTTTAGGTGACATACATCATTTCAAACCTATAAACAGTGATAAGCACATTTTTATGAACACCTTTATGTTTTATCTTCCCCACATCTCATTATTACAGGTGAAGTTGAGAACAACTTCATTGTGGGTCAGCAGAACCAATAGTAGACTCACACATAAAAGAGAGTAGAAAGCATTTGGGTGAAAAGAAATAAGAAAAGCTTACATGATCACAGGATATCAGCACCACAGACTGGGGTCTCTGGGTCAGATAGAGGACATGGGAAACAACATTAGTGTGATTTTATTTGTCCATCGATTACTCATCTGTGGTCAAAGAAAGGCTGTAAAATTTCATGGTATGTATAAAGGAGGCACATGTGAACTAAACATATTTTTGGAGTGCCCATATTAAAAATGTGTGAGTGTAATCTTAATATTAAAGATTAATCTGATAGCCTAAAAAGAATAATTCACAACATTTGAATTCCCGGTACCACAAAAATGGTAACAAAAATAAATTATAGTAACTCAAAGAAAATAAAATGTCCTGTTTTTATTGAGTCACTATCATTTACAATAATAATAATGGTAAACTCTTGTATGCAACAAACCCAAACCACAACTATTATCTGTGTACCATTCCATCAATGTCACAAGGGCACCTCCTTAGCTGCCACTACCCTTTCCATGTAAACTCATTTCTAAAGACAAACCTAAATCCATTATATTCTGCCTTAGTAAACTCAGTTCTGGGACCAATTCTTTTTGTTTTTTTTCTTTATTTAAGCACCATGATTACATACATGATTGTGTTGTATTTCAGTCACAAAATGAACACCCTTCACCAATGTAACCTTCCCACCACCAATGCCCCCATCTTCCTCCTTCCCTCTGCCTATATTTGAGACAGGAATTTTACTTCTCTTACTCATTAACATTGTCATGATAGTTAGTGTAGTCAACACTATAACTAAACTCACCAATCTATATGGTGAGCTTTACATCAAGAGCCAGTCCTTCCAGCCCTTATCTTTGTTGTTTCTGAGTATTATTACAATAATGTCTTGTTTTTCTTAAAATCCATAGATGAGTAAAACTATTCTGTGTCTCTCTCCCTCTGACTTATTTCACTCAGCATAATAGATTACACGTATAGAAAATTTTCATGACTTCATCTCTCCTAATGGCTGCATTATATTTTATTGTGTATATGAGCCACACTTTCGTTAGCCATTCATCTGTTGAAGGATATCACCCTCTCCCAGGGCAAAATGCTAATTTTACCTGATGGTCAGACCAGCCCATTTTAGGCAGGGGTCTTAGGAAGGTAACAAAGGGGTTGCCTCAGGGGTATAGAGGGGATTGCCAGGGAGATTCAGCGAGAAGCAGCAGGAGAGGTTGGCAGGATGGAGGATTAAGAAAAGGTTGAGATGCTGGGTGGCTGAAGTAGCATGCTTAAAAGGTTTAAGCTTAGAAGCCAAACATGATGACTAGGGACTGAATAAAGCTAATTTCTCCTGAAACTTCATGACTGCCGTGGATCATTTATTTCCTCACTGCTCTCCTGAACTCTCAGAACTGCCAGCTGGAGGGAGTTGCAGGCACCCTGGCCCAGGCTGGCAGAGAAAGGCATCACATACATCCATCACCATCCACAACCATTCAGGACTCAATAATTAATATGCATTTCTACAGAAGGGCATCTTGGTTGTTTCCAGAGTATGGCTATTGTAAATAGCACTGCAATGAATATAGGTATGTACTGTGTGTTTGTGTTTCTAGGGTATATTCCTAGGAGTAGTATTGCTGGATGATACGGGAGCTCAATTTCCAGTCTTTTGAGGACTCTCCATATTGCCTTCCATAAAGGCTGGACAAGACAGCATTCTCACCAGCAGTGAATGAGAGTTCCTTTTTCTCCCCACCAGCACTTAATGTTCTTGTTCTTTGTGATGTGTGCTGGTCTCTGTGGTGTGAGATGGTACCTCATTTTTGTTTTGATTTTCATCTCCCTGATGATTAGTGATGTGGAGCATTTTTTTCATGTGCCTTTTGGCCATTTGTACTTCTTCTTTGAGGAATTGTCTTTTCATTTTTTCTCCCCAATTTTTGATGGCGTTAGATGTTTATTTTGAAAGAAGTGAAAAACATATTTTCCCCTACACATTCCTGATGGGAGTTGTCTGTCTCTTTCTCATGCAATGCAATGTTCCCCCCTCAACCTCCCCTCTGTGTTAACTACCTGCTTGTCTTTTATCTACTGAGTTACAGGTGCTGATCCATTTGCTGGCTCCCCATGGTTTTACAGACCCTGCATTAATTGTGCTGAAGACATCTTGGAGACTTAATGTCTGGATCCCGCTCACTTGGAGACTTGAAGTCTGGACCCTACTCACACCTACCCCCAAAACCTCCGGATTCCCCCATATCAAAGCCCATTCCTGTTTCCTCTGTAAAAATAACACAGCCCACCTGAAAACTGTATAAAAACCCCTTGATTTCAGACTTTGGGGTTCGCAACCTCTGCTCTGCTCTGAGCACGTTTCGAACCTCTGATCGATCAGATTAAACTTGGAACTTGCCTGCAATTTGCTGAGCACGTGCCTTTTTCACTATTCTGTGCTGGGCAACTGGGGGGTCGGGTCGTCCGGATTTTTCATTTTTGGCGAGCCACCAGGAGACCCTTACACACCCCACCCGAGCCGGACGAGTGAACAAGGTCTGCTTGGTGAGTTCCCTGGGATCCCTTCTCCCTCCTCCTCCCCTTAGCTCACTCTCTAGTTCCCCGTGTGCTTTGCTCTGGGTTTATCTGTGGGAAGCGCTATTGCAAACAGACCTGGTAATCGACTAAGGGGCTTAGTCGTGGAAGTGTGTGACTTTGGAATCCCAGACTGAGGTTCCCACTCGATGCGTATACCGAGTGGCAAAGGAGTTGACGAACTCCAACGCAAAGTCACATCCCTGGCCGCGCGCACCAGGGTGCCTAGGAGGCGATTTAAAGCAACGGGGAAGACGTTCCCTGGTTGCAGGAAGGAGGTCTGTCTGTGTAAAGGTTTGTCTGCGTCGTAGGTTTGCTTTCTGTCGCTATTATTGAATTTGAAACTGTTGTTGGAATATTGGCTTGCGATTTGAGTTGAATATCTGGCAATTCTGATATCGTCATTGTGTTTCTCTATTGTGAGTCCCTTGGGGCTCGTCCTTTGATTGTTGAGCCGAAAAACTTTCTGTTTAAGATCTCTCACTAACTGTATCTAAACTAACGCTACTGAGTCCGACCGCAAAAGTCCCCCGGAGCCAGGTACCCCATCTTCTCCATAAAAGACGTGGTCCGATAGATAAATCCTGGTGAAGAATAAAGGGTCTCAGTCAAGTCTCTCCAGATAGACTTGCCCTCCAGCAAGACAAACTGAGCTCCGGTTAGGAACACATTGGTTTAAGCAATACACTTCTCCCTCAAGTGGTCGGACATTCTCTTTTTCTATGTCTTCTGTGACTAGTTCTTTCTGTCCTCTTACTTGTAACTGGACTAATCCAGCCTCATATTCTGGTACACTCATCCCAGTTTGTTGTTTTCTCTCTACGGAACACCCTACCCTTGTTTTCGTGTTCCAAATCGGACTCTGTATTGTGTTTTTTTTATTCCTTGTTGGTTGTTACACTGTTAGGTGTGGAAAGAGGGCTTGATATATTGCTGTGTGAAAGAGAGGCTTGGTAACAGCTGTTTGTGCATAAGGCTGGTGAGACCAGGCAGCAATGGGACAGGTACAATCCACACCACTTGCTCTTACACTAGAGCACTGGAAAGAAGTTAATAAAAGGGCAAAAAAACAGTCTTGGGTTATAAAGAAGAGAAAATGGCAGGCATTTTGCTCTTCTGAATGGCCCTCCTTTGGTGTAGGGTGGCCTAAGGAAGGCTCTTTTCATTTGCCATCGGTACGGAAAGTAAAAAGCGTTATCTACCGTGCCAAACCCGAGGGACACCCAGAACAGGAGTCCTATATTCTTGTTTGGGAAGATTTGTGTGAAAGCCCCCCGGAATGGATGCGCCCCTTTCTGTTTCCAACAGCTCCCGACAGCCTGGTCGCCTTGCCGCCTGACCCTGAGCGCTCTTCCTTACCCCCACCTACTAACCATAGCATTCTTCCCGTAAGAACCCAAGAAGGAGGCGCCCCGGAGGAGATAACGAAGCCAGCCCCTCCCGGCTCACCTCTATGCCCACCACAGTTCCCCAACATTTATCCAGATACAACTGATCTTCTTCTTTTCGAGCCCCCCCCCCCTTACAGGCCCACAGAACGGAGATTCGCCCAGCCTGCATCCACACAACGGGAGGCACCTGTCTCCCCTGCGTCTCCCTCAACTTGCGAAAGTTCAGAGAAGCAGGGAGCAGGTCAGGGGGCGTGGCCGCTTCCCGGGTCTGCAGAGCGGGGAGCGTCTGCCCAACCTGCGTCTCCCTCAACTTGTGAAAGTTCGGAGAAGGGAAGGGCAAACGGGGGGGGGGGGCGTGGTGGGTCACCCCAGCGCCTGCCTCGATCTGCGGGAATGCAGGAAGTGCAGACCAGGGGACGCGGCGGCTCACCACAGCGCCTGCATTTGGGAGAGGGGAACCATCCACACTGTCAGCTCCCACTGCCCCTCCCCAGCCACCACCACCACTATTAACCAAGGGGCATGACCGGGCCCCTTGCCTGCCTTCTGTTTTAACAACAGACGGACAGGAATCATACTATCCACCCTCCCCCCCCTGACTCAGAGGGAGGGGATGGACGCACAGGACCAGCTGCAGGGACCCGGAGCCAGCTAAGAGGACAAAGCTCTGCCCCTCTTGCAGCATCTATAATGCCACTAAGACCAGTGGTCCCCAACGTTCCTTTGCCCGATGGGCATGGTGGAAATATGCCTACCTTACAGTACTGGCCTTTTCCCTCCTCTGATTTGTACAATTGGAAGCTAAATCATCCTTCTTTTTCAGAGGACCCTACTAAATTAATCAACCTTTTTGACTCCCTAATGAACACTCATCAACCAACCTGGGATGATTGCCAACAACTGATAAAAACCCTCTTTACTACTGAGGAACAAAATAGAATCCTGGCCGCAGCACGGAAAAATGTGATTGGGAATGGTGGTTTAATCACCGACAGGCCTGATGAAATAGATGACATCTTTCCTTTGCGCAGACCTGACTGGGACCCCAACGCTCCTGGAGGTAGGGAACATCTGTCCACTTATCGCCAGACACTCATGAGAGGTCTCCGGGAAGCTGCTAGGAAACCCACAAATTTAGCCAAGGTAAAAGAAATAATACAAGGGCCAGAGGAGCCACCAGCTGTCTTCCTAGAAAGACTAATGGAGGCATATAGGCGATATACCCCATTTGACCCTGCTTCTGAGGTCCATCAGGCATCAGTAATCATGGCTTTTGTAGGACAGTCAGCAACAGATATTAGAAGGAAGTTACAGCGGCTAGAAAACATACAAGGCAAAAATTTGCAGGATGTGTTAAAAGAGGCAGAAAAGATATATGAGAAAAGAGAAACAAAAGAAGAGAGAGAAGAAAGGTTAGAAAAGGAACGTAGAGAGTGGGAAGAAGAGAGAGAAAAGCGTAAGAAGGAAGAGGAAGAGAAAGAAAGATTAGAGAGAGAGCGGAAGGAAGATCGGAGAGATTACAGGAGAACTAAGCAAATAGCAAGAGCCCTGGCCGTAGCAGTCAGTGCAGAAAGGGCAGACAGGGACCTGGGCCCACGTAAGAACCCGGGATGGGGCTCAGGCCCGCGTCGCGATTTAGGATCACGATGGAAGCCGCGCAAGCTCGAGAAGGACCAGTGTGTTCGATGTGGACAGATAGGGCACTGGGCACGGGAGTGCTCCCAACCCCCGAAACCTCGCTCAACAAAGACCCTAGCAATAGACTCCGAATGAGGGGGTCGGGGCTCCAATCCCCTCCCGGAGCTCAGGGCTAAGTTTAAAGTGGAGGGGACTCCCGTGGATTTTGAGTTAGATTCAGGAGCAGTATATTCAGTCCTGAAGAAACCACTAGGGCCATTGGCAAACAAAATAACTTTAGTACAGGGAGCAAATGGAAGCAAGTACAGACCCTGGACTACTAGTCGTACAATGGATCTGGGGAGAGGAGAAATAAAGCACTCCTTCCTGGTCATTCCAGACTGTCCTTCACCTTTAATGGGTCGAGACCTATTAACTAAATTAAGGGCACAAATTACTTTTGAGGAAACAGGCCCTGAGGTAATTTTTAGGAATCCAAAAGTCCAACCTATTGGAACATCCATTTTAACCATGAGAGCTGAAGACGAGTATAGAATATTTGAGGAAGAAATCCATACCTCCAAAACAGATCTGGACTGGTGGTTAGAAATAGCACCAGCAGCATGGGCCGAGACTGCTGGACTAGGGCTGGCAAAACTACAGGCACCAGTAGTGGTGGAATTAAAGGCAACCGCAACCCCTGTAAGAATCAGGCAATACCCCATGAGTCAAGAAGCAAAGCAGGGAATAACTCCCCACATCAGAAAGCTCTATAAGCAAGGAATTCTGGTAAAATGCCAGTCCCAATGGAATACTCCACTCCTCCCTGTCAAGAAACCTAGCTCCGGGGACTATAGACCAGTACAGGACTTGAGGGCAGTTAATGCCCGGGTGGAAGACATTCACCCTACGGTGCCCAACCCCTACAATCTGCTTAGTACCCTCAGTCCAGACAGAATTTGGTACACTGTGTTGGATTTGAAAGACGCCTTCTTCTGCTTACCCTTGCACCCAGCTAGCCAGCCGTTGTTTGCTTTCGAGTGGACAGACACGGAGGCCGGCATCTCAGGCCAGCTGACATGGACACGACTCCCGCAAGGATTTAAAAACTCCCCCACCATTTTTGATGAAGCTTTGCATCAGGACCTAAGTGCTTTTCGCGAACAACACCCACAGGTAACTCTGTTAGAGTATGTCGATGACCTGCTGATCGCTGCCGAAACCGAGGGCAGTTGCAGGCAAGCCACTCTAGATTTGCTACAAGAGCTAGCCCAGCTGGGATACCGGGCCTCTGCCAAGAAGGCCCAATTATGCAGACAGGAGGTAACGTTCCTAGGATATACCCTACGTGATGGCAAACGATGGCTGACGGAGGCTCGGAAAAAAGTAGTTGCCCAAATCCCGCCACCAACAACACGGCGACAGCTGCGTGAGTTCCTGGGAACAGCAGGGTTTTGCCGTTTATGGATTCCGGGTTTTGCCAACCTGGCAGCACCTCTATACCATCTCACAAAGGGAGATGCAGCATTTGAATGGACTCCTGATTGCCAACAAGCCTTCGATGCAATCAAGACGGCCCTGCTGTCCGCCCCAGCGCTGGCTCTACCTGATGTGAGTAAGCCATTCACTTTATTTCTGGAAGAAAGAGGCGGGGTGGCCAGAGGCGTCTTAACCCAAACACTCGGGCCGTGGAAAAGACCGGTTGCCTACTTATCAAAGAAATTGGACACAGTAGCCAGTGGCTGGCCCAAGTGCCTTAGGGCAATTGCAGCCGCGGCCCTTTTGGTAAAAGATGCTGACAAGATCTCCCTTGGGCAAAAGCTAACTATAGTAGCCCCACATGCACTGGAAAGCATCATCCGCCAGCCTCCGGACCGGTGGCTCTCAAACGCAAGAATTACACACTATCAAAGTATTCTGCTAGACAAAGACAGAATTCATATCGGAGTACCCGCCACCTTAAACCCGGCCACTCTGCTGCCTGAAGAAGAAGCAGAGCCGGTACTGCACAAATGCCAAGACATACTGGCTGAGGAAAGCAGTACCAGAAAAGATCTCCAGGACCAGCCGTTAAAGCAGTCAGATGTGATATGGTTTACAGACGGGAGCAGTTTTGTAAAAGGAGGAGAAAGAAGAGCCGGAGCAGCAGTAGTAAGCAATCATAAAGTGGTTTGGGCCCAACGGCTGCCAGATGGAACTTCTGCTCAGCGGGCAGAACTAATTGCATTAACAAAAGCTTTAAAATTAGCAAAGGGGAAGAAAGCCACCATCTACACAGATAGTCGGTATGCTTTTGGAACCGCCCACGTCCATGGCATAATTTATCAAAGACGAGGGCTGCTGACTTCAGCGGGAAAGGACATTAAAAATAAAAAGGAAATACTGGAATTATTATCTGCCCTTCAACTCCCCAAAGAACTGGCCATCGTTCACTGCCCCGGACATCAAAAAGGAAATGGAGCAGTAGCAGCAGGGAACCGAAAAGCAGATGCAGAGGCAAAGGCTGCAGCTGAGGGACTACTGCCCTGCCCCGTCGCAGGACCAAGGCCACTTCAGGAGGAGGCATTAGTATGGGTCAGAGAAGACATCCCTATACCTCCACTCAAGCCGGAGTGGAAAACTACAAAAATTGCTGAACTAGATCCGGAAGAAATAGAAGAGCCTGACCCAGAGGCAAGAAGGTTGTTGCCACTCAAGGAAGTACCTAGACAAGAGAAAACTTCAAGAATTCAAGAGTACCTAAAAACACTCCATCGCCTCACCCACCTAGGGCCCAGGAAAATGTTAGAAATTGCAAGAGACTGGCTGGGGGACACGCGCCCCGAGGAAATAAAAAGACTTGCAGAACAAGTTGTTAAGTTGTGCCAGCCATGTCAGCTGGTAAATGCCTACCCTGGAAGAATCCAAATGGGAAAACGATTAAGAGGAACACGACCTGGACAGCACTGGGAGATTGACTTCACCGAGATCAAGCCCACCAAATATGGACTGAAATACCTATTAGTTTTTGTGGACACTTTTTCCGGCTGGGTAGAAGCCTACCCCTGTAAAAATGAAACTGCGCAAATGGTATCTAAGAAAATTCTAGATGATATTTTCCCCAGGTTCGGACTTCCCCAGGTAATCGGGTCCGATAACGGACCTGCTTTCGTGGCCCAGGTAAGTCAGGGATTGGCCAGGGCTCTGGGAATCAATTGGAAGCTATATTGTGCCTATCATCCCCACAGCTCAGGACAGGTAGAGCGTATGAATAGAACTATTAAGGAGACTTTAACTAAATTATCTCTAGAGACTGGCGTAAGTGACTGGATTTCCCTCCTCCCTTCAGCCCTTTTCCGGGCTCGAAACACCCCTCTCCCCTCCCAGTGTAGTTTAACCCCTTTTGAAATCCTATATGGGGCTCCTCCCCCAGTAAAAGTTATAACTGATACTTATGAACCTTCTCTTGCTTCCTCTTCCCCCTTGGCTGCCCGACTGGCTGCTGTCACCACGCTGCAAAAGTGCATCTGGAAAAATCTTCAGCAGGCATACGAGCCCGGGGACCTGACAGTACCACACAACTACAAGCCAGGAGACTCAGTCCTCGTGCGGCGACATCGTGCTCTAACACTAGAACCCAGGTGGAAGGGACCGTATGTTGTCCTCCTCACGACCCCTACTGCAGTTAAGGTAGACGGTATTGCGGCGTGGATACACGCCTCACATTTAAAGCCAGCACCAATAGAATTTAATCAGAATGAGTGGGCAGTGGAGCGAGCAGAAAACCCGCTCAAAATCCGGCTTAAACGCCAGCAAACTGCTCCTCCTGCCTCAACTCCTGTGGTTACTTCTAATGCCCCCAGTCTTAGGGGGGTTTGATCGGCCAGTGGAACACCAAAAGCTGCTAAGGACTCTCTACGGTAACCCCTGTGACTGCCCCGGAGGTCATCAGTTCAAACCTGAGTACCGAGCTACACAGGCAGTCGACTGTGGCACTAAAACGGCCTATCTCCAGCTCAAGCCAACAGCTTCCACAGGTGAAATCAAGGCTCAGTGGGTATGTAAGCAAAAACCCCAACCCCTTCCCCCGGACACGAAAGGAACCTGCCCCCCAGGATGTGTAGAGCTAACTCAGGTACACTCACGGTGCTATAAAACCTATCAGCAGTGCGTTAAAAATGGCCAACTCTACCTGGTGGCGAAACTAACTGATACCTACAAGGGGAGCACTGGAGGTGAATGGGGTCCTGAAACTTTTAAAACTCCATACGGGGCAGCACATTGTCTAGCAAATATTGGAGATGTGGTCTGCTGGCCTCTAAAGGCCCCTTTACATATATCAGATGGGGGAGGGCCCACAGATCAAGAAAAAGAAAAGGAAGCCATAGAATGGGCCGAAAAGGAAGTTTATAACCTAATGCCAAACTGGCCCAAGCACCCCTCCCTTCAAGCTAGGGTGCTAAATGAGGATCTGGATTCAAATATACACGAGATTCTAACCAACCCAAGCTTAGCGGCTGACTGCTGGCTATGCATGAAAATGAGTAACGATTGGCCATTAGCAATACCTGTGCCTAAACCAAATATAAGTAGCTTTTCAAACTGCACCTATACCAAGCCCTTTAAGGTAATCCCTCAGGAATTTGACTCCTCCACTTGCTATGTTACTCACTAACCATAGATTTAGGGCAAGTACCAACAACAAGGTGCTCTAACATCTCCGAAGTCTCGTTGGACTTGGGATGCCTCCCCCCAGGACAGGTCTGGGTCTGTGGAGGAAATTTGGCTTATCCAGTGTTACCCAGAAATAGCACAGGCATTTGTGCACCTGCCTTCCTGCTACCCAACATTGATGTTCTCCCAGGAACTGAACCAGTCCCTCTTCCCAGCATAGACCTCCTGGGAGGACACCGAACTCGAACTCGTAGGGCTGTAGTATTACTACCCCTGCTGGCTGCGTTAGGGGTGGTCAGAGGATTAGGAATGGGAGCTGCAGGGTTAGGAGTTTCATTGGACCGGTATAATAAGTTATCTGATCGACTGGCCTCAGACATCCGGCAGGTTTACAAGTCTATCCAGGACCTACAAGACCAGCATGACTCACTCGCCCGGGTGGTCCTGCAAAATCGGAGGGGACTAGACTTAATCCTAGCCGAGAAAGGAGGATTGTGTGTAGCTTTACAAGAAGAATGTTGCTTTTATGTTAATAAATCCGGAATAGTACGAGACAGAATAAAGAAACACCAGGAAGAATTAGCAAAGCGAAGGGAGGAACTCTATGATCAACCGTTATGGTCTCTATGGGGAGGAATCCTCCCCTACCTCCTGCCTCTACTTGGTCCACTGCTAAGTGTACTCTTAATAGTTGCAGTAGGACCCTGTATCGTAAACAGAGTTGTAACTTTTATCCGCACTCAAGTGGGGGAAGTTAAGCTAATGGTGCTAAGACAGCAATATCAGGAAGTACCCACAAAACTCTGAGTAACCACTTGCTGCACCTTGAACTTAACCCCTGAAACCAACTCCGCCCCACCTCAGCAGGAAGTAGTTACAGAAGAGACGTCTGCCCAAAATCCCTTCAATGTTCTTGGCTAGCAGTGGTTACTTCGGTTACTTCTGTGTTAATTCTAAGAATAGAATTATTAACAAGAAGGAGTGGGAAATGAAAGAAGTGAAAAACATATTTTCCCCTACACATTCCTGATGGGAGTTGTCTGTCTCTTTCTCATGCAATGCAATGTTCCCCCCTCAACCTCCCCTCTGTGTTAACTACCTGCTTGTCTTTTATCTACTGAGTTACAGGTGCTGATCCATTTGCTGGCTCCCCATGGTTTTACAGACCCTGCATTAATTGTGCTGAAGACATCTTGGAGACTTAATGTCTGGATCCCGCTCACTTGGAGACTTGAAGTCTGGACCCTACTCACACCTACCCCCAAAACCTCCGGATTCCCCCATATCAAAGCCCATTCCTGTTTCCTCTGTAAAAATAACACAGCCCACCTGAAAACTGTATAAAAACCCCTTGATTTCAGACTTTGGGGTTCGCAACCTCTGCTCTGCTCTGAGCACGTTTCGAACCTCTGATCGATCAGATTAAACTTGGAACTTGCCTGCAATTTGCTGAGCACGTGCCTTTTTCACTATTCTGTGCTGGGCAACTGGGGGGTCGGGTCGTCCGGATTTTTCAATTTCTTGTTAAGTTCTGTCAGTAACTTGTATATTTTTGATATTAGCCCCTTATCTGATGGGTATTGGATGAATATTAGCCCCTTCTATGATGTGTATTGGATAAATAGTTTCTTCCATTCTGTAGGTGCCTTTTGTATCCTAGGCACTATTTTCTTTGAGGTGCAGAAGCTTTTCAGCTTAATATAGTCTCATCAGTTTTCTCTGCTTCCACTTGTTTGGAGAATGCTGTTTCTTCCTTTTACTCTCAGTGTCATGGAGTGTTTTACCTATGTGTTATTCAATATAACTTATGGTTTTGAAGCTGATATCAAGGACTTTAACCCATTTGACTTTGTGCCTGGTGTTAGATGGAGGTCTGGTTCGCCTTTTTGCCGATGGCTGATCAGTTGCCCCAAAACCACTTGTTAAAGAGGCCTCCTTGCTCCATTTTGCATTTCTTGCCCTTTATCAAAAATTAATTGATTGTATGTCTGGGGAACATTTTCTGAATACTCAAGTCTATTCCACTGATCTGAGGATCTGTCTTTATTCTAGTACCATGCTGTTTTAATGACTATAGCTTTGTCATACAATTTAAAGTTGGGGAAAGTGATGCCTCTCATATTCCTTTTCTCAAGGGTTGCTCTAGCTATTTGCAGGCATTTATTGTTCTAAATTAATTTCAGGAGTGTTTGATTCACTTCTTTGAAGAATGTCATGGGTATCTTTAGAGAGTGGGACCAATTCTTAAATTGTTTTGCTTTGACCATTTGTTACTAATTTAAATGCATTTTATAACACCCCACAGGAAAAATCATTTTTATTTGTATCTCTCCTGATCAAATTTACTCAGTACAGTACCCCTAATTCCATTCGCATGATTCTACTTTTTCTTATATTTGAGTAGTAGTAAACTGTTTATAAATACCACAATTTATTATTCTCTCAATTGTTTTGGGGGTCTTGAACTGTTTCTAGATTTGGGTTATAGAGAATAGTGTTGCAATAAGCAGAGGAATAGAAATGATTTTTTAAAATACTGTCTTTGAGTCCTTAGAGTAGATAAAAAGTAGAATTCCTTGATGATTTGAAGCTCAGATATTTTATAAAGCATAAAATAGAGAACATTTGATCATAACTCATAATTTTTCTAGCAAAGTTGTGGCACTAGATAAATACAGAACAGTATCAGATATAAACTACTAAGACAAATTTTATCATTGTGAAAATACTCTACATAAGTATAAATGATATTCTTTTCAGATTAATATTTGACTTTACCTCAAGGAATGTTTGCAATGACACAAGAGTCCTTTATATTTTGGCAAATATAGACTTTGGTGGAGAGAATATGTTCAATATGACACATATTTAAACATTTGAGATCTCTCAGTCAGGGAGAGACTATTTGAGGCTCCCTGTGATCTTGATTCATGACAAGATGTGAAAAGAATCACTCATGAGAGGGTGTCATCAATAAATACACTGGCCATCATGGTAAAGTATGCAAGTTTGCATCAGTGTTGTCCATCAGGAATTAAAATATGAAAATCAACACAAACAAATACCTTCCATAAAGCAGCATCACATACAAACCTGAAAAGAGCTTTGGTCTCCTCTTCATAAAATCAAGCTGAGTTTCCAAACATTAAGTTTTACCTTAATGTACATCTCTCCACCACATATGCATTATCTTAATTTTCAATTCCACTCTTAAGTGCCACTGATCATTGAACCACTAGTTGCTTTTGTACTTCTCTTCCTGTCTTCACTCAGTGACAGGAAGTCTAACTGCGAGCAGTGTGAAATTTGCTGAGTAGAGAAGGCAAGGCCAGGAGTTGTGGTGCAAGGCCCGAGAATATGCTGGAGGTTAGATGTGGAGGTTCTGGGTTCCAAACTGAACTACCTCCATTTCCAACAGGGCAAGAGATGTCAGTCAAGAGCATAATCAGATTTGGAAAGGTGTTGGCGCATGAAGAGGTTCACAACATGTGATGTTGGCATTAATATGCCAAGACAAATTTAATGATTTTATCTGAATAAATTAAGCACCACGGTTTAAGAAGCAAGTTTAGTTCTCTAATAAAAGTTATTTTAAGAATTTATGTCTGAGGTGCCGGAGCGGTGGCACAAGTGGTAAGGTGTCTGCTATGCATGTGCTAGCCTAGGATAGACTGTGGTTAGATCGCCCAGGACTCTATATGGGGACCAAGCCAGGAGCAATTTCTGAGCCCATAGCTAGGTGTAACCCCTGAGTGTCAACAGGTGTGGCCCTCCCCCCCCAAAAAAAAACAAATAGAAAAAAATAATTTATGTTTGATATTCTGTCAAAGTAACAGTCCATGACTTAAGCTTTCCCAAAAAGCAATAAAGAGTCTAAGAATACTAAAATGAAAGATCAACTATCAAGTTATAGTTGAAAGCTATGAGAAGATTTTATATAGCAAGCAATAACTTAGAAGAATATAATATGCATAAGTTTACAAGGGAATATCAGATGAAAAATTTTGTAAATGGAAATATCCTATATAGAAACACACTGAATGTGTTTCTATAGAAACTTAGAGAAACACACCTATTGAGATTAAATAAGGACTAACCCAATCAAGCACAACTCATATCCAGATTAACATTTTTCCTAGCATATGTTACCAAAAGACCAAACACTACTGACTTTCTTACAGTTTATCTTACACTCTAAAAGATTCCATGCTCATTCTCTATCCTACAGCTACTCAAGCCATCTCAGTTCTTACAAGCCAATGTTTTACTTCCTTATATTTAGCTGTGTATTTCAAGAGAAAGATATATTAATGCCTATCTGTTATCTGTCTGGAATTTACCTACACGCAAGATTAAATTCCACCAAACTCTGAATAATTTGAGTAGAATATACTGAGTAGAATAAGAAAAGGAGTTATATGCAGCCAGTAACAAAATAAAAATTTAATAGAAATAATTAAAGATTCCTAACTAGAGAAAAGACCATACTCCTGAATTAAGATGTATCAGAGGGGCCGGAGCAGTGGTGCAAGTGGTAAGGTGTCTGCCTTGTGAACGCTAGCCTAGGACGAACTGTGATTCGATCCCCCGGCATCCCATATGGTCCCTCAAGCCAGGAGTGATTTCTAAGTGCATAGACAGGAGTAACCCCTGAGCATCATTGGGTGTGGCAAAAAAAAAAAAGATGTATCAGAGAAGACAGTGTCAATGCTGAAAAAGGCTTTATATTATTAATATTTAAAAGTGAGAATGTTGGGTTAGGAGATTATTCAAAAGGCTGGTGGAAATGCTTCATAGTGGAACTGTAGGTTGGATCATGGACACAACTTATACCTCCCTGCACCATGGGGTATAGCAAAAACTAATTAACTAACTAACTAGCTAACTAACTAACTAACTAGGAGGCTGAAGAGATATCATGGAGGTAGGGCATTTGCCTTGCATGCGGAAGGATGGTGGTTCGAATCCCGGCATCCTATATGGTCCTCTGAGCTTGCCAGGAGCGATTTCTGAGTGTAGAGCCAGGAGTAACCCCTGAATACTGCTGGGTGTGACCCCAAAACCAAAATAAATAAACAAAATCTAAAAAACATAAAGCAAAGCCCATATACATTATCTTTTTTGGGGGGGAAGGCTGAATTGTGACCAGACATAGTAGTATTTAGAGTTTACTCCTAGCTCTGTAATTCAGGATTACTTCTGGTGAAGCTTGGGTGACTATATATGGTTCTAGAATTCATTCAGGTTGACCACTTGCAAGTCAACTGTCTTAACCCCATTTTTATCTTATTTGCCCCATGCAACAACCATAATCCTCACATGGTTGACCTGAACACTTGCCCTGGATCCAGATCCCTTACTATCCTCTCCTACAGTATTCTCCTGATATGCACCTTGCTCCTTTTTAGTCTCAACTCTGAATCAGGAATTACATGCAAATGTGTTTTCTGGAGACACTGTCCTTTAGATCCTTTAGGTCCAGCCTCCCTCTCAGAAGTCACCGCTTCAGATAATCACCCAGTTCTTTATATTAGAAAATTCAGGAATATCTACCTTTGACAGTGGATAACTCTGCCTCTCTGGTCCTAAAATAACCTTAAATTGATTACTTGACCTACCTATCCTTCCAAGTGCATTCTTGGTGTTTTTGCCCAGGAAGTCCTTTGATTGTTCTCCCAAATTATCAGTACACTTTATTAGTAGATATAGTAAAAATCATGTAGGACATAAAAATCCTGCAGTGCTGAAAATCCAGAAGACTGATTTAATGTCTGAACTTTTCTTTCACTGTTCATACATACATTTAACTCCCTGTAGTTTTTATAAAGCCTCGATTTCCTGCAATGAATTTTGTTGATTGAAGTGGAGGCTCGGAGAAATAAAATATAGACAAATAAATAGGAAATTTCAATGTGGGAAAGAATTGGTTCTTTGCTCTTGTACAGAAATTGCAAGAGGTCAATTTCTTACAGAGACAATTTATCTTACAGATTTTTACAGAATCAGGTTACTGATTCTCTGGTCACAGATATTCTCGCTCTGTACAGCAGGGTGCTCTGTGCATCTTTGCCTAGGGGTGAGTAGGAGGCTATTGGTCAGTGAATCAAACTCCTGCCATCTGGTCTCTAGTGATCAGTGAACCCAGCAGCTGGTTGCTATTTAGTCCCATGAGTATTTTCTTGCCAGATCCTCTCAGAGGCAGTGCTACAAGTTGTAAGGTCAGAACACTGGGAGGGCACAAAGAGATCAAGCCAGACGTTAGTTGGTCAGAGATGAGGTGCACATTTACATGGAGGGGCCTTTCCCCTGAGACTGAAGGTATAACAGACCTCAGGCAGATCTGTCTCAGCAGAGCTCTGCAGGTCTGCACCATGGCCTGGACTCCACTCTTTCTTCTCAGCCTTCTTTACTGCACAGGTGAGGTGTTTATTTTCATCACAAACTACACAAAACTCCCTGTTCAACTCAGCGGTAATTGGGGTTCTTCTTCTTCTTCTTCTTCTTCTTCTTCTTCTTCTTCTTCTTCTTCTTCTTCTTCTTCTTCTTCTTCTTCTTCTTCTTCTTCTTCTTCTTCTTCTTCTTCTTCCTTCTTCTTCTTCTTCCTTCTTCTTCTTCTTCTTTTTCTTTTTCTTCTTCTTCTTCTTTCTTCTTCTTCTTCTTCTTCTTCTTCTTCTTCTTCTTCTTCTTCTTCTTCTTCTTCTTCTTCTTCTTCTTCTTCTTCTTCTTCTTCTTCTTCTTCTTCTTCTTCTTCTTTTCTGCATTCTAAAAGTACTCAATAGGTGTCTGTGTTTTCAGGGTCCCTCTCTCAGCCTGTCCTGACTCAGTCACCTTCTGCATCTGCCACCCTGGAAACCTTAGTAGAGATCAAGTGTACCTTGAACAGTGGTTACAGTAGTAACTTTGTGGACTGGTTCCAGCAGAGCCCAGGAAAAGGCATCAGGTATATAATGTCTGTGGGCTCCAGTGGCATGGTAGTCTCCTTGGGAGATGGGATCCCTGATCGCTTTACAGGCTCAGCTTTGGGCCTGGATCGTTTCCTGACAATTGAGAACATCCAGGAAGAGGATGAGGCTGACTACTACTGTGGGACTGCCGAGAGCAGTGAGAGTAGCTATGTGTAACCCACAGTGACACAGGCAGAGGGGAAGTGAAGCAAAAACCATCCCTGTATGTCACATGCCCTTAGCTCACCACTGTCAAAAAATCATTGTTAATATGATCACTGCATTGAATTTTACATTTTGAACCGTGACTCCATTAAAGAAATAAATTCCACCTGTTATGGATTGTAATTATTTTAACATGATGCTAAAATTAATGTTGTAGTAGTTTGAGGGTGTCATATTTATTTTTATAAGGCAATTTTCCTATAATCTTCATATGATACAGTGTCTTGAAAAATTAGTTATGAGCCATTGTCTTATTGTACAGATTTCAAAATGGTTCCCTCATTTGCTGTATGTAGTTACTATTTCTGAACACTTTTTGCAATTTGCTTTTATTACAACACCTACATTTTTTTAAAGAATTTAAAAATATAATTTAATGCAAGTGGTTCTAAAACTAGTTCTGAAACTAGAAGCCAATTGTAACCATTTTGTGTTATTGTATTTTTCCTTTTGTTATATGTTATATAATATTTGTTTATTAATTTTTAAAACCAGGTTTCCAAGGCTTATCAGGCTGTAGGATCACCAGAGAGCAGCTAGCCTTCAGCATTGGGAGACCAGAAATTATTTTCCTTGGAATACTTTTGAACAATGTCTTTATTTAAGCACCATTGTTAGAAGCATGTTCATAATTGAATTTTTATCAAAATGTACATGCCCTCTTCACCAGTGTAACTTTCCCACCATCAATAACCCACAATTCCCTTCTCCTCACCCTTGCCTATATTTGGGCATTCTATTTCTCTCTCACTATCGTTGTCGTGGTAGTTATTAAAGTAGTTATTTCTCTAACTGTAGTTACCACCTTTTGTGGTATTATTTATACCAGAGGCAAATTCTTCCAAACTTTATTGCTATTGTATCTGGATAGTATTACTATACTGTTTTTTATTTTTTTTAAATCCCACAGATGAGTGGGACTATTCTGGATCTATCTCTCTCCCTCTGACTGATTTCACTTTGCATAATAGTCTACATGTCCATTCATGTATAGGCAAATTCATGACTTCAATTTTCCTAATAATTGCATAATATTCCTTTGTGTAGATATACAACCTTTTCATTAAATACTCATTTTTTTTGTCAGGCACCTGGTTTGTTTACAAATTCTGGTTATTGTAAATAGTGCTGTAATGAACATAGGAGTGCAGAGAGTATATTGTTTTGTGTTTGTGTGTATGTTCCTAGGGTATATCATTAGTAATGGTATTGCTTGATCATATGTGAGTTCAATTTTCAAGTTTTTGAGGAATATCCATATTTTTTTAAGAAAGATTAAATTAGATGGCATCCTCACAAGCAATGAATAAGATTTCCTCTCTCCCCACATTCACACCTGCATCAGTTGTTCTTGTTCTTTGTGATGTGTGCCAGTATCTGTGGTGTGAGATGGTACCTCATTGTTGTTTTGATTTACATCTCCCTAAAGAGTAGCTATGTGATGCATTTTTTTTTCATACACCTTTTGGCCACCTGTATTTCTTCTTTAAGGAAATGACTGTTCATTACTTTTCCCCATTTTTTGATGCGGTTAGGTATTTTTCTTGATAAGTTCTGTCAGTGCCTGTATATCTTAAATATTAGCCTCTTATCTGATGAGTACTGGGTGAATAGTTTTTCCATTTCCATATGTGGCCTGTGTATTCTAATCACTATCCTTTGATGTGCAGAAACTTCTCAAGTTAATGGAATCCCATTTGTTTATCTCTGCTTCCACTTGTTTGGACAGTGGTGTTGCCTCCTTGAATATGCCTTTAGCTTCAATGACATGGAGTGTTTTGCCTAAGTTTTCTTCTATATACTTCATAGTTTCATGTCTGACTCAAAGTCCTTAATCCATTTTTGATTTTATATTTGTGCATGGTATTGATTAGAAGTTTAAGGCCATGGTGTAGGGTAGTTGAGTAGCAAAAGCACATATACATTATATGGAGATCCTAGGTTCAATTATATCACAGCATCCAGAAAGATACATCTGAAAGTCACCCCTATATTTGGGTACAGCCAGAACCATTGAAAAGTCCGAGCGACCCGTCCCCCCAATTGCCCAGCGCAGAATAGTGAAAAAGGCACGTGCTCAGCAATTGCAAGCAAGTTCCATTTAATCTGATCGATCAGAGGTTCGAAACGTGCTCGGAGCAGAGCAGAGGTTGCGAACCCCGAGGTCTGAAATCAGGGGGGTTTTATACAGTTTTCAGGTGGGCTGTGTTATTTTTACAGCGGAAACAGGAATGGGCTTTGATGTAGGAGAATCCGGAGATTTTTAGGGTAGGTGTGAGCAGGGACCCAGACTTCAAGTCTCCAAGATGTCTTCAAGACGATTAATGCGGGGGTCTGTAAAACCATGGGGAGCCAGCAAATGGATCAGCACCTGTAGCTCAGTAGATAAGAGACAAGCAGGTAGTTAACATAACTCATTGGTCTGTTAGGATAAATTGAGGGGAGGGTGAGGGGGGAAACATTGCATTGCATGAGAAAGAGACAGACTCCCATAAGGAATGTGTAAAGGGGGAAAAAAGGAACAATCTTAGGGGAAAATATGTTTTTCACTTCTTTCATCATCAGCTTTCCACCATATCATTGAAAAGGGAAATCAGCCCCCCCCCCACCAACCTTGGTGGGTGCCCTGCCCCTTAAGGAAGTCGTCACTGCCTCGGCCCCACCTCTACCCCTACCTCACGAATCATTGGTGTTATCGTAGCGGAAGTCCAGCCCTCAAGGACTCTTCTTCCCCTCCCACTTCCCATCCTATATAAGGGGGTAACGAGGGACCCACGAGGTCTTTGATTCTGGTGGGAATTCATAGACCCTGACCATTCATAATGGTCAGTATTAAAAGCACTTTTTAAAGCATCTGCTGGAACTCATACGCCTCTTCATTTCTTTGCGCCGGGCAGCTAAAATTAGGACTTCCGGACCTTTCATCATCATCTCTATTGTAATATTTTTGTTTCTCAGCGAGGAATTTCTTCCTACTTTAAAAACAGTTTAATGAGATATAATAGTATGCATCAGACTGATTTTTAAGGAAAAGTCTATAACATGATGAGATATGCTGAGGAAATGCAAGCATGTCTTCTTCATTGCCTAAGAAGTGAACTCATCTGAGCTCATTTGGTGCCTCTTCAAGAGAAGAGACATCCCTTAGCAAGGAGATTCCTAAAGATTATTCACAGCCTCCTTGAGACATTCTCAAGATATTATTAACAGTGGTGGCATTTATTCATAGCAAAAGGCACGTTTCTATTAAGTAAGTACTTATTTGGGGGAATTATTTTGATGGTTCACTTTATTTTCCATGTTAAAGATGCCCATTATTTTTTCTTTGCGTTTGCTAATCATTGTTGGTATTATTTTTCTCCAGTTGTGTGAAATATATATATATATGAAATGTATATATATATATATATTTCAGCATGAAGTTAAGTTTATGTACCTCTCTCTGAGTTTAGGTAATGAATATTTTGTTTTCTCCATTGTACTTGACATATGTATGTGTGCACATATCTCTTGTTTATTATTATAATTTACATGTATATTTTATATTTCATCCCTTTTTATTTATTTTAAGCATGTTCATAATCGTTCATCAAGTTATTATGTTTCCTGCTTTAAATTTTTTGCTGCAAAGCTAATGGGATCTCATTTAATTGCTGATCTTCTGATCAGCAAGTGGGAGTAAAGGTAAACAAATGAGACTACATTAAATTAAGCTTTGCTTTACAAGAAAAAAATGCAACTCAATTATAAAAATTGGGAAAAGAAATGAGCATAATCTTTCTTAAAGAAAAATTACAAATGGCCAGAGACACATAAAAATGCTCTATATCATTAATCATCAGGGAGATGTGTGGGGAGAGAGGCCGGGAAAAAAGATTTTTGCAAACTGGCCTTGAATATAAAAGAAAGTCTCTGTTTAGAGACTTGTGTCCCTGCTGTTATGAATGCAGGAGAAAGGCATCCAGGACAAACAACCTGTCTAGGCTAATAGTGCCACAAGCATTGCAACCGCTATCTTTACATGCTTCCTGATTTAATGATGCCATGGTAATTGTAACCGCTATCTTTGCATACCATCCAAATCAATGATGCCATGTACCTTGCGACTGTTGTCTCTGCATAGCATCTTGTTGCTGTAATATATAAACTGTATTACCCACATTCTGTTTCCTGCTTAAAGTTTACCCTTAAAAGCCTTGTTCCTACCTTCAATAAATGAAGTCCATTGCTCTGACAATGCTTCCCTGTGAGCGGTCTGTGGCTCACACAGTCTTCCCTCTCTTTCCCGAGTCCTGCCGCAAGGCCACGGCCTGGAAGAGACCTTACCCATTCTTGCAGCGGCCTCTTCCAGAGACCAGTTGCCAGATGCCACAGAGTTGCGAATCAAAACAACAATGAGGTATCATCTCATACTAGAGAGACTGGCACACATCACAAAGAACAAGAACATCCAGTGCTGGTGTGAATACAGGAAGAAAGGGATTCTTATTCATTGCTGGTAGTCTAGCCTATTTCGAAAACAATAGGAATAGCCTCAAAAAACTAGAATTTGAGCTCCCATATAACCCAGCAATTCCACTCAAAGGAATATACAGTACAAGCCTGCAAGATATCTTCGCTGTTATCTTGGCTGGGTATTTGTGAATCCAAGAACAGTCCCCAGAATGAGAAATTACTTCCCATCCCCTTGTCCCCTTTCGGGGGAAGACCTTGGAAATATTTATCCGCAGCAAATAATAATCCACACAGACCAGAACGATAGGGTTTAAAAGATCGGGCAAGGAGAGCCAAAGAATCCTCCTGCAGCCAGCAGCTTTTCACAGAAGGACCCCTAACTCCTGTCCCTCCAGCTATTTATTCCCAACTCCACAGCGCCCCACCTGGAAGGGTTAGGTGGGGCAAAAGTCACAGAACAATCCTAAGGAGACACTTTTATATACAATTCCAAGAATCATCTTATGGAAACTTTTTCATATGCTACACAAGCCCTCAAAAACAATGTAAAAAAGCCCTAGTATCTCAGGTTGCTTAAGAAAAGATAAAATACACATTAGAGATTCCAGCACCAGATTTGGGTCAGGGAATTTTCACCTTGGGCTAAACTAGCTTCCTACTCCTCTTGCCTTGCTTTTTCTTTCTTTCTTTCTGTTTTTTCTTTTTTTTGTTTCTTTTTGTTTTTGTTTGTTGTTTGTTTTTGGTTTTTGGTCCACACCAAAAAATGCTCAGGGCTTACTCAAGGCTATGCTTGGGGGACATATGGGATGACCGAACGGGGGATAGAACCGAGGTCCGTCCTAGGTTAGCTCCGTGCAAGGCAAATGCCCTACTGCTTGCACCACACACCATCGCCCCCCTTCCGCTTGCCTTTCTTACTCATATCCCAGGTCCATGTAATTGTTCATAATTAAAAGTTTTATGTACTGTGCCTGTCTTCATTCCTAATTGCTTACTGGTTTTTGGTCTTTTGTTTCAAGGTCCAGTTCTTAGATTGAGTCCTCACTGACCAAGACACTAGGAGAACAGTCACTCTTATTTGAGGGGCCTTCACTGGAGCAGTCAGAAATGATTAAAAGCAAACACTAATTTAAGAAGAATGTTAGCAACATCCCAGGGCACTGATTTATGACATAATCAATCAACATTCTTGAATCTTTACTGGTCCTTAGGCTCCCTCCTTGGGTAAAGAAATTGTTCTTAAATTCCCAGGTGCCCAGTCTGAGGATGAGGTGAAGCAGTATTGTTTATTAATGTAAAATAGGGTTGTTCTTGTTGTTTGCAAGATGGAAGATTCAACTGCAGTTTCTTTTTTTTTTCTCCACCTCTTCACAAACAATTGAGTGGGCTTTAAAAAAACAACTTTTTTTTTGAATTTTGTATAGTAGCCTCACTGTTCTTTTGTTTGCTTCTTTGATGAAAAATAATTTAAACATCTTTTATATTCTGTACTCATTGTATTACAGAGAATCTTTGAGACATGTCTATTAAAATCACTTGTCCATTTTAAATTTGTGCCTGACATCATTTTTATATATTTTATGATTAATTCTTTATATATTGAGGACATGCATTTTAAATTTGTGCCTGACATCATTTTTATATATTTTATGATTTATTCTTTATATATTGAGGACATGCATTTCCAGAGATCAAACTTATGCGACTTGTACATGCCAGGCCTGAATTACCTTTCAAACCACAGCCAAAATTTTTTGGTATTTTTTTAATTTACTCAAATCAATCTTGAATAAATGAAAGCAGTTTTTTAGTTTGTTTGTTTGTTTTCAGTATCCAAGTCTTCACTTATCTGTTGATTTTATTCCTAATTATTTGACACAACGGATGCTAATGAAGGGCCCCAGGGTGACATATGTGAAGTGTGAAGGAGAAAAACAGCAATTCCTCAGAGAAGAGAACCTACAGCCTTCTCTCTACCCACCTTTACTACTCCAGGAGTGACTGAGGAGATCAAATACTTTGGACCTTGCAAAAAAAAAGCAAAGTTGGTCCTAGTCTTTCCTAAAGTTTGTTTGTTTGAGGTTTGGGGCCACACCTAGCTGTGCTTAGGGGTCATTCTGGCTCTCAAATATTGCCCCTGCAGGCTCAGGGGCTATGTGGGATGCCGGGAATCTAGCCCGAGTCAAATGCCCTACCATTGTGCTATTGATGCAGCCTATGCCTGAAGTTTTTCTAGAAAGTATTAAAGTCTGCTTCTCAATAGGAAGATGCGGGCAACATGTGATCATGCTTCAGGTGCCCAGGCAACAAATGTGTGCACCTTTTTCTTTCCAAGTTGACCTTTCTAGGGTTTTCCAAACATGCCCTACGTGGGGCTCTCTACCTAGGTAAGAATCCTGTTGCAGGACAGATTTTCAGGAGAGAGAGTATGGGGGAAGGTAGCTGAATGTCTTCTTTGATGTACTTTTCCTTTGTTTCTGCCTGAGTTTCTCTCCATAGGGGACCAGTGTTTTCTGCAACTACAGTGGTGCCAGGTGAGACTTAACAATGATGAAGTAATTCCTCTAAGTCTAAGCCCTGTCTCTTGGTTTTACTGCATCTCATGATTTCTTTGCCATCTGCGGGAGAGAAGTTGTGAGGTCCTCAAGAATTAACAGTACAGCCCCCTCCCTTTAGAGGAGTTAGCCTTGATTAAAGACAACTCCTGGCTTGAGATTAAAAGTAAAGTTGTCAGAACCTAAGCTGAACATGATATATGTCACAAGCTGTCAAGATATCCTAACTGCCATGTGTTGCTTATTTTGTGAATATTCACGAACAGCATAACTCAGCCCAGTGAAATATTTGAGAGGGGGAGCAGGATATGCCAACCAAGAACTAACTCAAGAAGACAGTCCCCTAGAAGATTGTAAATAAGAGTCAAAGAAAAGAAAAATACCCATGAGAAAAGGGTTCTCCCATAAGACTCATAGCCTTCATTAGTATAACAATAGGGAAAGCAACCTCATAAATTGGATAAGTGGTTCTCTAACTTTGTTTTCTAGTAACCCCACCATTAGTCAATGAGGTAGGAATGTGGCTTTACCTCCCCGCTGCCTGTACTGCAAGAAAAGTATAAAGGGTGTGTTAAAAGACTACTCAAGGCCCTCTCTGCCCTGGGTCCTCTTTGCTGAGCTCTCTAATAAACTTCTCTCTTTATATATCTCCAGTATCTCCATGTCTCTGTGGTTCCTGCCTAATGGGTAAAGAAAGGAACTCCCTTAACTACCGGCCTGCCTGTTTCACTACTTATATCACTAAGATATTTATAATTTCCTTTTCAGGGCTTTGTCTATAAATACAATTGATCTTTTATTTTTTGGTGATGGTTCTTTTTATTTTTAATAAATTTATTACTTCGAATGGGGTGGCAAAAGAATATATATGTGCACATAGTACATTTTGAATATTCTATATATAAACTATGCATTTATTAACAAATAGTCCTTCCTAAGTCTTTACTTATGTCTTTTCTTCTTGTCAATTTGCTAATATTGAGATATCTGATACTATATTAAATAAAGGTGGTAAAAATGAATAAATGCAAGGACTATGTTTTGCGTATGTTAATTCAGGGCTCTTTAAAAGAATTCCGTATTAAACAAAGCATTTTACTTATATTTCAAATTCACTGAATATATGTGCTATGAAAGGTTGTTGACTCTTGTCTAAAAGTGTTCAGCATTTATATATTAACATGATTATTGTTTAATTATGTTTTGTGGCATATTGAATTGATTTATTTCTCTATTGAAAATCACTCTTACATATCAGAAATTAATTTTATGTTAATTATTCATAATTATTACAATGTACTGTTGAATTTTATATCCAAACTTTTTTTTTGAATTTTGGGTCACACCTGGCAGAGCTCATGGGCTACTCCTGGCTCTGCACTCAGAAGTCACTCCTAGCAGGCTCCAGGGACCATATGGGATGCCCAATTCAAACTGGGGTTCGTCCTATATTGGTTGAATGCAAGGCAAAGGCCTTACCACTGTGCTATCACTAGCCCCAATATCCAAGCATTTTTAAATAATTGTGCATCAACACTTTTAGGAAGTGTTATTTCATTATTCTCATATATTATCTTTGTTTAAATTTGACATGAGAATAATTCCTTAAAAAATAAATTTAGAGGTATTTTTTTGAATTTCAACTGAAACAAAAATTACAAGCACAAGACACCCATACAGTAAAGTGACAGGGTACAACATCAATAAATTTGAAATGATGATCCCAGAGGACACCATGGAAAAATCTCTTCTGAGGAAACCCAATGAAATAAAAAGACTGCACCCAGGGGCATGAGAAGAACACATCTTGATATGTTTTAATCATGAAAGTCAAACAATGCACATGACAGTACTGAAGCATATACTCTGTTTCAGATATGATTTTTTTTTTTTTTGCTTTTTGAGACACACCCTGTGACACTCAGGGGCTACTTCTTGCTATGTGCTCTGAAATTGCTCCTAGCTCAGGGGACAATATGAGATGCCAGGGATTGAACCAAGATCCACCCTGGATTGGCTGCATGCAAGGCAATGCCCTACCACTGTGCTATTGCTCCAGCACCAGATATGATTTGTATTAAAGTCATAAATATTTCCTGGGAATTATTTATGTATAAGGTAAGAAATTTGATGATGATAATACGATATAAAAGAATCAATGAGTGTTTCATTCATCTTTGCTGCAGATGGCTTGCGTCCCTAAGCAAAACTTTAGTGGGGTCAGAAAATCCTCACTGGAAGAGAGTGGGTACATAAAGCAGACAAATATGAAATATAAAATAATGATACCACACGCAGTATGTGTGGGGTCAACACATTTTTGGCAGAAGTCCGACAAATTTAATCTTCAGGCAAGGGAATATATAAAGGGAAAAAGAGGCAGTCATAACATGAAAGGAATGCAATGTACATTATTTGATTTTAGAACAAATACACATAGCTTTAGATGGTTTTTAACCATAGAATAGGTTTCAGTTAGGAGTTAGAGGATAAAAGGAAGGCTAATTTCTTACATATCAAAGAAGTTCCTGGCCCTGGGTGTCATTACTAATGTAAATTAAGGAATAGCAGGAAATCCTGGTTTTCTCCTGATAACAAATATTCTTAACCTGAGGGAAATAGTATTCTTGCCAGGGGCTAAGACCCACTTCCTATGATCTGGTAATAGAAAGAGATAAAACTAAAGAAAGGGGTACATAATTATACCTAGTAAAATAGCCTAATTCTACATTGACCAAACCTGTTTGTAAGCAGGTATTCAAAGTAACAGGAAAAGTCCCTGTGGCAGAAATCATTTGCTGTTGTGCTCAAAGGCAGGGAGAGAAGACCATTGTCTTGAAGATGCTATGTTTTGACTTGGCCTTCAGAAGTAAAAAGGCTGACAGAAAGAGAGGTAGCTGGCTGGACTTGAGTTGCAAATATACTAAGCCAGCAGGGAACTTCTAGCAGCTTGCTTTTGGTACTGAAATTTCTTTATTGCTGCAGGAAGGCTAAGGCCAAATTTCTGTAGTAGAAAAAGAGACAACATTTCAAATAAAAGGAAAAGAGAAAATGAAATGTCACAGATGTGTTAGAATTATAGCCAGTAATCCACGCAAGGGTCAATAATTGACTTCTCTAATGAGCCTTCTGGCTGAAATAATTCTTGGGAGAAAAATTAGGCACTGCACCAGGAAAGCCAAAAGCCACATCTGGTGCATGCTTCCTTGATAATGAAGACATGCGTGCTGCATGCCTTCGACACATCTTAAAATGTAGAGTTGGGAAATACATAGCAAACCATGATTTTTTCATAGTATGATTAAAATGAACATAAGTCTTTACTTCACCAGCTTTGACAATTTCTGACTCTACACTCAGAAATCACTCCTGTGACTTTCCAACTAAAATAATCTAGAAAGGACCTTGACCCCAAGCTACCTGTACAAACATAATCTACTACAGCATAAATTTTTAGCTGACCTGGACAAAACATCAGACTTTTCCTAATTTAATAACATTTAATGTTCCCTCTATCCTCCATTCCTCCTGATCTACAAAGATTATTAATAAAAAGGTAATTAAAATAGTGGCTCACTCCCAAGTAGTCAAGATACTGTATTGCTGCCTATATCTGGCTTAGATATATTTTATTAATAGAAAATGTTTTTCTTATTTTAATGTCACTTTTTGGGATGATCATCATTTTGTATGGTGATGGTGTTTTGTGTCTTCTCAAAAATCTGCAGGTACACTGGAGTAACTTCATATAGTAATATTTTCTTCAAGTAAATGGAGCTGTCATATCTGACAGTATAACTCAGAAGTGGTCAGATAATTCAGAGGGATGGAAATATGAATGAATGGATAAGAAGAAACCTTACAAAAATCATTCAGTTTAAAGATTTTCTAGGGAAAAATAAATGAATAAGGTCACCACATAGCTGTAGAAATAGTGACACATGTAAAGTCTCATCACTCTGTATCTATCACTCTAGAGTCACTTTCTATATTATGTCCCATCATCTGCCTTTTTCAAGATCTAGGAGAAAACAAGGTGATACAAGGAAATAAGGGGAAAGGGACTCCTTCTTCTAATGAGACTATGAGGCACGAAGAGGTTCCAGGATATTCAACACAAAGCAGAACATTGATAAGGCTGTTTTGATCACTATCCTCATCATGTAACTGTTTTTACTCATGTTCCCTACATATGGTTCAAGTCAAGGGAATAAATTCTGTATATTTGAGAATCTCAGGATAAGTTTATTCCCCCTTAAAATCTACTGTATTTCTGTTTTAGATGCAGATTCCCAGAATGTAGTAACCCCAAAGTCATGTATCCATGTCCACAGAAAATTATACTTTTAGCAGTTAGTTTCTCCAGGTCACAATTCAAGATGTTGTTAGTAGACACTAGGCTGTATTCCCAGGCACTAATATATCACACTAAACAATTGGTCTCTGGGATCCAGTATTACTCATTTAAATCTATATATGAAAACAAAGCTGCTCACATCATTCAGATTGAGGTGAATGTCTATGATATCTGTATAGGTAATGGATATCATACAGTAATGTGTACCCCTGGAGAATTACAATCAAACCTCCTCATAGACTTAGGGCTTACTCCTACCTCTAAGCTCAGGGTTCATTCCTTGCAAAGTCAGGGGACCTTATGGAATACATGGAATCAAACGTGGGTTGAACAAATCCATGGTCTGTCTCCAACCCTCATAGATTCATTTTTGGGAGAGGGATGGTGAAAGGTGCCAGGCAATACTCATAAAGTAATACTTTAATACTTCCAGCTCCATCTCTTCATTTTTATTGTCTAGCCTTTTAGGCGGGAGAGAAAGAGAAAGGTTAGAGAAGGTCAACAACCCTGATAGGGGGAAAGTTTCTTTTTTTTTTCATAGTAATTTGCAATATTTTATTTATTTTTATTTTTTAATAAAATCTTTATTTAAACACCATAATTTCAAGCATGATTGTTGTTGGATTTCAATCATAAGCAGAACACCTCCCTTCACCAGAGCAACATTCGCACCACCAATGCCCCCCTGAGGGGAAGTTTCTTAACCCCATCTTCTATCAAGCAGGTGACTGGTGACTCCTCCATTCTCTGGAAACATCCATCTTTCAAATGTGACTTTCCAATTAAAATCATCTAGAAAAGACCTTAACCCCAAGCTACCTGTACAAACATAATCTACTACAGCATAAATTTTTAGCTGACCTGGACAAAACACTGCAACCTCCTACTCCATTGGCAGTTTCATGGACCTTGCTTTCCCAGTCACTTCAGGTCATTAGTAATCTCTTATCTTTGGCCTTGTCCTAATGTAAGTTCCACTCTCAAATCTTTTACAGGGTTAGTTTAGGAGTGATAGTAATCTAGGAAATTCACATGTAGGACATCAGCTCAGCTGCAGTCTCAAAGAAAATCAGAGTAAAAATACAGTGATGTGGTGCTATCATATTTTTAAATTCTTTTTCAGAAGCTAGATTTACTTTAGGTATTCTAAGCCAGTGTTTTTAAACTTTTTGGGGGGAGGTGGTCACACCCGGCAGTGCTCAGGGATTACCCCTGACTCTAAGCTCAGGAATCACTCCTGGCAGGCTCAGAGGACCATATGGGATGCTGGGATTTGAAACCGTTTTTCTGATGCAAGGCAAATGCCTTACTTCCATGCTATCTCTCCAGTCCCAAACTTTTTTTAAAAATATATTTGAATGAGGACTTCTACACTGGATCTATAAACTGGCAATACAACTAAGAGGGTAAACAACTAGTTTTCAAACTTTCTCTATGCCTTTGATCCAACTTACACTTACCGTAACATTTTCCACAGTCTCTCCCAACCCCTCTCTGTGAAGCCTCTGCTTCTCTAACCATTTAGTAACTTTTTAGAATTCTTTCTTCACTATATTAATCATTTGATTGAAATTTGGATAAAAGATGGATAAGCATGGCTATATCTATACCATGGCCTGGTTTACCTTTCTCCTCATACTATTTGCTCACAGTTGGACTGAAGTAGAAAACAGGCTAATATTTTTATGTTGGAACTTGGATAGAATACCTGAAACTTAATCATAAATAACTTTGTTACTCTGTAGTTCACTATGATTCAATTAAAAATTTAATACTGAGTCTAGACTTACAATATTTATTATGATGATTAGAATTAATAATAGTGTATTAATGGTCTATAATTAATGAAAATTTTCTAAGAAAGGATGCTTTTTTGTGGTTTCATCTCAGAAAATATTAATTAGAAGTTTACTTTTGTAATAATCACTTCACTATACACATAGACTTTACCAAATCACAACATTATATATCTTATGTTTATAACATTTAAAAAAATCACATCCAACTCAGGTTCAATCCCTAGCATCTCATGTAGTCTCCAAGCCCTGCCTTTAGTGACCTCTGAGGGCTGAGCCAATAATAAGCCCTGAACACCTTATATAGTACCTAAAATTTTTAATAAAATAAACATAAAATAAAAATTAGAAATACCTCTTTTGGTGGATACAGATTATATTCTGGAATAATTTCTTATCTATTATGAATAAGTTTTTCCTTTTTATTAAGTTCACTTCCTGAGAAGGCTATTTACATACATTCTGCCATAAATTTAGGAAAAAAGATTCTGGCAGGTAGAAATAACTATACTTGGCCAGTCTATACCATGACCTGCAATTTATTTCTCCTAAAGTAATTCTCACTTCATAGGTCAAAGGATAATTTCCTTTTCAATAATACAAGAACTGGGGTTGAAGCGGTGGCACAGCAGTAGGACATTTACCAAGCACGCAGCTGACCTAGAACGGCATCCCATATGGTCCCCCTAGCCAGGAGTGATTTCTGAGCACAGAGCCAGGAGTAACTCCTGAACATCACTGGGTGTGGCCCAAAAACCAATAAAATAAAATAAAATAAAATAAACCAAGAACTGTGAAATATTTTCTAGCCCATCATTCCTTCCTGATTAGCCTATGACATTTCTATCTCTACATTGCTTATAAGATCTTCTCTCCAGAATAAGGTGATTTTTTTTTTTTGAAGGACACTTCATACACACAAACCTGGACATAGTCACATTCATCTGGGATTGGAGTGCTGGATCTGTCAATACCAGTGACTATGTGTCAAATAGAGACTCAATGGTGTACCCTAAGATTTGACCGCACCCATATATATCATTCATCCTTAAATGATCTTTGACTTTCTCTATGGCGCCAAAGCTTCTCTGTCCATCACAAAGATTCACACTGTAGATGAACCATTTAGTACTATGCTTTCTGCTTCACTACAATACAGCTGAATAGGAAAACAGATATAGTCCTACTGGTCAAGATAAGTGCTCTGAACTGAGTGCAGAAGTTGCTTTATAATGTTAGGATCCAAGATTCAGAATTAACTGTAACTTAAATGTTGAGATTAGAATATCATGTGCCTTTGCTTAGAGATAACATTGCATTGGCTTCTGTACTCTGCTTGCTTAAGGAAGTCAACTGTTATAAAACTGGCTTTGCTGTAAGTCTAAAGGCAGCTATAACAGGCTGCAGTTTTAAATTATAAAGAGTAGGCCTAAAAGAGAGCCAGTTCCTAGAACCAGATCTTATGGGGATATGTCCAGGAACTAGCCTCCTGTTCAGATATCAGAGGCTAAAAAGCAGCTCACAGCCAGCCAGATAACACTGTACCCTGTATCTGGAGATGCCTCCTAGGTGAAACCTGTCATAACCATTTGTCTGATGCTACATTTGAACTACAACAAACTTTAGCCTTAAATTAAGGACTAATAATTTTAAAAGATCGACTACTCAGAGTCAAGGTTCCCCTAGTTTAACACCTTTAAATTTGGTCTGTGAGCTATTCTTGGAGTCCTCGTTTCTTAGGAGATTTTAAACTTCAGCAAGCTGGAATAAACTCCCTTCCATTTACATTACTGCCTGTCTCCCTGGTGGTCATTTGGGTGGTGGATCCTGAGTTCCAGACTTAATACTATAAGAACTCTAAGCAGGTAAGGACCCTCAGTCAAGTTCATCATAGTTTTTTTAATAATATCTATATTTGCTGAAGAAAAGTTACATTATGTTTGTGAGTTGCAGTTACAGTTCCCTAGAGAAATGATTTCCTTGAAATAATAACTGTCCAAGATAGAATCAAGAGGAAATAGCTTACCAGAGACATAGTACAATGGGTTGTTGTTTGCATTGCACATGGCTGATGAGGGATTGATTTATGACAACCCATATGGTCCCCTGAGTGAGCCACAAGTAATCTCAGCACAGAGCCATGGATAAACCCTAAGCACTGATACCACCAATAATTGCACCTAAATAAAATAAAAGGGGGAAAAGGCTCAGTTGAAAAGACCAATTACTTGCAAAGAAGTCAAATGCTAATCCTATCTCTCTGGTTCTTTTATATAGTTTTTTGGGGGGTTTTGGGCCACACCTGGTGATGCTCAGGGGTTACTTCTGGCTATGCATTCAGAAATTGCTCCTGACTTGGTGAACCATATGGGGCTGCAGGGATTCGAACCACGCTCCATCCTAGGTCAGCTGTGTGCAAGGCAAACACTCTACTGCTAGACCACCTCTCTGTCCCCTCCATATAAATTTTAACAGTATTTGGTCTGTGTCTCAAAACAATGCCATTGGCATTTTTATTGGACTGAATAAAACCTATATAGCTATTCTAGGGAAGTCATTTTGGCACATATAACCTTTCAATCCATGAACAGGGGAATTGTTAAAATATCCTTGGAATCTTTGGTTAAATTCTTCTTCCTCAAGATTTATTATTGAATTTGGTTCACTAATATTTGTTGAGGTTCTTTGAATCTATGTTCACCATGGGTCAAATTCTCTCATGTTCTTCTTTAGAGAAATCTCCACATTTTTTTTTGGTGTTAAAGTGATATATATCCCATAGAAACTTTTTGTGGGTTGGAGATGGTAAAGCAAAAGAAAGGCAGTTGCACTAATTTGACTTACTTATAAATCAAAAAACTCCATTTATGAGCAAAGTACTGAGACAGACTTGTAAGAGTGCATGTCCATCAGTGGACAACAGAGGGAGCAAGGCAACAGGCTGTTGAAAACCAGGTTCAATACTGTAATGCACTCCATGCCATACTCATCTAAAGTGGAACAATTCAGTTAACTGGATCACAAACTGAGAGGCTCATTTGCATGAATCACATCATCTATTGCTGTAGGAGGTATAAGGAGAATTTAAGTTTGGTACTGGGCTCCAAAGTTTGGGAAATCTGCACTGTGTCTGCACCATGGCCTGGTCTGCTGTCCTGCTCATGCTTCTGGCTCACTGCACAGGTCAGGAGGATTTTCTGGGTTAATGGGAACATATGGGAAGGAATATCCTGTACTTTTATGGCCTTGTCTCACCCTCTAACCTTGCTTTCTCATTTGTTTTCAGGGATTACTTCCCAGAATGTGGTAACTCAAGAAACATCACTATCCATTACTCCTGGGGGAACAATCACATTCACCTGTGGCTCCAGTGCTGGAGCTGTTATCACCGGTAACTATCCTGTTTGGGTTCAACAGAAGCCATACCAGGTGCCACGGGGTGTAATAAGTTCAACCAATAGTAGGCCTTCAGGTATCCCTGCCCGATTCTCTGGCTCCCTGCAAGGAAACAAGGCTGCCCTGACCATCACAGGAGCCCAGGCTGAGGATGAGGCTGAGTATTACTGTGCTCTGTGGTTCAGCAACCATTTCCACAGTGACAAATGCAGGTGGGGAAGTGTGACATAAACCCCAGACTCAACCTCACCCTCTATGCCTGAAGATACTGTGTGCTATAATAAAATCAGTCTGTAGTCTTTTCATTATAAGGTGATGAAAAACAGAAAGAAAAATAAAGTAAACTATCTCTGCCAACAGTAAAGCAATGAATGTATTCCAGAACTTTAATACAACTTCCAATAAAAAAAATGTTCCCCAGAATCTAATATGACATTAATTTTGTATGTGTTTAAAGAAAGATTTTTTGTGTATATAAGAAATCGCATTATGCTAATATTTGTTTACAAAGACAAGCACAGGTTTTAGGAAAGGAGCATCTCTTGCAAAAGTAAACAATCTTGCTGTGTGAGATTATTGAACCTTGGAGTGAGACAGCTAATTTTTAACAAGATAAGTCTCAGTGATCCTCATTTTCTGACATTTACATCCATGTTTGATCTGTCTTGAGTAATGGTATATGAATAGCAAAGTCGTGGATTTAAGGTTATCAGGCAACAAGAAAAAGGTATAACCATGAGCAACAGTTGGCAACACTAGGAAGTCTCATGTGAGTGGAACCTAGACACGTTTTAGGTGATATACAACATTTCAAACCTTTCTGAAGTTACCTTCACTATCTCCCATAGCCATGGGAAAAGTTGTGAACAACTTTATTGTGGATCATCAGTAGACTCACATATAAAAGAGAGTAGAGTGCTCTTGGGACATGTGTGTGGGAGAATCTACAGGGCATGGCTAGTTTATTCCAGTGCAAAAAATGCAGTTAGATGCACCACTGCAGTGTGAAGCAGCTCAGAAAGAAGTTCATTAATACAGCAGCTCTGGCAAAGGGTGAGGCACTTTCAGTGTAAGGAGGCAATCATAGTGATCGAACAGAAGACCATGTTGTATCTCATTGATCATTTTTATCCCTATGCAGTGGTCTCTGTTCTCAAGTCCTTGCTCTGGCACTAGGTGTAATGCTCCACTCGCCATAATCCAAACGTAGTAGAAGGGGTCTGAAGCAAGGGGACCACAAGAATTAAAAAACCAAAACAGAGCAGGTAGAACATTTCCTTGCACATAGCCAATCTTGGTTTGATTCCCAGCATCCCATATGGACCCCTCGCCTGAGAAGTGTGATTTCTGAGCACAGAGCCAGGAGTAATCCCTGAGTGCTGGAAAAAAAATGTCTGGGATATCCCCAGACATTTTTTTGTAATTATCAAGTTATAGGTGAAAGCTGAGACAAGATTTCATAGAGTAAGCAATTAATTAGAGGAATATCACATAAGTTTACAAGGGAAAATCAGCTGAAAAATTTTGCAACTATAAATATCCCATATAGAAACACAACTAATATTTTACGATAGAAATTTAAGAAAATACACCTATAGATTAAATAAGGACTATCCAATCAAACATATGTCAAATCCAGACTAACAGCTTTCCGAGCATATGTTACCAAAAGGCCAAACACCATCATATTCTTTTTTGTTTTTGTTTTTGGATCACACCCCGCAGCACTCAGGGGTTACTCCTGGCTCTGTGCTCAGAAATCATTTCTGGCAGGCACGGGGGACCATATGGGGTGCCAGGATTTGAAACACTGTTCATCCTGTGTTCGCAGTGTGCAAAACAAAGGCCCTACCACTGTGCTATCTCTCTGGCCCTACTATTCATATTCTTTTCTTTTCTTTCTTTCTGAAAACTGGAAATTGATCTCCAATTCGACCCAGCTATACAACTCCGAGGGATATACCCTAGGAACAAAAGAATACAATGCAAAAATTCCTTCCTCACACCTATATTTACTGCTATATTCACAATAGCCAGACTCTGGAGACAACCAAGATGCCCTTCAGCAGATGAATGTCTAAAGAAACTGTGGTAAATATACACAATGGAATATTATGCAGCCCTCAGGAAAGATGAAGTCATGAAATTTTCCCATAAATGGATGTACATGGAATCTATCATGCTGAGTGAAATAGTCAGAGGGAGATAGATAGACACAGAATAGTTTCACTCATCTATGGGTTTTAAGACAAATGAAAGACATTTTTGCAACAATCCTCAGAGAGCAAGAGAGGAGAGCTGGAACTTCCAGTTCACTTTATGAACCTCATCACAATAGTGGTGAGTGCAGTTAGAGAAATAACTACATTGAGAACTATCATAACCATGTAAATGAATGAGGGAACTGAAAAGCCTGTCTAGATTACAGATGGGAGTGGGGTGGGATAGAGGGAGATTTCAGACATTGGTGGTAGGATTGATGAACTGGTGAAGGGGGGTGGTCTTTAGATGACTAAAACTTAATCACAATCATGTTGTAATCAAGGTGTTTAAAGATATTATAAAAAATTTAATACTGAGTGTTGACGTATAATATTAATTATGATGATTACAGTTAATAACAGTGTACCAATGTTCTATGATTAATGAAAATTGTATAAAAAGTATGTTTTGTGTGATTTCATCTCAGAAAATATTGACTAGATTAAAATTTTACTCTTGTAATAATCACTTCACTATACACATAGACTTACCAAACCACAACATTATATACCTTACGTTTATAACATTTTTAAAAAAATCACATCCAACTCAGGTTCAATCCCCAGCATCCCATGTAGTCTCCAAGCCTGCTTTGAGTGACCTCTGAGGACAGAGCCAGTAATAACCCCTGCATACCTTATATAGTACCTAAAATATTCTTAAAATAAACATAAAATAAAAATTAGAGATACCTTCTTTAGTGGATACAGATTATATTCAGGAATCATTTCTAATCTATTATGAATAAGTCTTTCGTTTTTAGTAAGTTCACTTACTGAGAAGACCATTTACACACATTCTGCCATAAATTTAGGAAAAAAGACTCTGGCAGGTAGAAATAGCTATACTTGGCCAGTCTATACCATGACCTGCAATTTATTCCTCCTAAAGTAATTCTCACTTCATAGGTCAAAGGATAATTTTATTTTTTAATAAAAATAAATGCAAGGGCATTTGCCTTGCATATGGCTGACCTAGGACAAACTGTGTTTTGATCCCTGGTGTCCCATATGGTAGCCTAAGCCAGGAGCGGTTTCTGAGCGCAGTGCCAGGTGTAACCCCTGAACATCACCATGTCGGGCCCAGAAACCAATAAAATAAAATAAAATAAAATAAACCAAGAACTGTGAAATATTTTCTAGCCCATCATTTCTTCCTGATTGGCCTATGACATTTCTATTTCTACATTGCTTATAAGATCTTCTCTCCTGAATAAGGTAATTTTTGAAGGAAACTTCATACACACAAACCTGGATGTAGTCACATTCATCTGGGATTGGAGTGCTGGATCTGTAAATACCAGTGACTATGCACATGCAACAAATAGAGGCTCAATGGTGTACCCTAAGGTCTAACCCCACCCATATATATCATTCATCTTAAATGATCTTTGACTCTCTCTATGGAGCCAAGGATGCTCTATCCATCACAAACATTCACACTGAAGATGAGGCATTTACTACTATGCTTTCTGCTTCACTACAATACAGCTGAATAGGAAAACAGATATAGTCCTACTGGTCAAGATAAGTGCTCTGAACTGAGTGCAGAAGTTGCTTTATAATGTTAGGATCCAAGATTCAGAATTAACTGTAACTTAAATGTTGAGATTAGAATATCATGTGCCTTTGCTTAGAGAAAACATTGCATTGGCTTCTGTACTCTGCTTGCTTAAGGAAGTCAACTGCTGTAAACCTAGCTTTGCTGTAAGCCTAAGGGCAGCCATAACAGGCTACAGTTTTAAATTATAAAGAGTAGGCCTAAAAGAGAGCCAGTTCCTAGAACCAGATCTTATGGGGATATGTCCAGGAACAGCCTCCTGTTCAGATATCAGAGGCTAAAAAGCAGCTCACAGCCAGCCAGATAACACTGTACCCTGTATCTGGAGATGCCTCCTAGCTGACAACCTGTCATAACCATTTGTCTAATGCTACATTTGAACTACAACAAACTTTAGCCTTAAATTAAGGACTAATAATTTTAAAAGATCAACTACTCAGAGTCAAGGATCCCCTAGTTTAACACCTTTAAATTTGGTCTATGAGCTATTCTTGGAGTCCTCGTTTCTTAGGAGATTTTAAACTTTAGCAAGCTGGAATAAACTCCCTTGCATTTACATTACTGCCTGTCTCCCTGGTGGTCATTTGGGTGGCGGATCCTGAGTTCCAGACTTAATAATATAAGAACTCTAAGCAGGTAAGGACCCTCAGTCAAGTTCATCATAGTTTTTTTTAATAATATCTATATTTGCTGAAGAAAAGTTACATTATGTCTGTGAGTTGCAGTTACAGTTCCCTAGAGAAATGATTTTCTTGAAAAAATAACTGTCCAAGATGGAATCAAGAGGAAATAGCTTGCCAGAGGCATAGTACAATGGGTTGTTGTTTGCATTGCACATGGCTGATGAGGGATTGATTCATGACACCTCATATGGTCCCTTGAGTGAGCCACAAGTAATCCCAGCACAAAGCCATGAATAAACCCTAAGCACTGATACCACCAATAATTGTACCTAAATAAAATAAAAGGGGGAAAGGCTCAGTTGAAATGACCAATTACTTGCAAAGAAGTCAAATGCTAATCAAAATATTAGCCTTGCCTCCTATCTCTGTGGTTCTTCCATATAATTTTTGGGGGGCTTTGGGCAACAGCTGGTGTTGCTCAGGAGTTACTCCTGGCTATGCACTCAGAAGTCGCTCCTGGCTTGGGGGTCCATATGGGACTCCAGGGATTCGAACCACACTCCATCCTAGGTCAGCTGTGTGCAAGGCAAACACTCTACTGCTAGACCACCTCTCTGTCCCCTCCATATAAATTTTAATAGTATTTGGTCTGTATCTCAAAACAATGCCATTGGCATTTCTATTGGGACTGAATAAAACCTATATAGCTATTCTAGGGAAGTCATTTTGGCATATATAAAACCTTTCAATCCATGTACAGGGGAGTTGTTAAAATATCCTTGGAATTTTTGGTTAAATTCTTCTTCCTCCAGATTTATTATTGAATTTGGTTCATTAATATTTGTTGAGGTTCTTTGAATCTATGTTCACCATGGGTCAAATTCTTTCATGTTCTTCTTTAGAGAAATACTCACAGTTTTTTGGTGTTAAAGTGATATATATCCCATAGAAGCTTTTTGTATGTTGGAAGGTTAGGCAAAAGAAAGGCAGTTGCACTAATTTGACTTACTTATAAATCAAAAAACTCCATTTTAAGCAATGTACTGAGACATACTTGCAAGAGTGCATGTCCATCAGTGGACAACAGAGGGAGCAAGGCAACAGGCTGTTGAAAACCAGGTTCAGTATTGAAATGCACCCCATGCCATAGTCACCTAAAGTGGAACAATTCAGTTAATTGGATCACAAACTGAGAAGCCTATTTGCATGAATCACCACATCCATTGCTGTAGGAGGTATAAGGAGAATTTAAGTTTGGTACTGGGCTCCAAAGTTTGGGAAATCTGCACTGTGTCTGCACCATGGCCTGGACTCCTCTCCTGCTCCTACTTCTGACTCACTGCACAGGTCTGGAGTTTTCTGGGTTAGGGGGGGAAAACTGGGAAAGGATATCCTCTATCTTTATGGCCATGTCTTGCCCTCTAACCTTGGTCTCCCATCTATTTTCAGTGGTAAATTCTCAGAATGTGGTAACTCAAGATCCATCACTATCCATTACTCCTGGAGTGACAGTCACACTTACCTGTGGCTCCAGTGCTGGGGCAGTTACCACCAGTAACTATGCCAATTGGGTTCAACAGAAGCCTTACCAGGTGCCACTGGGTCTAATAGGTGCAACCAGTAATAGGTATCCTGGTGCCCCTGCCCGATTCTCTGGCTCCCTGCAAGGAAACAAGGCTGCCCTGACCATCACAGGAGCCCAGGCTGAGGATGAGGCTGAGTATTTCTGTGCTCTGTGGTTCAGCAACCATTTCCACAGTGACAGATGCAGGTGGGGAAGTGCGACATAAACCCACACTCTACCTCACCCTCTGTGCCTGACGATACTGTGTGCTATAATAATATCAGTCTGTAGTCTTTTCATTATAAGTTGAAAAACAGAAAGAAAACTATTTCTGCCAACAGTGAAGCAATAAATCTATTCCAGAACTTTAAATACAACTTCTTATAAAATAATTGTTCCCCAGAATCTAATATTACATTAATTGTGTGTGTGTGTGTGTGTGTGTGTATTAAGCAGTGCTTCTCAATTATTTTCTGTCATGCTCCTCTAGGAAGAAGAAAACATTTCTTGCGCCCCGACCCTGCGCAACTGTAATAGTATCTTCATTAAAAAAAAACTTTTAGCAGCCCCTGGGGTGAGAGTGAAGGATATGGAAGCCAGGATGGGAGCGGAAGTGGAAGGAGGACGATTCGGTGGTGGGAATTCCCCTGATTCAATGTTAATATGTACCTGGGATATTACTGTGAACGATATGTAAGCCATTATGATTAAAATAAAAATTATATTAAAAAAAAAACTTTAACTTGCAAAACAAAGACATGTAAAATATTTTGAGCTGATTTTTTAATCAGAGGTGATGTCTGGATTAATGCCTACAATGAGCATGTTTTGTAATGCATAGCTTTCAAAGCGAGTTTGAAGCAGGACACAGCAAATCTCAGCTCCAGAGACATACAGAGACTTAAATACAGGGCTTAGCTCTTTATGACAGTGTTTGCCAAGGTAAATCGCGCCCCCCTTTATAGACCCTCACTTCCCCCCGGGGGGGCATGCACCACTATTTGAGAAGCACTGCTATAAAGAAAATTTTTTTATGTATATAAGAAAATGCATTATGCGAATATTTGTTTACAAAGACAAGCACAGGGTTTAGGAAAGGAGCATCTCTTGCAAAAGTAAACAATCTTGCTGTGTGAGATTGTTGAACCTTGGTGTGAGACAGCTAATTTTTAACAAGATAGGCCTCAGTGATCCTCATTTTCTGACATTTACATCCATGTTTGATCTGTCTTGAGTAATGGTATATGAATAGCAAAATCGTGGATTTAAGGTTAGCAGGGAACAAGAAAAAGGTATAACCATGAGCAACAGCTAGCAACACTAGGAAGTCTCATGTGAGTGGAACCTAAACACGTTTTAGGTGATATACAACATTTCAAACCTTTCTGAAGTTACCTTCAATATCTCCCATAGCCATGGGAAAAGTTGTGAACAACTTTATTGTGGATCTTCGGTAGACTCACATATAAAAGAGAGTAGAGTGCTCTTGGGACAAGTGTGTGGGAGAATCTACAGGGCATGGCTAGTTCATTCCAGTGCAAAAAATGCAGTTAGATGCACCACTGCAGTGTGAAACAGCTCAGAAAGAAGTTCATTAATACAGCAGCTCTGTTAAAGGGTGAGGCACTTCAGTGTAAGGAGGCAATCATAGTGATCAACCAGAAGACCATGTTGTATCTCATTGACCATTTTTATCCCTATGTAGTGGTCTCTGTTCTCAGGTCCTTGTTCAGGCACCAGATGTACATGCTCCATTCGCTATAATCCAACCCTAGTGAATGGGTCTGAAGCAAGGCCACCACAAGAATTAGTAAACCAAAACAGAGCAGGTAGGACATTTCCTTGCACATAGCCAATCTTGGTTTGATTCCCAGCATCCTATATAGACCCCTCGCCTGAGAAGTGTGATTTCTGAACACAGAACCAGGAGTAATCACTGAGTGCTGCTGGGTGTGGCAAAAAATATCTGGGAATATCAAAATGGAAAAGTAATTATCAAGTTATAGGTGAAAGCTGAGACAAGATTTCATAGAGCAAGCAATTAATTAGAGAAATATCACATAAGTTTATGAGGGAAAATCAGCTGAAAAATTTTGCAACTGTAAATATCCCATATAGAAACACAACTAATGTTTTATGATAGAAATTCAAGGAAATACACCTAGAGATTAAATAAGGACTATCCAATCAAACATATGCCAAATCCAGACTAACAGCTTTCCGAGCATATGTTACCAAAAGGCCAAACACTATCATATTCTTTTTGGTTTTTGTTTTTGGGTCACACCCGGCAGCACTCAGGGGTTACTCCTGGCTCTGTGCTCAGAAATTATTTCTGGCAGGCATGGGGGACCATATGGGGTGCCAGGATTTGAAACACTGCTCATCCTGTGTTGGCAGTGTGCAAAGCAAAGGCCCTACTGTTGTGCTATCTCTCTGGCCCTACCATTCATATTCTTTTTTTCCTTCCTTCCTTCCTTCCTTCCTTCCTTCCTTCCTTCCTTCCTTCCTTCCTTCCTTCCTTCCTTCCTTCCTTCCTTCCTTCCTTCCTTCCTTCCTTCCTTCCCTCCCTCCCTCCCTCCCTCCCTCCCCCTCCCTCCCTCCTTTCTTTCTTTTTCTTTCTTTCTTTCTTCTTTCTTTCTTCTATCTTCTGTCTTTTTTCTCTCTTCTTTCTTTCTTTCTCTTTCTTTCTTTCTTTCTTTCTTTCTTTCTTTCTTTCTTTCTTTCTTTCTTTTTCTTTCTTTCTTTCTTTCTTTCTTTCTTTCTTTCTTTCTTTCTTTCTTTCTTTTCTTTCTTTCTTTCTTTCTTTCTTTCTTTCTTTCTTTCTTTCTTTCTTTCTTTCTTTCTTTCTTTCTTTCTTTCTTTCTTTCTTTCTTTCTTTCTTTCTTTCTTTCTTTCTTTCTTTCTTTCTTTCTTTTTCTCTCTCTCTTTCTCTCTCTCTTTCTTTCTTTCTTTTTTCTTTCTCTCTCTCTTTCTCTTTCTTTCTTTCTTTCTTTCTTTCTTTCTCTCTCTCTTTCTTTCTTTCTTTCTTTCTTTCTTTCTTTCTTTCTTTCTTTCTTTCTTTCTCTCTCTTTCTCTCTCTTTCTTTCTTTCTTTCTTTCTTTCTTTCTTTCTTTCTTTCTTTCTCTCTCTCTCTCTCTCTCTCTCTCTCTCTCTCTTTCTTTCTTTCTTTCTTTCTTTCTTTCTTTCTTTCTTTCTTTCTTTCTTTCTTTCTTTCTTTCTTTCTTTCTTTTTTCGTATTTGGGTCACATCTGGCAGGGGTTACTCCTGGCTCTACACTCAGAAATTGCTCCTGGCAGGCTCAGGGGACCATATGGGTGTGGGGGTAGAATTTGTAATGTGTGTGTGTGTGTGTGTGTGTGTGTGTGTGTGTGTGTGTGTGTAAAATAAATAGAGTAGAACTAGAAATAAAGTTAGAAAAGGCTTGCTTAGAAATATCAGTTAATGGAAAAGGCCTCTTAGCAATAACGTGTTAAAGTTTGCTGAACTCTTGCTAAAGTTCTGCTATTTGTCCAACTCCCCCCCCCCCATCATAAGATGTATGATGTACCAACAGAATGTTCCTGACACAGGATGGTTCCCCCTTATCATAAGATGTATGTTATGTTAACTGAATATTCCTAACACAAGGTGTTCCCACTCCAATTGGCCGACCACAGGATAAGCAACCTATCTCAGCAAAGTCAGAAGAATGCGATAATAAAGTTGCTTCACAACTCTCCTGGAACCCTGAGCCATATAAGCAGAAGAAAGTACAAATGAACTCTTGATTGGACATTGCCTACCCTCATGTCCTTATGAGCCCCTACCCTATAAAAACCCTCTTACTTTGCTGTTTGGGGCTCCAGTCCTCTGTCTGTTGGCAGATCCGAAGCCCTGACTAGTCAGTTCAATAAATCTGCCCTTGCTAATTGCATTCTTAGAATTGCTGTGGTCTCTAATTGAGTGGGCACACCAACATAGACTCTTTCATGGGGTGCCAGGATTTGAAACATTGTTCATCCTCTGTTGACAGCATACAAAGAAAATGCCCTACTGCTGTGCTATCTCTCTGGCCCCACCATTCATATTCTTATAGTTTTTCTTACCCTCTAAAAGATCCCTTGCTTTTTTCCCATTCTACAGCTACTAAAACTATCTGGTTGTTTACAAGCCAATAGTTTACTTCATTAGATTTAGCTGTAAATTTAAAGAGAAAGAGACTTTGATGTCTATAATCATCTGTTACCTTCTAGAATTTGTCTACACACGATTAAATTTTACCAAACTCTGCATAATAGAGTAGAATAAGAGGAGGAGCTAAAATGCACCCAGAAACAAAATCGAATAAAATAGCTTAAATAAAAACAAAATAGAAATATAATAGTAATAATTAAAGATTCCTAACTAAAGAAGAGAAAATACTCCTAAATTAAGATGTATCAGAGAAGACAGTGGCAAAGCTGAAAAAGACTATATTTTTATTACTTATTTATTTCTTTTGGGTTTGGGGCCGCACTTGATGGCACTCAGGGATTACTTCTGGCTCTGCACTGAGAAATCACTTCTGGTAGGTTCAGGGAACCATATGAAAACCAGGAATCGAATCCGGATCTGTCCTGGGTCAGCTGCATACAAGGCAAACATCCTATTACTCCAGCCCTATATTTTTATAACTTAAAAAGGAAAATGCTGCATATAAAAGATTATTCAAAGGTCTAGAGGTGTTAAGTCCAGAAATCAGGATTAGCCACCAAAAAGATCACAAGGGAGACAGGCAGTAATGTCAATACAAGGGAGTTTATTCCAGCACGCCAGGGTCCAAAATCTCCTAAAAAATGAGGACCCCAAGAATGGCTCACATGGCAAATTGAAAGGGTACCAAGGGCTTAGTAAGGGGATTCTCGCCTCTGTGTATTTGATCTTTAAAATTACTGGTCCTTAGTACAAAGTTGGACTAGGATTGGTTAGTTGTAATTTAAATGTAGCATCAGACAGACAGCTGGGTGGGCTGCATGCCTCCAGATCCAGACTGTGGTCTCATTGAGCTATCTGTCCATTGCTGCAGATGCAAGGTTATCATCTGGCAATCTGTCAGCTGCTGTTTAGCCTTATATGGATGTATTTCCTGGCATTTATCCCTATGGTCTGGTTCCAGGAACTTGCTGTTCTTGGCTTAATCTTTATACCTTAAAACTGCAGACTGCCATGACTGCATTTAGGCTCACAGCAAAGTTAGGTTTACAATAATTAACTTCCTCAAGCAAGCAGAGTACAGAAGCCAAAGCAATGTTTCCTCCAAAGGCACACCATATTCTAACCTCAACATTTAGATTACAGTTAACTCTAAATCTTAGATCCTAACATACAGTTAATTCTAAATCTTAGATCCTAACAGAGGAAATGCTCTATAATGAAACTGAGTATTGATCATGGACACAATTTGGTCTCCTTGCACCACTGGGTATGGCACACAAACCAGAGTCTAAAAAACACAAAAGGATGACCATACACTCTACCTTTTTTGGAAGAAAGGCAGGATTCTAGCCAGACCTATTGCTATTTAGGGTTGACTACTGGCTCTTTACTTAGAGCTTACATCTGGTATAGCTTGGTTGATAATATGTGGTTCCAGAATTCATTCAGCTTGACTGCTTGTAAACCAAGTGTCTTAACCTCTATGCTATCTCATTGGCCTCATGCAGTCAGCATAATCCTCACAAGATTTCCCTGAACAGAGTTCTTAGTATCCTCTCCTACAGTCTTCTCTAGAATATAAATTTTGCTCACCTTTATGTTCATCTAAACCCAGAATCTTAGTGTAATCTGAGGAAATATTAATGTTAAATTCTGTGGGACCGGAGAGGTAGTACAGTGACAGGGCATTTGCCTTGCATGCAGCTGACTTGGGAAGGACTGGGTTAGATTCCTGGCATTCCATATGGTCCTCCAGCCTGCCAGAGTTTTTTTTCTGAGTGCAGAGCCAGGAATAACCCCTGAGCACTGCTTGGTGTGGTCCAAAATTTAATCAATCAATCAATTAATTGCTTAATAAATTAATTAACCAATCCATTAATGCATAAAGTTTAGAAAAATAAAATAAAATAAATTCTGTGTATTCTTTTTGATTTGTTTTGTTTTTTTTGGGCCACACCCACAAATATCATGGGCTACTCTTTGCTCAGAATTTGCTTCTTGCAGGCTCGGAGGATCATAGGGGATGCCAAGAACAGAACTAAGGTAGGCTGCATGCAAGGCAAATACCCTTCCTGTTGTGGTATTATCACTACAGTCCCTAAATTCCACATATTCTTTAAATTACCACATAGTCATTTTCAAAATCACATTAAGAATAACATATTAAAAACAATCCAGCTTACAGGAATTTAAAGAGTTATAATAAATAAGTGTACAATGTGATAATACTTGAATTCCATGCAAAAAACAAAAGACTATCATTAGTGGAATAAATTTATTAAATAAATATGAAGTTTATTAGTTAGAATCATGGTAATAATGTAAATTCATAGATTTTATATTGCAATCAAGTGTGCTATGTCATAACATTTACACTCAATACATGATTATGCATAAAATAAATATAAGAAACCTACAAAATTTCTGCATTTATCTTTAAATATAAAATTATTACAGAAATCAAGTTCATATCACAAACACATGGAAAAGTCATAAATATGTGGTAAAAGAATAAATATTGATTCTTTTTTATGTCTGTGCTTAAGATTTTGCCAAACTAATATTTGTACTATACATAGTACCAGAATAGAATTTAAAATATTTTGGCAATTCCCAGCATTGCTCAAGACTTACTCCTCTGTGCTCAGGAATCTCTCCTGACAAGCTTGAGCCTATACAAGGTCTGGGTACTGAACCCTGCTCAGGCATATATGCAAGGCAGGCATCCTACTTACTGTATTATGCTCCATCACAAAACAAAGATTTTTAAGAAAAAATATAATGTCATCATGATGGATATTCAAAACCAATAAAAAGTTTTCAAAAACAATATTATGAATACAAAGAAAAATTATGTAAGTAAAATTAGCTAAATGGGTGCAAGGATAGGTATACACTAAGACAGAATTTCAACTTTAAGGAAGAGATTAGCCAAAAGTGGAGAAGTAACAATAGGTTTAGCAAAGATAAAAGCCCAAGTAATGGCACTAGTATTTGAAGGGTTCTGACATGAAACCCAACAATGTTTCATGGATGTGGCTTCTAAAATAAAAAGGACTAGCAAATCAGGAATTAACAATCCAGTTTTATGTGACAAATAAAGTACCTTTTAAGAAATTGAAATCTACTTATTTACAAAAGGAACCTTTGCTCTGAAGGATTAAAATACATGAGCTAGCCTAAGGACAGGGCTCTCTGCATTGCCCTCTAATTGTGAGGTGAAACAAGAGGACACTCTACATCATCCTGACTTTGATGTAGGATCTGCACAGATTCCAGGATCTTTAACTACAGAAACCTGACACCAACAACAGAGACTGTGTGAAAAATAAGAGTGTATTAGCACTACAGACAATGACTTGGGTTGGACAACCTAGTATGCCTGGAGCCTAGAGTTGGACTTATGCCAGAAAACTTCAGGGGTAAGGTCTCCTTGTATTTAGGCCAAGGCTTTTCCTTTCTATGTCCCTCATATTTTGCTGGGCCTATGCAAACAACAATTGCCACTCTTAACACAGTTTTTGCTGTGCTCCTTTGACTCTAATCCTTAATAAAAACACTTAAACTTTTGAGATTAACTTTGTTAGAAGCAAGCTGCTTCATGACCAAGGAAATATCAGGAGACTCCAGGACTCAAGGAAGCACACTTTTATTTCTGGCATGCCAGGGCCTACTCCTTCCCAGAGGTTGGAGACTGACCCTGACCCAAGCTTTCAAGCAGTTTATATACTCTTCAGATCATTCCATTACATCATTTGTCAGTTACACAAAACAACGTAAAAGTTACATTTCAAATATTCCACAGGTCTACATAAATTTTAGTTCACACCATACAATCCCCCTTTCTGGTGCCACTTAGCTCACATTCCTGATGGTCTTTTGGAGATGTCCTGACTCTGGTAAATTGTTTTATTGACTGTCTGCCAGGGTTCCTCAAGGCCAGAGGTTCTTGGGAACCTGGGAGCAACAGGAAGTATCAGATACCTTCAGCATCAGAGGGCCCTGGGAATGGTAGTGAATTTCTTTATTACTTAAATGCCAGGGGTCCTCAGGGCCAAAGGGGCCTGGGAACCTGGGATAAGCAGGACAGTGAATTTAAAAATCAGAAGCTAACAGCATGGTTATATCTAAATAAAACTATAAACTTACTATTAAAAGTTCTGGATGTCCTAATCTAGCTGCCTGACGCAGAGAAATGAAGAGACTGACGCCCAGGCAAATGCTCAAGCGAGTTCTTTATTTCTGGCCAGTCAGGGTCTAAAGCATGTCCATAACAGGACAGAGGCAAAAGACCCTGAGCCTTTGTCCAGTCTGTTTATATACTTTTCAGGCAAAAGCAAAGTCACTCTTAGTCAGTAATTGTTAAAGATCAAGACAAGCTTTGAAGAGAAACAGGCAATAAAGGGCGGGGAATACAGACCACATCACGGGCTGTAAGATAAGGGAAATGCATCATTCAAACATACCTGTGACATTTAGATAAAGGGAATTGCCTGCGCAGGGGCTGTAAAACACGGGAAGTTAAAGACTACATCTGGGCCCTAACTCATCAAAAAAGACAACTTAAATAGAGACAGCTTAGGCAGTAACTCATCAGAAAGACAACTTAAGTAAAGCATTAAAATAATAAGAAAAACAACTCCGTTCACCATTAAATCACACTAGGTTACATCCATTTTTAACTTTTCATTTAGAAAAACAACTCAAATGTTTAACATTAAATCAAACTGGGTTACATTCATTTTAACTTTTCTCTATTATTTAATAAAACTATAGAACTGCTTAAAAAGAACTTTAACATTTCCTCCATTTCTTTTCTGGTCATCTATAGGAATCATCACTATAAACCATTTTCGTCCCCCTGTGGCAAGTTATAATACTGATGTCAAAACTAGGGGTTGTCCAGTGTCTATTTGTCTCCTAACATAAGCCATTCTTCTTAATTCACATTCCATAATTCCATATTCCACAATTCTTATAGATTTTTATTCCTTCAAACTTAAATTAATATGCATGTGCATTGAACTGTAAAAAAATACTATGCCTTTAATGTTAAAGTAGTTACATAAATTTTGTGGCTTTAGATTGCTTTGTGTACTGCTAAGAAATGTTATAATGTACTATAATCTGAGGACTTGAGGGACAAAGTCATTGTGCATGTGTTTGGTTTTATTTTTCTTAGTGTTATTTTGGCTGAAATTTCAAAATTAATGTTTCAGCAGGGAGATTTTTTCTGAGAATTCTGTTTATGGGTGACTGTCATCCCACTATAACTTAACCTTGTCCTCTTTTTTTTGCCTCTTTGTTCTCATAATACAAATACATGATTAACAAGATCTGCTGGCTCTATCATCTGGGGACACTGATGCTTTAGAAGTAAATAGCCTACAGCAAATTCACAATGAGTGAACCCAGCCTGATTGAAGTTCACAGAACTGAAAAGTGCCTCCAGGTGCTTCCTCCCAGGGGACCCAGTTCCCAACCACAGGAGTCCCCTCTCAGAGCAGAGCTAGACCTCCATTGAAGAAACAAAATTGGGGGAGGGGAGTATGCTAAAGAGCTAGATTTGCAACAAGCACACCCAAACATAAACCCTTCCCCCAAAGTCCCAGGGGTATTAAAGAGGCTCCAGAGATCCTATGTCAACTGTGGGTCCAGAGTGTCTTAGCCTGCACCATGAATGGGACACCTCTCCTCCTTCTCACCCTCCTCCTTATTCAGTGCCCAGGTTCATGGAGATTTCAGTGGCCAGTCTTTGAAGAGATTTCTCTGACTCTGACTTCAGTCTTACCTCCTTATATGTGTCTGTTTTCATTTCAGGGTCCAACTCTCAAGCTGTGGTGACTCAGGAGCCTTCACTGACCGTGAACCCAGGAGGAACCGTCATTCTCACCTGTGGTTCCAGCACTGGCACAGTCACTAATGGTCACTACCCATACTGGTTCCAGCAGAAACCTGGTCAAGCTCCCAGGACAATAATTTATAATACAAACCAAAAACATTCCTGGACCCCTGCTCGGTTCTCAGGCTTCCTCCTTGGAAACAAAGCTGCCCTCACACTCTCAGGGGCCGAGGCAGAGGATGAGGCTGATTACTACTGTTGGTTAGTGTATAATGGTGCTCAACACCATGGCACAGTCAGATGAGGAACTAGTACAAAAACCTGCCCTTGCTGACATTAGGTTTTAAATAATGTTACTGTTGAGTTGCTATCACTCTCTGGTCATTTAGAATTAAATTCTCAATTCTGAGTCTAGCAGAAGGAGGTTTGGTAGGCCCACGCCATGCCGGAGGCCTGCTTGGCCAGGCCTAGGGGGGGTGCGGGATTTGGGTAACCCCAGCACCCCTCGGGGACCTTGCTCCAGATCTCCAGGGCTTCCCCAGGCCACACGCCTGGGCAAGCCGGTGAGTTGGCTCCCTTGGTGGAGCTTGAAGGTACCCTAGGCCTTCCCCCACTATCCATGCGGCTCCTTAGGGAGGGTCTGGGTGTTCTCCCAGCTTCTTGAAGGATCTCTCCTTGCTGGGAGCCGGGAGTCTAGCAGGAGGAGGTTTGGTAGGCCCACGCCATGCCGGAGGTCTGCTTGGCCAGGCCTAGGGGGGGTGCGGGATTTGGGTAACCCCAGCACCCCTCGGCCACCTTGCTCCAGATCTCCAGGGCTTCCCCAGGCCACACGCCTGGGCAAGCCGGTGAGTTGGGTCCCTTGGTGTAGCTTGAAGTTACCCTAGGCCTTCCCCCACTATCCATGCGGCTCCTTAGGGAGGGTCTGGGTGGGGCTCTGAACTTCTGTTCTCCCAGCTTCTTGAAGGATCTCTCCTTGCTGGGAGCCGGGAGTCTAGCAGGAGGAGGTTTGGTAGGCCCACGCCATGCTGGAGGCCTGCTTGGCCAGGCCTAGGGGGGGTGCGGGATTTGGGTAACCCCAGCACCCCTCGGCCACCTTGCTCCAGATCTCCAGGGCTTCCCCAGGCCACACGCCTGGGCAAGCCGGTGAGTTGGCTCCCTTGGTGGAGCTTGAAGGTACCCTAGGCCTTCCCCCACTATCCATGCGGCTCCTTAGGGAGGGTCTGGGTGGGGCTCTGAACTTCTGTTCTCCCAGCTTCTTGAAGGATCTCTCCTTGCTGGGAGCCGGGAGTCTAGCAGGAGGAGGTTTGGTAGGCCCACGCCATGCCGGAGGCCTGCTTGGCCAGGCCTAGGGGGGGTGCGGGATTTGGGTAACCCCAGCACCCCTTGGCCACCTTGCTCCAGATCTCCAGGGCTTCCCCAGGCCACACGCCTGGGCAAGCCGGTGAGTTGGCTCCCTTGGTGGAGCTTGAAGGTACCCTAGGCCTTCCCCCACTATCCATGCGGCTCCTTAGGGAGGGTCTGGGTGGGGCTCTGAACTTCTGTTCTCCCAGCTTCTTGAAGGATCTCTCCTTCCTGGGAGCCAGGAGTCTAGCAGGAGGAGGTTTGGTAGGCCCACGCCATGCCGGAGGCCTGCTTGGCCAGGCCTAGGGGGGGTGCGGGATTTGGGTAACCCCAGCACCCCTCGGCCACCTTGCTCCAGATCTCTAGGGCTTCCCCAGGCCACACGCCTGGGCAAGCCGGTGAGTTGGCTCCCTTGGTGGAGCTTGAAGGTACCCTAGGCCTTCCCCCACTATCCATGCGGCTCCTTAGGGAGGGTCTGGGTGTTCTCCCAGCTTCTTGAAGGATCTCTCCTTGCTGGGAACCGGGAGTCTAGCAGGAGGAGGTTTGGTAGGCCCACGCCATGCCGGAGGCCTGCTTGGCCAGGCCTAGGGGGGGTGCGGGATTTGGGTAACCCCAGCACCCCTTGGCCACCTTGCTCCAGATCTCCAGGGCTTCCCCAGGCCACACGCCTGGGCAAGCCGGTGAGTTGGGTCCCTTGGTGGAGCTTGAAGGTACCCTAGGCCTTCCCCCACTATCCATGCGGCTCCTTAGGGAGGGTCTGGGTGGGGCTCTGAACTTTTGTTCTCCCAGCTTCTTGAAGGATCTCTCCTTGCTGGGAGCCGGGAGTCTAGCAGGAGGAGGTTTGGTAGGCCCATGCCATGCCGGAGGCCTGCTTGGCCAGGCCTAGGGGGGGTGCGGGATTTGGGTAACCCCAGCACCCCTCGGCCACCTTGCTCCAGATCTCCAGGGCTTCCCCAGGCCACACGCCTGGGCAAGCCGGTGAGTTGGGTCCCTTGGTGGAGCTTGAAGGTACCCTAGGCCTTCCCCCACTATCCATGCGGCTCCTTAGGGAGGGTCTGGGTGGGGCTCTGAACTTCTGTTCTCCCAGCTTCTTGAAGGATCTCTCCTTCCTAGGAGCCGGGAGTCTAGCAGGAGGAGGTTTGGCTGGCACTGGTAATCTCTGTCCAGTCTACATTTTCAAGAAACATTAATAGTACTCTCACAAGAAACATTAATAGTACTCAGTATCATTGAATTATGTTTTTATGTATGCAGAATATCCATTTTGTACTCTGCCCTTTTGCATACCCCTTCATAAGTTCATACTTCTCTTTAACTTCTTTAACTCCTATCATCATTACTCCTTTTTTACCCTTTCTAACTTAAGTACTGTTGAGTCCTAATTCACAGACCAAAGTGATGCCCTAGAGTTAACACCCACCCAACTATTTTAAAAGGCATAAAAAGGACACATATCTTTTCAACATTTTATGGGTGTTTTCTTTGATGGCTATAACTTTTGCTAAATACTTTCTTATACAGTGATGATCCCCCCCCCCATGTTTTTTATCTTCTCTTTGTGAACTGCTCAATATGGAATTTGGTGTGAAAGAATCCCTCAGTTTAATACTTATGTTTGAACCAAGTCATGGGTCTTGTTGGAAATGTTCTTATGCCCCCATATATCTGATAGCACCACGTGGCTTTATATCTTGTTTGCGTAGGCACACTAACATGGGAAAATACGATACATACCAATAAGTTCTTATCTAATAGAAATGGGAACACACAAATCTTGTAGTGCAATGAGACCTTACACCCTGAACATTGACATAAAGACCTGGCACAGGCCTCAGAAGAATGGGCATTCTCCATTTACCCCTTGATCTACAGAAGACATTTACAAAACATCCAAGGTTGTATATAACATCACCCGGAGGCATTCCTGTACCAGGGACGATCCTACAGCTGCTCTGACATCGATCTACTCAAAAGAGACATCCCTTAACACTGAGAAGACAACAAGAACAATGACCTGCTTACTGGACAGGGCTTGCTGTATTGCCCCTTTATGGTGCGGTTTGTCTATAACATCACCTGGAAGCAATCCTCTACCACGGAAGACCCTACCACTGCTCAGACATCGTCCTGCTCAAAAGAGACTTCCCTTAACACTGAGAGGACTTAACAACAACAACCTGCTTACAGGACAGGGCTTCCTGCATTCCCCTTTCATGGTGAGGTGAAATGAGAAGGCACTCCACATCATGACTTCAATGTAGGACATGCACATTCCAGAATCTTTAATACAGAAACATGAGGCCAACAACAGAGACTGTGTGATAAGTGGCACTACGGACAATGTCTTGGAGCGAACGATAACTTTCCTGAGGCCTAGAGCTGGTCTTATGCCAGGAAACTTCAGGGGTAAGGATCTCTTTGTATTTAGGTCAAGGCTATTCCTTTCCATTCATATTTTGGTGGGCCTATGCAAACAACAATTGCCACTCTAACACCGTTTTTACTGTGCTCCTTTGACTCTAATCCTTAAAACACACCCACTTAAAATTTGAGGTTAACTTAAGCTAATATGCATGTACATGGAAATGTAAAAAATACTATGCCTCTAATGTTTAAGGAGTTACGTAAGTTTGATGGCTTTAGATTGCCTTGTGTGCTGTTAAGAAATATTATAATGTGCTACAATCTGGGGACTTGAGGGAAAAAGTAATTGCACATGGATTCTGTTTTATTTATCTTAACTTTCTTTGGTGAAAGTTCAAAGTTAAGATATCAGCAAGGGGACTTCTTCAGATAATTATGTTATGGGTGATTGTCCTTCCACTGTAACTTTACCTTATCCTCTTTCTTTGCATCTTTTGTTCTCATAATTCATAATAAAAAAAAGTGAAAAAAAAAACAAATAGATTAAATATCTTCATATCAGACCCAGAAACATAAGGTATATAGATGAACGGGTAGGTAGAAGTATAAATTTTTGAGTCAAATAGTAAAAGCACATGGACACACAATAGCTATTATCACATCCTCTCTATGAATTGTGAGATCACACAGCTGGGTCTGAGGAAGAGTATCTGCGAAAAAATAATAAGCCAAGCAAGTCAGGAGAGAGCCAGCCATAGAAAAAAAAAAGAAAAAAAATTCTCAATTCTACCACTTTTGAAATTTTCTTGAGATTTTATTTTGCCCATTATTTCTATCACATTTCTGTTTCCTAATTATTTTTCAAAACTACTGTGAATTCAGTTGGTGCCTATATATTGTTTGCTTTTTACAATTTATGAGGCATTTAAAAACTTGTGTTTAGAATTTAGTCAGAGTGTGTATTATATGTTAACTTATATATGGACACTGGTACATAGATTGATTTGGAATCTAATATTAACATAGCAAAAAAATGAAGGCAGCAGAGAGGTACCTGACAGACTACAACCATAAATTTTGAGCTGAGATGAGCTATAGGACTAATTCTGCAACTTTCCTCTCCATAGGCAGTTTCCTAGTCCTTGCTTTCCTTGTAAATCTGAGTCACTAGCAATCATTGTCTTTGGTCTTGACCTCAATTAGGCTTTACTGCTCAAATCTTGTGTTAGTATAAAAGAGTGACTAATCTGGAAAATAAATATGCAGGACATCAGACCAGCTGCAGGCTCAATGTGAATCAGAGTATATACAGATCCAGTGACAGGATCTTCAAAATGTAAAGCTCTCATACACCAGCTTGTATTCTACTTGCCTCCACTGGGGGGTCACAGTCTAAAATTGGTAGTAACCGTCCTGGAAAAATTCCAATTTAACAATCTATAAATAGTTCAAGACTTCAGGAACCTCCTGAATCTATGCACTGGGTTTTACCCCTTATAGTATTGACTCATTAGCTCTCTGTAGGTTGCTTGGTGCCCACCATTTGTTGAAAGCTCTTTCAACTGCAATAAAAGTCATGGATTTCTCCTACCTAGTGTCCCTTTGCTTTCTCTAGGAAAGCTGTTAATTATGCACCAGGCTGTGATGAGAGTGCATCATACCACTGTACATATCAAGATAACCTGCAGATATGCCCATGATCTAATTTACACTCACTATAACATGTTCTAGAGTTTCTACCAACCTCTCTCTATGAAACCTCTGGCTCTCCAGTCCTTTGATAACTTTTCTTGTTAATGATTAATCTGATAAACTTTTCTGATTAATGATTAGTGATTAATAATTACATCATTAATTATTTTTTGATATTAGATATCATGAGTATAGTTACTCATCTATAATTTTTCTCCTGATAGGTTAATAAATACTTTACATCACTTTTTTTGCTACTTTTTACAACTAAAGTTAAAAGGCAACTTAAGAAAAATAGTTTATAAGGTTATCTTAACTTTTTAACAGACTGTAGTGGTGGATATGGTGGATAATATTTTAATTAGCCTCTGAAATTTCTAGACAGACTCTGTGAAATTGTCAGCTCCAAATGCTTTTTGCCTCATGCTTTTCATTTTTATTTTTTTGCGTTTTGATTTTTTTTGGATTTGTAGTCACATCTACTGGTGCTCTGCTCTTAAGTATGTTCTCAGAGATCACTACTGGCAAGACTTAGTGGACAAGATGAGATGACAGGGAGCAAATCTGGATTGACTGCACCAAACTGTCCTACCTTTTATACTATCACTCTGATCATGTCTACTGCTTTTATGACAAACATTGTCATTCTATATTTAAAGTCATGGATAGTGTTGAGATAAAAATACGAATCAGATATAAATTATAAAATTCATGGTTGAGGTAAAATGTTATATAAGTAATTACTTATGTAGCAATATTAACATTTCATGAGTTTTATAGAAAATTGCATTAATTATACTGAAGAATCCTAGACCTTAATGCATTTATTCAACTATGCTGTCCAAGGAAAGTAGTTTGGGTAAAAAGAAGAACATTACTCAATCATGCACAATTCCCCTTCTCAAACTCATTCATTCAGTTCTTGCCTGGGGCATCATTGAAACAAATTTAGCTGCTTTGAAGCCTAAAAACTCCAGATTAGTTGGAAACTAGAAAAAAAAAAGCAGTTGCAAATGTTTCCCATAGCTGACACTTGAGGGGGCAGTATACCATACTATGGGAGAATATAATCTAAAGTAAAATATACCACCAGGCCTAGGGCCATCCAGCATATGTCACTGATTTGAAACAAATAATTTAGTAACTCTGACAGGGTCACCCTGTTGAGTGATGCTGAGGAATTAATTTGCTTAACAGTTCCACCTCTGGGCCCGGAGAGATAGCACAGCGCTGTTTGCCTTGCAAGCAGCCGGTCCAGGACCAAAGGTGGTTGGTTCGAATCCCAGTGTCCCATATGGTCCCCGTGCCTGCCAGGAGCTATTTCTGAGCAGACAGCCAGGAGTAACCCTTGAGCAACTCTGGGTGTGGCCCAAAAACCAATAAATAAATAAATAAATAAAATAAACAGTTCCACCTCCAAGGTGGAAGTTGGTAGGAGAGTCTGGAGGCTATTTCTGAGCAGAGAGCAGCTGGCAAAGTACAACATTGGGGTGCCTTCACCATGGCCTGGTTTCCCCTCCTCCTCATATTTCTATATCATTACACAGGTAATGGGGACTTTCTGGGTTGATGGAGAAGATGGAAAGGAAATACTGCACCTTGTCTCATCCTCTGACCTTGGTCTCTCATCTGTTTTCAGGACTTACTTCCTATAATGTGATGTTTGAAGAAGCATCACTGTCAACAACACCTGGGGTTGGTCACATTGACCTGTGGTTCTAGTATTGGAGCTGCTACCACCAATTATTACACTAACTGGATCTAACAGAAGCCTTACTAGGTTCCATGGGGACTAATAGGTGGAACCAGTCATATACCTTCAGATGTCTCTGCCTGATGCTGGGCTCGCTGCTTGGAAACAGGCTGCTCTCAATATCATTGAAGACCAGGCTGAGGATGAAGCTGAATATTACTGTGCTCTGTTGCTCGGCAACTATTTCCACAGTAACAGATGCAGTTTCAGAAGTGAGACATAATCCTGAACTACATCATCTTTTTATACTGTGTACAGCAGGTCCTCTAAAGAAGTCATCTAGAGCAAGATCTTGTTTATAATGTTGATTAAAAATAACTACTAACCCTGCAAACTTGAATGAAAAGAAAGCTATTCTAGAAAGTGATAATCTTTTGCATTTATCATACCCATATCAAGGGCCTATCTTGACATTAAATTAGGAATTAGACCCTTTCTTCTTTGGTATAAAAATGCTGCACAAGATCTTGGAAATCTGCTAGGCATGAACAGGAAATACAATCAGGGATAAAGCCAAATTCATTGCTTCCAGAAGTAGCATCACTAAAATAGGTCAATTCTTACTAAGAGTGAGGAAACAATCTTTTTATGTATATATAAATTATGTATCATTAGAAGCATATGCATATAAGCAATACTAACATTAAATAATTATACATTGTATTTAAAATTGTATTGTAAATTCACTCATATTGAAAAGGGAAGTCAACAACTAGTTACACCAGCCCCCCACTTCTGTAGATCATAGAACTTGAAGGTCAGGTTTTGTAACCAGAATTCTGTAATTTTCTATGCTTATACCTGCTTTTTTGTATCTAACTCTTTTTGTCCTAAAGAGGAACTCGTATTACCTTAGCCGATGTCATGTCCTTATAAGGAACTTGTATTACCTTAGTGGATGTTATAACCTTATAACCCCTTCTCACCCCTCCCCTTCTTATGGTATATAAGGATGAACAAAGAAAGCTACGTGGTCCTTTGCCTCTGTTCAGTTCTGAACGAGCATTGGACCCTGGCCGGCCAGAATAAAGAACCCACTTGAGCTTTTGCCTGAGTGACTGTCTCTTCATTTCTCTGCATCGGAGCAGCATCAAGCCTTACATTTTTGGTGAGCCAGCCAGGAGTCCTTGATATGTCCAGAGTGAAGTGGTGAACCGATGACTCGGTGGGCTCTAAGCAGTATGTCTTGTGTTGTTGATTGTGACTTGATGTGTGTTGAAAATAGCAATGTGTCTTGTGTTGTTGGTCATGATTTGATGTGGGTTGAAAATAGCAATAGGGGTATGGTAGTTTGACTGAGGGCTTGAAAGTCCCCACTCAACGTGGATTCCGGGTGGTAGTGAACTGCCGTGGTGAACCCTATTTCTTTTATTTGATGCATGTTGGAATAGAAATAGGGAAACGGTAGTGTGACCAAGGACCTGAGAGTTCCCACTCAACGTGGATTCCGGGTGGTAGTGAACTGACGGGTTCAAAAACTATAGGTCACAACCCTGGAGGCACCCAGGAGTTTGATTTTGTTGCAGTGGGAAGTTATTGAAAGTCCCCACTCAACGTGGATTCCGGGTGGTAGTGAACTGCCATGGTGAACCCTATTTCTTTTAATTGGAGATCTTTGTCTGTGGTTCTGTGTTCTGTGTTTTCTTTGTCTGATTTAAACATGGAGGGAAATTCTAAGTAAAAAATTGTGTGTTAAACCGGCTTTGTAATTCAAGGACATGGCAGAGGGTGATGGAGGTCGTATACTCCAGATTTCTCAATGGCCATCGGGCATAAATTTTCCCTGGAGAATTTCTGGACTTTGAAATCTCCCAGCTTTCCTGCCATGTGTTAAGGCCAAAAGAAACGAGGCTAACTGGCTGCTTTTTGGCTGAAGAGAAAGAAAAACCAAACCAAACCAAACCAAACCAAAAAAAAGTGCTTTTTAAACTCCCCAGCCTGAAGGAATTCACTGAGCCCCCAGGGCAACGGCTATTGTCCTCCCAGACTCACCTGGCTGGGAAATGTGAGTGTAGACAAAGTAATTCTAGTGAGTCCTTTACATATCAAAGAAGAATTTAGTTAATGGTTTGGAAGTCAGAAAAAAAGAAAAAAAAATTGAGCATTTAAATTTCTGGCTTAGAAGTTTCTTAAAATGAACAATTGGGTGAAAAATGTTGCAAATTATTGTGGTTAGCCTTTTTAAACAATATTGTTAATTTTGCGAATGCATGTTATTGTTAAAGTATCTCAATTCCATGTCAAATTTATCTCACCAAACTTAATGGTGGGTTTTAAGGTAGCTTTAATGAAAATGTTGATGGTACTAGGTTGTAAATATCTAAAAGAAAGAAATCAACATAACTGTATTAAACAAGAAAGCTCAGCAAAGTCTTTCCAAATTGGCAGTAAACAATTTAAAGCTTCTGTTCCTAGGGCCCAAGTGCCAGGTTCTAGGCTGTTAACATGAGCTAATCTGGCCGAAAAGAAAATAGCATGAAGGTAGGGCGTTTGCCTTGCATGCAGAAAGGAAAGTGGCTAAATGTAAAAAGCTTAAGAATGTGCAAAAGGAATTAAAAATGTGTACTAGGAAAAAATCTGTATAATCAAACTAAATTATTGCTATTGAAATGCCTTTAGGTTAACATAAAAGAAGTGTAATTGTTTTTAAGCATGTTATAGTGTTTTCATGCTATTGAGTAAAAAAAAATGGTATAATAAGAAATCTTGGGCCCGGAGAGATAGCACAGCGGCGTTTGCCTTGCAAGCAGCCAATCCACGACCAAAGGTGGTTGGTTCGAATCCCGGTGTCCCATATGGCCCCCTGTGCCTGCCAGGAGCTATTTCTGAGCAGACAGTCAGGAGTAACCCCTGAGTAACGCCGGGTGTGGCCCCCCCCCCAAAAAAAAAAGAAAAAAGAAAAGAAATCTTATGAACATCTAAAAAATAGAAGCTATTTTTAAGGAAAATAGTCAAGAATTTAAAAGAATCATTAAGGTTCAGTTTAAAAGTTTAAATCTGCCAGAAGTAGTGAGTATTCTTCCTGGTATTCAAAATTAATTTGTGTAATGTAAATTGCTGGTGCCTTCTGCCTATAAACCAAGGACAGAAGACTAAGTAAACTTCTGTTTTCTATATGGTTAAGTAATATTTGCCTTTTTTCTTTTCCTAGAATCTTTCAGTATCATTTTATGTCATGGCATCAGGTTGCTTTGCACAAAATACAAGCAGATGGCTTTCCTCTCTGCATGAGGAGTAATCCCCACGCAGACAAGAAATCCTAAAATTAGTGAGGGGACCTCAAAGCCCTCTTTCAGAGGAATAATTGGAATTGAGGTGGTGTGACAAGCAGGCACCCTTAAGCATTTGGCTGTAAAGACCAGAAAGATACCGAGATGAATGGCCTGAGTAAGGAAATTGAAGATTTTCTAGGAGATTCTGGAGCAGCACTAAGTGGCCACAGCCTGTGGGCCCTGCTCTCACCCTCCACCCTCAGTCTCAAGAGAAGAGGATTCAAGGTCAGTCTCTTGCAAGTCTGAAGAGAAGTGGAACAGACAGGCCACCTCTGAAAGTTCCTGCAAGAGGGTGAAATGCCCACAGCCATTCAAGATCATCACGCTGAACTAACCAACTCATCAGCCAAACCTGAGTGACTGTGACATGATAAACCTGCTGTATCTACAACCTATCCTCAAAAAAGCTCTGTAAGTAGTGGGGGTGCCCCAGATGGAGATTTCTCCAACAATGCTGTATATTGTGCAAAAGGAAAAAGCCAAAAGTTATTCAAATATCAGGCAAGGTACAAGGTAAAGGTAAAGAGAAAAACTATTTTTGTAGCTAATTAAAATTCTAGTGGACCTAACTTAAAATTCACTTCTTTGAAGTAACTTATGTGAAAATGTTCTTACTAGTACTAGATCAGATATAAATTGCAAATGCAAGCATTAGTCTGACTAAAGTAACTCAAAGCTGTGTTTATTAATAATATTATGATGCTTTAATTACTGGTGTTTAATTTGTGCTATCATTACAGACAATAAGGACAGCTGTGCCATTCAAGTTGTTCCATTTACTGCTCCAGGGCCTGATTGGGTTAAGTAATATTCCCCTACCTAATTAATCTAATTCTTTTCAGGTGTTAAGACTGCAGAAGTAAACAGTTAACTGCTCATTTAGAAAAATATGAGATTTCACCCTATCTAGAAATTGAAACTACAGTCCCTTGCCAGCCTGAAGTAGCTACAGAAAATTGATCTTCGACCACATTCCCTTTAATAACTTTTAGGGTGATGAAATCTCTAAAAAAATTTTGAAGCAGAATGGTCATCAGAAAAAGCTACCAGGAAAATATAGGGAAAAGAAAGGCTACCGAAATTCATAAGCCAAGTTGACAATTAAAAATAACATTATGCCTATCTATCCCAGAGGCTGAAGCAGGTAGCAAAAATAAACCAACCATAACATTTAACAAAGATGGGTAGTATAAGGAAAGAAGCAAAACTTATGCTTCCCTTGGTAATGTTAAAAGTAAAAAAATTATTACTAATTATGAAATTATTATTAAATATGAAATTTCTTCATCTCTGTCTAACCCAGTGCAGGAAAGGCAACTGAAGTTTAGGGCTCTATTGTTCTCGCTACACCCAACAGCCCTTTAAGTTGCAGGATTGAAGAAAAGAAAGCAGAAACCTCCTTATCTTCGTGGTGAAATTCACAGCCTGAATAAGAAGAAAGCCCTGAAAGTCCAGCTAAGTCAGCTCTTGGGCCAGAACAGAAGGCAGACAGTCCTGGTCTTCCTACAGCAGCAACCATAACTGCAACAGTTAATTTTAAATGTGAAGATGGAGGCCCCCTATCACAATGGCTTCTAGGATCGAAGCCTTACTACAAGAAGTGGAGATTGAAAAGGGAAGTCAACAACTAGTTACACCAGCCCCTCCTACTCTTGTAGCTCATAGAACTTGAAGCTCAGGTTTTTGTAACCAGAATTCTGTAATTTTCTATGATTATATCTGCTTTTTTGTATCTAACCCTTTTTGTCCTAAAGAACTCATATTACCTTAGCGGATATTATAACCTTATAAGGAAATCATCCCTACCCCTTCTCCCCCCTCCCCTTCTTATGGTATATAAGGATGAACAAAGAAAGCTACGTGGTCCTTTGCCTCTGTTTGGTTCTGAACGAGCATTGGACCCTGGCCGGCCAGAATAAGAACCCACTTGAGTTTTTGCCTGAGTGACTGTCTTTATTTCTCTGCATCGGAGCAGCGTCTGGACTACTGAGCCTTACAATATTACATTTTCTGGTCATTAATTTCCAGAAAAAAATTTTGATATTTCTGGAATAAACTCAAAATTATATGTAATTCAATCAACATATTATAGTAGATGTCTCCTGAAGATTGATTTTTATTTTCTTTTATTATTACCTTAGTGATTGCTCTTCATATGGTAGTTCATGTTTAGATTTTGTAGCCTCTTTTCTATATTCATAGTGGATTTACAATTTATATTCCCTCTTTCTAACAATGTAAAAATATTTCCTTACTACACCTTCTCACCAGCATTATGTGTCTTTTGATTTTTTTATTGTAACTTAAATAAAACACACACAGAGAAAAATTAATATCATACTTTTATGTGTACCCTAAAAAGTTGTACACATGTATGGACGTTGCTCCAAAACCTAGGAATTGATTTTCTATATAATTTAGGAAATGTACACCAAAGGCCCAAAAACACAATGCAGAAAAGGCATCTGGACCCCCAATATTCATTGCCAAACTATTCGTACCAGTCAAAATCTGGATATGAATGACTCAACTGTCATTGACTAAGTAAGCTCTTTTATGTATTTATTTAATTTTTTGGTTTTTTGGGCCATACCCGGTGATGCTCAGAGATTACTCCTGATTTATGTGCTCAAAAATCTCTCCTGGTTCAGGGGACCATCTTTCTGAGGGATAATACTCTTCAAAGGCTCTCAAAGAACTGGACCATCTGGTCCAAACATCTAGTTCAAATCTTTGCTGTGGAAGAAAGTATAAGGAGAGATAGCAAGTTTGGTAAAGATGTTAAGCATGGCAAGTGTCCTAAGTAGAAAATAAATAGTGAATTTGAAACTAGGTATGAGGTATGAGGACCCTCAGCCAAAATGTGACAGACTAAGAAAACACATAATGAAAAGAAAACCTTGGGGAGAAGGGAAGAAAAAAAAAAGAAAGAAAAGACAATCACACTGAATTGGACTTTATTCTTTTGGAAGATTGTAAGTCAGTGTTAGAAATCAGTCCACCACCATGAAAATTTCCAGGTGATACAGAGGTAACTAGGTTTCAAGTTGACCTTTATAGGGTGTTCCCATGTGTGGCTTTCTACCAGGAAAGAAACCTGTTGATGGCCTGGTTTCCAGGAGGGAGGACTTAGCGGTGGGTAGTTAATGGTTTTCTTTGATATCTTTTTTACTTTGTTTCTGCTGGAGCTTATTTCAGAAGGGATTCAGTGTTTTCTGTATCAGAGATGGAGTCAGATGAGAGTATTAAGGATGATGAAGTAACTTCTTCTCTGTCTCTTGGTTTTACTGCATCTTATAATTTCATTGCCTTGGGGGGTTGTCATGCACAAGAATTAACAGTATAGCCCCCATTTATAGGAGTTAGCCCTGAATAAAGGCAACTCCTATTTGGAGGCCAAAATTAGAACTACCTGAACCTAAGTTGGACATGATATATGTCAAGATATCCTAACTGCCATGCGTTGCTTATTTTGTGAGTGTTCATGAACAGCATAACTTAGCCCAGTGAAAAATTTGAGAGGGAGAGTAGGATATTGCAACCAAATACTAGCCTCAACAAGACACTCCTTTGGTGAGTTGTTAATGAGAGGTAAGAAAAACAGCCCAGGAGCAATTGGCAATTCCCAAGAAAAAAGGACTTTCTCACAAGACTAAAACTACCTCATCAGCATGAAAATAGGGAAGGAAAACTCATCAATTGGGTAAGTATCATAAAAATCTGCCAGGATATGTCTAGGGTACTCTAACTTTGTTTTCATTTTTATAACTCCACCATTAGTCACTGAGTTAGGAATATGGTTTTTGCCTCCCTCTTAAGGGTATAAAGGGTGTGTATAAAGATGTGTTAAAAGACTACTCAGAGCCCTCTGTGCCTATTTGGCCCTGGGCCCTCTTTGCTGAGCTCTCTAATAAACTTCTTTGTTTAACTATATAGCTCTGGTGTCTTCATGTCTCTGTGGTTCCTTCCTAGTGGGTAAGGAGAGGAACTCCCCTACCTACAGACCTACCTGCGTCACTACAAATGCAGTCATCACTAAGACATTTAGAAATTTTTTCAGATTGTCAATAGCTATGTCTATAATATAATTGATCTTTATTTGTGATGGTTCTTGTTATTTCTGGTGAAATTTTTATTACTTCTAACTGGGAATGGTATAAAAATACATGTGTCCATTCACATGGTATACTTGTATACTATAAACTATGTGTTTGTATACAAATATTCCTTCCTAAGTTCTTGATATTTATCTTTTTTTCTGTGTCTTTGCAAATATCAAAGCATCTGATAAAATATTGAATAAAGGTGGTAAAAGTGAATATCCAGAAGCAATGCAAGGAGTATGTTTTGAGTGTGTTAATTCAGGGCTTTTCAAAAGTATCCTGTATTTAACTGAGACATTTTAGCTTATATTTCAACTTCAATAAACATACATGTTAGGAAAAGTTGTTTAATCTTGTCTAGACTTTTTCAGCATTTATAAATTAACATAATTTTTACATTATTAATTGTTCATATGACATATTGAACTGATTAGTTCTGCATGCAAGCTAAATGCCCTACCTCCATATTATCTCTCCGGCCTCTTTTATCAGTATTTTAATTTCTAATAAATAAAATAACAACTACTTTATCACTGTCTCACAATAACAAATATTTAATCAGTTATACCTTGAATAACTTGATTGAATTTCCAAAGCATTTTCTATAAAGGCATTAGGAGGCTCCAAAGAGAATGAAATGAAGGTAGTAGTAAGGGGGTTGAAATCTTGAGAGCAACTTTAGGCAAGAATCCCTTCCACTTGTGCAGAGGGTATGGTAAAAAGAACCAAAGGTAAGGGATCCTTCCTCCCCCAACCAAAAGGAAGTCAACTTGCCCAAAACCCAGTTTCCTTACCTCTCTCCTAAAGTCTTCTCTGGACCAAGGTGTCTGCCTTGCTCTGTTCTAGTCCCATCATGATTCAAATACAAATGTGCTTTCTGGAGACACTGTCCTCTAGGTACTTTAGGTCTAGGCATACTCTCAGCACTCACCTCCTCAGATAATCATCAAGATCATTGTTTTAGAAAATTCAAGGACAAAGAAATATTTGTACTTAAAAATGGATGCCTGTTTGTCTCTGATCCTAAAATAATTTCAAATTAATTATTGGACTTATCAATCATTCCAGGTGCATTCTTGGTGTTTTTGTCCCACGAAATCCTTCATTTGTTCTCCCAGACAGCCAGTACAGTATTTTAGGTAGAAGTAAAGCTCGTGTAGAAAATGGAAAATCTGAATTGCTGAAGAGCCAGACAACTGATTTCATGTCTGAACTTGGCTTTCACTGTTCAAATCTACATTTAATTCCTTTTTTTATGAACCCTAGCATTCCTGCAATGAATATTGTTGATTGCAGTGGAGGCTCAGAGAAACAAAACTATAGAAAGATAAGCAGGAAATTTCAGTATGGGGAGGGATTGGTTCTTTGCCATTGTAAAAAATATCAGAAGAGGTCAACCTCTTTCAGAGACATGGACTTATTCAGGCCATGATATTCTCGATCTGTTTAGCAGTGGGTGCTGTGCACCTTTGCTTAGGGATGAGTAGGAGGCTGTTGGCCAGTGAATCAAACACCTGCCATCTGGGCTCTGCTCAGTGCTCAGTGAACCTAGCAACTGGTTGCTGTTTAGTCCCATGAGTATTTTCCTGCCATACCTTCTCAGAGGCAGTGCTACAAGATGCAAGGCCAAGGCATTGGGAGGGCACAAAGTGACCAGGAGGGAGGTTAATTGGCCAGAGGGGAGGTGCACATTTATATGGAGGGTCCTTTTCCCCTGAGTCTGAAGGTATAAGAGACCAGAGGCAGATCTGTCTCAGCAGAGCTCTGCAGGTCTTCACCATGGCCTGGTTGCCACTATTCCTTATCACCCTTCTTCACTGGACAGGTGAGGGAGTTTATCTTCATTATAATTTATACAAAACTGACTGCTCCACTCAGCAGAAAGTGTTATTTTTTCTTTTTTTGCTGCTATTCTAAAAGCACTTAATAGATGTTTATGTTTTCAGGATCCCTCTCTTAGCCTGTCCTGACTCAGTCACCTTCTGCATCTGCCACGCTGAAAACCTCAGTAAAGCTCACCTGTACCCTGAATAATGGCTATGATAGATATGTGGTGGACTGGTACCAGCAGAGCCCCAAAAAAGGCATCTGGTATATGATGAGGGTGGGTACCAGTGGTCAGGTAGAATCCAAGGGAGAGGAAATCCCTGATCGCTTCTCAGGCTCAGGTTCAGGCCTGGATTGGTTCCTGACTATCCACAACATCCAGGAAGAGGATGAGGCTGACTATTACTGTGGGGTTCCCCATGGCAGTGGGAGTAGCTATGTGTAACCCACAGTGACACAGGCAGAGGAGAAGTGAGGCAAAAACACTCCCTGTGTGTCACATGACCTTATCTTACACAAAGTTGATTTTTGATATTTTTCTGCATTGAATTTTAATTTTGAACCATTACTCCATTAAAGAAATATATTCCACCTGTTATCAACTATGATCATTTTTAATATGAATCTAAAATTAATGTTGTGTAGTTTGAGGATGTCAATTTCATAAGGCAAATTTCTGTAAACTTCATTTTCTTCAGTAACTTGTAAATTAGTTATGAGCCATTGTCTTATTATATAGACTTCAAAATATTTCTGTGACTTGCTCTGTTTAATTTTAAATGGTTTTATTATAAAATCACTATTGTCATGCTTTTCATTGCTGATATTTTTTAAATGCTTAGTCAATGAAGTTCGTGTTATCTATATCATTGTAATCTAGTCTTAATGTTTGTACATCTTCAATTCTTTAATTTTACTGAACTGGTTTTAAATAGCATTATTAGTTTAAGTAATAGGATTATAATTAAATGTACATTGTGGTACTATAAATCTAAAATGTGAAAAATTACTGCACACAACCAAAGTCCCCCCTACTGTCTAACCTTTTACCTATATCACTTCAGTCAGGTCCAACCATCCTTCCTTTCCTACATACCCCTCTTTATTTGTTGATTGACAGTAATGGTTTTGTTACACATTATTCCCATTCTTGGACACCACCCACTGTTTCAACTCTCAACCTAATCTCCATTGTTTACATAAACCACAATTTATTATCCTCTCAATTGTTCTTGGGGTCATGCGTTATTTCTAGATTTGGGCTATAGAGAATAGTGTTATGATAATCAAAGGAGTAGAAATGACTATTTTTCAAAATACTGTTTTTGAGTCCTTAGAGCAGTGAACAAAAAGTAGGATTCCTTGATGATTTGGAAGCTCCTCTATTTGATAAAGCACAAAATATAGAACATCTGATCATAAGTCATGGTTTTTCTAGCAAAGCTAGACAAAAACAGAACAGTATTAGTGGTGAAAGTCCTCTGCATATGAAAAAATGGAATTCTTTTCAAATTAATATTTGATTTTACCTCAGGGAATAGTTGTAATGACACAAGAGTCCTTTGTATTTTGGCAAACAAAGACTTTGGTGGAGAGAAGCTATAAAACATATTGAGTCATTTGTCAAATATTTCAGTCAGGGAGGTAATCTGAGGATCCCTGTGATCTTGAAACATGAAGGATGTGAAAAGTGTCACTCATGAGAGGATGTCATCAGTTCCTTGGCCATCATGGTGAGGTGTGCAAGTTTGTATTAGTGTTTTCCATCAGGGATTACAAATAAAATTCAGCATAAGCAAACACCTAACCTGCAAAAAGCAGAATCACATACAAACCTGAAAAGAGCTTTGGTTTCTTCTTCTGAACTTCAAGATGAGGTCCAGAATATTAGGTTATGCTTTAATGTACATTATGTTTTTGCAAAAGTTTTATGGGCTTTGTACTTTCTTTGAATTTTGGTTGACATGTGGCAGTGATCAAGGTTAACTTAAGATCAATGACTTGGGAGTCCAATTGCTCTGCTGGGGTTCAGACTGGGTTTAATACTTGCAAGGAAAGCATATTACTCCAGAAAAATTTCTCCATTCACAGATGCATTATCTTAATCCTCAATTCCACTCGTAAGTGCCACCGATGTCTGGGTCACTGAGTTGTTTTTTGACTTCTCTGCCTTCACTCAGTGAAAGGAAGTCTAAGTGAGAGCAGTGTGAAATTTGCTGATTAGAGAAGACAATGTCATGACATGTGATGCTGGGCTTGAGAATATGGTGGAGGTTAGATGTGGAGGCTCTGGGTCCCAACCTGAAGAGAGGGAATCTGCCTCCAATTGCAATAGGGCCAGAGATGTCAGCCAAATGGTTAATCTTATCCGGAAAGGTGTTGCAGCAAAAAGAGGTTCATGACTTCCGATGTAGGGCCATTAATATTTCAAAATTAGTTTATTGATCTTCTCTTGATCATTTAAGCTCTGCAGTTTAAAAAGCAAGATTATTTCTCTAAAATGTTTTTATAAACGTTTATATTTGATGAGACAAGAGCAAAAGCACAATAAATAGGGCTTAATCCTTGCCCAAGGAAGACTGAGATCTGATCCTTTTTTACCATATGATCCCATAAGATTCCCAAGAGTGATATTTGAACACAGAGCCAGGAGTAAACCCTGAGTGCCTTTGCTTGCGGTCCCCCCACCCAAATAAAGAAACTACCTAACAAAAAAAATTCATGTTTGAGATTTTTCAGACTAACAATACATGACTGAAGCTTTCGCAAAAAGTAGAAAAGAAAAATAAATAAATCTGGGAATAGTAAATTGGAGAATAATCAATCAAGTTATAGTTGAAAGCTGTGACAAGATTTCATATAGCAAGAACTAACATAGAGGAATATCATATATATTAGTTTACTAGGGAATATCAGATAAAATACATTCAAATGGAAGTTTCCCATATTAAAACACAACTAATGTATTTCTATAGAACCATAGAGAAACACACCTCGTGAGATTAAATAAGGACAAACGCCAATCAAGCACACCCCAAATCCAGATTAACAACTTCCCTAGCATCTGTTTCCAAAAGGCCAAAAACCACTGTTTCTTAAAATTTATCTTACCCTCTAGCTTCTAGAAGATCCACTGCTCATTTTCTATCCTAGAGTTACTCAAGCTATCTCAACATTTACAAGCTAACATTTTACTTCTTTTGATTTAGTTGTACATTTATAGATGAAGAGACATTGGTGTCTATAATAATTTCTTATCAGTCTGAAATTTGCCTACAGACAAGATTAAAATTTACCTAACTCTGAAGAATGGAGTTGAATAAGAGGAAGAATTAAATACAACCAGAAACAAAATATAAATTTGATAAAAATGATCAAATATTCTTAAATTAAAAGGAGACCATCATCTTAAATTAAGATATATCAGAAAGGACAGTGACAAAGCTGCAAAAAGACTTTATATTCTTATCAATTTTGGACTAAAGAGATGATTCAAAGGACTGGAGAAAGTGCTTAATCATGGAACTGCCAATTTGATCCTGCACACAGCTTGTTCTCCAGAACCACTAAGTGTGACACAAAAACTAGACTCTAAAAAGCGAAAAGGGAAGCCAATATACATTATTTGTTTTATGGATAAGTGTGGTTTATGGCCAGACCTAGCTGTATTTACAGTTGACTCTGGTTCAGTACTTAGGGATTATTTCTGGGAGATTTTAGGAGACCATATTTGGTTCCAGAATCATTCAGTTTGACTTCTTGCAAGGTAAATGTCTTAATACCTATGCTATCTCATTGGCCCATGTAGCAACCATAATCCTCTCAAGAATGCTCAGTATCCCTGCCCTGAACTTAGAATCCTACTGTTCCTGCCTAATGTCTTCTCTAGAACTTCACTTTGTTCTAGTCCCATCAGGACACATAAACAAATATGCCTCTGGAGACACTATCCTTTAGGTTCAGCTCTACTCTTAGCTGTCACCTCCTCAGATAATCACCAAGTTCATTTTACTAGAGAACTCTTGAATATTTGTCTTGATTGTGGATGCATCTGCTTCTAACCCTAAAATAACTTTTATTTTTCTTATTTTGCTTTGATTTTATATTTTACTTACTATTATTTTTTAAATATTTTTATTTAAGCACCACGATTACAAACATGCTTGTAGTTTGGTTTCTGCCATAAAAAGTACACCCGCCATCTCAAGTGCAACATTCCCATGCCAATAATGCTCCTCATTACCTTCATCCCACAACACACCTGCCTAGATTTGAGAGAGGCATTCTATTTCTCTCAGTATCACCATTGTCATGAGAATTGTTACTGTAGTTATTTCTTTAACTGCTCTTACCATCCTTTGTGGTAAGGTTCATATTGTGGGCCAGTCCTTCTAGCCCTCATCTCTGTTGTGTCTGCGTATTATGATAATTATGTCCTTTATTTTTTTGAATTCCCATAGATGACTCAGACTGTTCTGTATCTATCTCTCTGTCTCTGACTTATTTAACTCAGCACAATAGTTTCCATGTCCATCCATGTATAGGAAAATTATATAACTTTGTTTTCCTGAAAGCTGCATAGTATTCCATTGTGTATATATATATATATATATATATATATAAAACACCGTTTTTTAACCATTCGTCTGAATTTTGGGGCATCTTAGTTGTTTCCAGAACTGGTTATTGTAAATATAACTGCAATGGATATAGGTATGCAGAAGGCATTTTTGTATTGAGCTTTTGTGTTCCTAGGGTATATTCCTAGGAGTGGTATAGCTGGATCACATGGGAGCTCAATTTCCAGTCATTTAAGGAATCTCCATATTGTTTTTCATATAAGCTGGAGTAGATGGCAATACCTTGAACAGAGAATGTGTGTTCCTTTCTCTCCATATTCCCGGCAGCACTGATTGTTCTTATTCTTGTGATTTGTGCCAATCTCTGTGGTGTGAGGTGGTACTTCATTCTAGTTTAGATTTGCATATCTCTGATGATTAGTGATGTGTAGCATTTTTATGTGCCCTTTGGCCATTTATATTTCTTCATTATATAACCCTAATTGATTATTTGACCTACCTATCTTTCCAGGAGCATTCTTGTTGTTTCTGTCCCAGGATATCCTTCATTTGTTCTCCCAAACACCCAGTACAGTATTTTACATAGATGAAGTAAAAATCGTGCAGAAAAAGAAAAATCTGATTGCTGAAGAGCCAGAGAACTCATTTCATGTCTAAACTTTCCTTTCACTGTTCATACCTACACTTAATTCCTTTTTTATGAAGCCTCACATTCCTGCAATAAATGTTGTTGATTGCGGTGGAGGCTCAGAGAAACAAAACTATAGAAAGATAAACAGGATATTTCAGTGTGGAGAGGGATTGGGTCTGTGTCCTTGTAAAGAAATCAGAAGAGGTCAATGTCTTTCAGAGACAAGGACTTATTCAGGTCATAATATTCTCTATCTGTGCAGCAGGGGGCGCTGTGCACCTTTGCTTAGGGTGAGTAGGAGGCTTTTGGCCTTTGAATCAAACACCTGTCATCTGGGCTAAGTTAAGTGTTCAATGAACCCAGCAACTGGTTGCTGTTTAGTCCCATGAGTATTTTCCTTCAAGACCCTCTCAGAGGCAGTGCTACAAGATGTAAGGCCAAGACACTGGGAGGGCACAAGCGGACCAGGAGGGAGGTTAGTTGGCCAGAGGGGAGGTGCACATTTACATGGATGGGCCTTTTCCCCTGAGCCTGAAAGTATAAGAGACCTGAGCATATCTGTCTCACTAGAGCTCTGCAGGTCTGCACCATGGCCTGGATTCCACTATTTCTTCTCACCCTTATTTACTGGACAGGTGAGGGAGTTTATCTTTATGATAATCTATACAAAACTGACTGCTTCACTCAGCAGAAAGTGGTTATTTTTTTCGTTGTGGCTGCTATTCTAAAAGCACTTAATAAATGTTTATATTTTTCAGGGTCCCTCTCTCAATCGTCTCTGACTCAGTCACCTTCTGCATCTGCCACCCTGAAAACCTCAGTAAAGCTCACCTGTACCCTGATCAGTGGCCACAGTAGTTACTATGTGAACTGGTTCTAGCAGAGCCCAGGAAAAGGCATCCGATATATCATGAGTGTGGGTACCAGTGGTCTGGTAGGATCCAAGGGAGATGGGATCCCAGATCGCTTCTCAGGCTCATCTTCGGGCCCGGATCGGTTCCTGACTATCCAGAACATCCAGGAAGAAGATGAGGCTGACTACTATTGTGGGGTTCCCTAAGGCAGTGGGAGTAGCTATGTGTAATCCACAGTGACACAGGCAGAGGAGAAGTGAGGCAAAAACCGTTCCCGTGTGTCACATGAACTTATCTTACACAAAGTTCATTGTTGATATGTTTCCTGCATTGAATTTAAATTTTGAACCATTACTCCATTAAAGAAAGGTATTAAACCTGTTATCAACAGGGGCTGAAGAGGTGGTGATAGAGATAAGTTGTCTGCCTTGCAAGCTCTAGCCAAGGAAGAACCACGGTTTGATTCCCCGGCGTCCCATACAGTCCCCCCAAGCCAGGGGCAATTTCTGAGCACTTAGCCAGGAGTAACCCCGAGCATCAAACGGGTGTGGCCCTAAAAACCAAAAAAAAAAAAATCTCTTATCAAATATATTCATTTTACTATGATTCTAAAAATACTGTTGTAGTAGTTTGAGGATGTCATTTTCATAAGGCAAATTACCTATAATCTTATTTTTAATATCTTTATTTAAACACCTTTATTACAAACATAATTATGATAGGATTTCAGTCATATAAACTTCACCAGTATGACATTCCCACCCAGAATGTCCCAAATCTCCCTCCTCCCCACCTCACCCCCGCCTGTTATTCTAGACAGGCTTTCTACTTCCCTCGTTCATTCTCATTGTTAGGTTAGTTCTCAATGTACTTATTTCTCTAACTACACTCATCACTCTTTGTAGTGAGCTTCATGAAGTGAGCTGGAACTTCCAGCCCTCCTCTCTTTTGTCTCTGAAAATTATTGCAAGAATGTCTTTCATTTTTCTTAAAACCCATACATGAGTGAGTCTATTCTGTGTCTTTCTCTCTCCTTCTGATTTATTTCACTTAGCATAATAGATTCCGTGTACATCCATGTATGGGAAAATTTCATGACTTCATCTCTCCTGACGGCTGCATAATATTTCATTGTGTATATGTACCACTGTTTCTTTAGCCATTGATCTGTTGAAGGGCATCTTGGTTGTTTCCAGAGTCTTGAATATAGGTGTAAGGAAGGGATTTTTGTATTGTATTTTGTGTTCCCAGGGTATATCCCTAGGAGTGGTATAGCTGGATCATATGGGAGCTCAATTTCCAGTTTTTGGAGGAATCTCCTTATTACTTTCCATAAAGGTTGGAGTAGACGTCATTCCCACTCGCAGTGAAAAAGTGTTCCTTTCTCTCCACATTCCCGCCAGCAATGTGATTCTTTGTGATGTGTGCCAATCTCTGTGGTGTAAGGTGGTACATCATAGTTGTTTTGATTTGCATCTCCCTGATGATTAGTGATTTTTTCATGTGCCTTTTGGCCATTTGCATTTATTTTTTGTCAAATTGTCTGTCCATTTCTTCTCCCCATTTTTTGATGGGATTAGATGTTGTTTTTTTCTTGTAAAGTTCTATCAGTGCCCCTTATCTACTGGGTATTGGGTGAATAGTTTCTCCCACTCAGTGGGTGGCTATTGTATCCTATAATCTTCATATTCTTCAGTAACTTGTAAATTAACTATAAGTCTTTGTCTCATTGTATAGATTTCAAAATATTTCTCTGGCTTGCTTTGTTTTATTTTAAATTGTTTTATTATAAAATCACTTATTGTCATGATTTTCTTTGCTGATACTTTTTTAAATGCTTGTTGTCCTTAGTCAATGAAGTTCATGTTATCTATATCATTGTGATCTAGTCTGAATTTTTGTACATCTTCAAATTCATTATTTTCTTTAATTTTACTGAACTGGTTTTAAATAGCATTGTTAGTTTAAGTAATAGGTTTATAATTAAATTTACATTGTGGTACTATAAATCTAAAATGTGAATAATTATTGCACACAACCAAAGTCCCCACAACTGTCTAAACCTTTCCCTATATCACTTCTGTCAGGTCCAACCATCCTTCCACTCCTACATACCCCCCTTTATTTGTTGATTGACAGTAATGGTTTTGTTTCACATTATTCCCATTCTTGGACACCACTCACTGTTTCAACTCTCAATTTACTCTCCACTGTTTACATATACCACAATTTATTTGTGTTTTTGTTTTTGTTTTTGTTTTGGGTCACAACCAGGAGCACTCAGGATTTACCCCTGGATCTACACTTAGAAATCACCCTTGGCAGGCTCGGGGAACCATATGGGATGCTGGGATTTGAACCACCACCCTACCTCCATGCTATCTCTTCTCTCCAGCCACCCCACCCATTTTTTTCTTTGTTCATATACCACAATTTATTATCCTCTCAATTGTTCTTAGGGTCATGCACTATTTCTAGATTTGGGCTATAGAGAATAGTGTTGTGATAAGCAAAGGAGTAGAAATGACTATTTTTTAAAATACTGTTTTTGAGTCCTTAGAGAAGTGAACAAGAAGTAGGATTCCTCGATGATTTGAAAGCTCAGATATTTGATAAAGCATAAAATAAAGAACATCTGAACATTAGTCATGATTTTTCTAACAAAGCTCTTGCACTAGATAGAAACAGTACAGTATCAGTGGTGAACTATAAAGACAAATTTCACCATTGTGAAAATCCTCTGCATATGACGAAATGGAATTCTTTTCAAATCAATATTTAACTTTACCTCAGGGAATATTTGCAATGACACAAGAGTCCTTTGTATTTTGGCAAACAAAGACTTTGGTGGAGAAAAGCTATGAAACATATTGAGTCATTTGTCAAACATTTCAGTCAAGGAGGTAATCTGAGGATCCCTGTGATCTTGCAACATGAAGGATGTGACAAGTGTCACTCATGAGGGTGTGTCATCAATACCTTTGCCATCATAGTGAGGTGTGCAAGTTTGTATTAGTGTTTTTCATCAGGGATTACAAATAAAATTCAGCATAAGCAAACACCTAACCTGCACAAAGCAGAATCGCATACAAATCTGAAAAGAGCTTTGGTCTCTTCTTCTGAAATTCAAGATGAGTTCCAGAACATTGGGTTTTTCTTTAATGTACATAATCTTTTTGCAAAAGTTTTATGGTGATTTTACTTTCTTTGAATTTTGGTTGACATGTGGCAGTGATCAAGGTTAACTTCAGATCAATGATTTGAAGTCCATTTGCTCTGCTGGGGTTCAGACTGGGTTTAACACTTGCAAGGCAAGCATATTACTCCTAAAAAAAAAAATCTCTCCCTCTACAGATGCATTATCTTAATCCTCAAATCCAATTGTAAGTGCCAGTGATGTCTGGGCCACTGAGTTGCTTTTTGACTTCTCTGCCTTCACTTAGTGACAGGAAGTCTAAGTGAGAGCAGTGTGAAATTTGCTGATTAGAGAAGACAAGGTCAGGACATGTGGTGCAGGGCTTGACAATATGGTGGAGGTTAGATGTGGAGGCTCTGGGTCCCAACTTGAAGAGAGGAAATCTGCCTCCAGTTCCAATAGGCTTGAGATGTCAGCCTTAAACTTATCCGGAAAGGTGTTGCAGCAAAACGAGGTTCCTGACTTGTGATATTGGGTCTTTAATATTTTAACATTAGTTTATTGATCTTCTCTGGATCATTTAAGCTTAAATCTACAGCTTAAAGAGCAAGGATATTTCTCTAAAATTTTTATAAAAATGTATGTTTGATGAGACAAGAGCAAAAGCACAATGAATAGGGCTTCTTCCTTGTACAAAGAAGACTGAAATTTGATTCATTTTCCCAAGTAATCCCCTAAGCCTGACAAGAGTGCTATTTGAACACAAAGCTAGGAGTAACCCCTGAGTGTCTTTGCATGTGGCCCCAAAACAAAAACAAACAAAAAACCTAACAAAAAAAAAAAAGAATTTATGTTTAAGATTCTGTCAGAATAACATCAATGACTCAAGCTTTCACAAAGAAAGAAAGAAAGAAAATATAAGCTAAATCTGGGAATACTAAAATGGAGTATAACCAATCAAGTTATAGTTGAAGGCTGTGACAAGATTTCAGATAGCAAGCAATAACATAGAGGAATATCATATATATTAGCTCATTAGGGAATATCATATGAAAAATATTCAATGGAAGTCTCCCATAGTAAAATACAATTAATGCATTTCTATAGAAACAGAGAATCATGCCTCGTGAGATTAAATAAGGACTAACCCCAATCAAGCATGTTCCAAATCCAGATTAACGACTTCCCTAGCATCTGTTACCAAAAACCAAACACTACTCAGTTTCTTACTGTTTATCTTACCCTCTATCAGGGTTCCTCAAACTTTTTAAACAGGGGGCCAGTTCACTGTCCCTCAGACCATTGGAAGGTCTGACTATAATAAAAACAAAACTTATGAACAGAAAACTGGCTAGGCTTTGCAGAAGCCGGGTCTCCTCTTTGTGACGTCAGACTGGGAAAATCCACAAAACTACGCCTGCCCAGTGGGGCCCAAATGTGAAAAACTGTGAAAAACTGTGAGTGCTGCCTGTGTGTGTCTGTCTACTATCCTGTTGCGTGAACCTCTTGGGAGTGGGCTGAAAAGAGGCTCCAGAAAACTCACTCTCCCAGAGGCCAATTCCAGGGTGAGACTCCATAACTTGAAAACTGGCTAGGCTTTGCAGAAGCCGGGTCCTCTATTTGTGATGTCAGGCTGGGAAAATCCATGAAACTATGCCTCCCCAGTGGGGCCCTACTGTGAAAAACTGTGAGTGCTGCCTGTGTGTGTCTGTCTACTATCCTGTTGCGTGAACCTCTTGGGAGTGGGCCGAAAAGAGGCTCCAGCAGAGCACTTTGGCTCTGCTTTGCTACGCGGCCATGCGCTCTTTCTAAGAAAAGAACACCATTGCAACAAGAAGAAAAAATCACACTAAGAACTGTGGTGGATCACAGAAGCAAGCATTTCTCTCCGGACTGTCTTCTCTGCTGTGTGCTCAGGCCTAAGATTTGATCCTGTGTGAGGCTTCATTCACGGAGGACTCCCCTCCCTTAGAGGCAAGTTGGCCCATCCAGAAAGGGCGGAGCCAGAGGAGTGTGCTGCCTGCATCATATAGTCAATGAATACCACCACAACACGTAGAAAAACCCACAATACAAGTGTGACAATGGGGAAACAATGCAGGCCAGCATCAGACATAGAGAATGAAGATGACAATTCTGATGACCAGATAATGACCAACCAACTAATCAACCTCTCAGATAAGGACTTTAGACTAGCAATATGGAAGATGCTCAACGAACTCAAAGAAACCATGGATTGAGTTGAACATAACACTAATAAGAACCAAGAAAATATGAAGACAAAAATCACAAAACTCCGGGGCCGGGCGGTGGCGCTGGAGGTAAGGTGCCTGCCTTGCCTGCGCTAGCCTAGGACAGACCGCGGTTCGATCCCCCGGCTCCCATATGGTCCCCCAAGAAGCCAAGAGCAACTTCTGAGCACATAGCCAGGAGTAACCCCTGAGCGTCACAGGGTGTGGCCCAAAAACCAAAAAAAAAAAAAATCACAAAACTCCAAACTGAAATAACATGTCAACTAACAGGCCTGAAAAAGTCAGTAAACGAAGTGAATGACAAAATGGATAAGCTCTGGGACAGGGTATCAGAAGCTGAGAATAGACTTGGTGCTGTGGAAGATGAGATACATAACAAATACAACAGTATGAACAGATTGGGAAAAAAACTTAAAGCAAATGAACAGACAATGGAAAAATTAGTCAAAGAATGGGAACATATGAAAATAGAAGTCTATGATAAGATCAACAGAAACAACTTAAGAATCATTAGAGTCCCAGAGACCCAGGAAGAAAATTTCCAGGAAGAATCAACGGTCAAGAACATCATTAAAGATAAACTTCCAGAGCTAAAGAATATATGTGATCAAATCCTACATGCTCGAAGAGTACCATCCAAAAGAGATCCCAGAAAAACCACCCCAAGACACATCCTAGTCACAATGACGAATCCCACAGATAGAGACAGAATTCTGAAAACAGCAAGATCAAAAGGGGAAATTACATTCAAGCAAGCATCCTTGAGATTTACAGCAGACCTGTCACCAGAAACACACAATGCCAGAAAGCAGTGGTGGGATATTGTGACAAGACTGAATGAAATGAATGCTTCCCCTAGAATACTGTACCCAGCAAAACTCACTTTCTGGTTTGATGGAAGAATGCATGGTTTCACAGACAAACAACAGCTCAGAACTTTACAGACTCAAAACCAGTCTTAAGAGAAAAACTGAAAGACTTAATTTAAGACAAGACAAACCAAAAGACACACCAAATTTTGATATAAAGATGGCATTAAATCCCAGGACAATTCTTTCTCTCAACATCAATGGACTAAATTCACCAGTTAAGAGACACAGAGTGGCTAAATGGATAAAAAAAACTCAATCCAACCTTCTGCTGCCTACAAGAAACACACCTTAATAGTCAGAACAAACATAGACTCAAAATAAAAGGCTGCAGAAAAATTATCCAAGCAAACAACACCCATAAAAAGCTGGAGTGGCCATACTAATATCAGATAATGAAAACTTTATACTCAGGAAGGTTGTAAGGGACAAAGATGGACATTTTATATTAATCAAGGGGTATGTAGAGCAGGAAGAAATAACTCTCCTAAACATATATGCACCGAATGAGGGACCAGCAAAGTATTTAATATAACTGTTGACAAATCTGAAAAATAATATCAATAACAACACAATAATTGTGGGGGACCTCAACACGGCTTTGTCAACACTGGATAGGTCAACCAGACTGAAACCCAACAAGAATATACTAGACCTGAGGAGAGAAATGGAAAAAAGAGTCCTAGTAGATATATATATAGGACACTCCATCCCCAGAAACCTGGATACACATTCTTCTCCAATGTACATGGGACATTCTCCAGGATAGACTACATGCTGGCACATAAAACATACCTCCATAATATCAAGAGGATAGAAATTTTGCAGACTACCTTCGCTGACCACAGGCTCTGAAATTATTTGTGAATTCCAAAGGGACTCAGAAGAAAAACTTTAACACCTGGAAGTTAAACAGCCTCATACTGAATAACCAGTGGGTCCGAGATGAAATCAAGGAGGAAATAAAAAGGTTCCTGGAAACAAATGACAATAAAGACACAAACTATCAGAACTTATGGGACAAAACAAAAGCAGTACTGAGAGGTAAATTTATAGCTTTGCAAGCACACATCAGGAAGGAAGAAGGAGCTTACCTGAGTAGCTTAAAACTTATGAACAAATTCTTATGCACACTGCATATATCTTATTTTGCAATGAAGAAACAAAACAGATACAAATATAATATGTGGCCCGCAGGCCATAGTTTGAGGACCACTGCGAGTCTAAATGATCCCCTGGTCATTCTCTATCCTAGAACTATTCCAGCTATCTCAACATTAGAAGCCAACATTTTATTTCTTTTGATTTAGTTGTACATTTATAGATGAAGAGACGTTGGTGCCTATAATCATTTGTTATCAGTCTGAAATTTGCCTACACTCCAGTTTAAATTTTACCCAACGCTGAAGAATAAAGTAGAATAAGAGGAAGAATTAAATGCAGTCAGAAACAAAATAGAAATTTTATAGAAATAATTAAAAAATCTAATTAAAAAGGAGACCACCATCTTAATTAAGATGTATCAGAAGAGATGGGCCAGAGAGAGAGAGAGAGCATGGAGTTAAGGCATTTTCCTTGCATGCAGAAGGATAGTGGTTTGAATTCTGGCAGCCCATCTGGTTCCCTGAGCCTTCAAGGACCAATTTCTGAACGTAGAGCCAGGAATAACCCCTGAATGCTGCCAGGGGTGACCCAAAAATCAAAATAAATAAATTAATCTATAAAAAGATATATCTGAAATGACAGTGACAAATCTGCAAATATTAGTATAAATTTTGGGTTAGATGGTTCAAAGGGTTGGAGGAAATGCTTAATAGTGGAACTGCAGGTTTGATCCTGTACACAACTTGTTCTCTGAAACCACTAAGTGTGACACAAAAAACAGACTCTAAAAGAATAAAGGGAAGCCAATATACATGATTAGTTTTCTGGATAAGGGTGAATTATGGCCAGAACTAGCTGTATTTACAGTTGACTTCTGGCATAAAACTTAGGGCTTATTTCTGGTGGATCTTAGGAGACCACATTTGGTTCCAGAATTATTCAGTTTGACTTCTTGCAAGGCAAATGTCTTAATACCTATGTTATCTCATTGGCCCCATGCAGCAACCATAATCCTCACAAGATTGCCCAGTATCCCTGCCCTGAACTCAGATCCCTTACTGTTCTTGCTTAATATCTTCTCTAGAACCTTGCTCTGTTCTAGTCCCATCAGAACACACATACAAATGTGCCTTCTGGAGACACTGTCCTTTACCTTCAGTTCTACTCTTAGCAGTCATCTCCTCAAATAATCACCAAGTTTATTTTATTAGAAAATTCTTCAATATTTGTCTGGATTGTGGATGCATTTGCCTCTCTGATCCTAAGATAACCTTATATTTTTCTTATTTTGCTTAGATTTTATTTTTATTTATTATTATTATTACTATTACTATTATTATATCTTTATTTAAGCACAATGATTACAAACATGTTTTGTAGTTGGGTTTCAGCCATAAAAAGAACACCCGCCTTCTCAAGTGCAACACTCTCACCTCCATTGCCTCCTACTACAACACCTGCATGTATTCGAGAGAGGCATTCTATTTTTCTCACTCACTACCATTGTCATGATTGTTGTTAGTGTAATTATTTCTCTAACTGCTCTTAACACTCTTTGTGATATGCTTTATACTGTGGGCATGTCCTTCCAGCCCTCATCTCTATTGTCTCTGTGAATTATTATAATAATGTCTTTTTTTTGAAATCTCATAGATGACTGAGACCATTCTGTATCTATCTCTCTCCCTCTAACATATTTCACTCAGCATAATAGTTTCTATGTCCATCAACAGGTGCATTTTCTGCTGCTTCTCTTACTGTCTCCTCACATGTCACATGCAATATCTAGGGTTACAGTGGACAAAGACTAACATTTGAAAAAAGTGACAGATTTAATCAAGATAAAAGTTGCCTGTGAGACACCCTGCTTCCAGGGAGTCAGAATAACATGCTTTCTCTCCTCTTTTTTGGTAGAAATATCAAAGGAATGTTCTGGATGTGTTTGTAAAGACATTGCAGATTCTGCAGCATGTGATGCCATGCAGCCAGGCAGGGTCAATGTAGTATCCTCAGAATATGGGTGTTGGACCTGCTAGCTGAGTGCAGTGAGAGTAAACTGTCTTTTCTGATGACACTTGACCCTCTCAAGTCCTTCTTTAATTTCTCCATTAACAAGTACTAGTCAGTGACTAATCACTAATCGAGGAGCTAAATTCTGCCATTTGGTATTAGAACCAGATTTTTATTTGTTTGGTTTTTATTTCTTTTTGTGACACTCAGGGGTTACTCCTAGCTATGTGCTCAGAAATTGCTCCTGGCTTGGGGGACCATATGGGACGTGGGTAATGAACCAAGGTCTGTCCTGGATGGGCTAAGTGAAAGGCAAATGCCCTACCACTGTGCTGTCGCTCCGGCCCCCACAACCAGATTTTCTGATTGTGCCATTCATTAGGATCCTTAAGAAGCACCACTTTTCCACTACCCTAATACTAAGATTTAGGGGCTTGAGCTATAGAACATCAGGTAGGGCACTTGCCTTGCATGCGGCCAATTGGGGTTATATCCTGGACATCCCATATGGACCTTCACCACCTGAGTCAACCAGGAGTTATTCCTGAGTTCATACTCAGGAGTCAGCTTTGAGTACCCTGGGTGTGCCCCCCCAATGAAAATAAACAAAAAATTAAATTTTACTATTGACCCAATGTATTTAATTTTCTTTTTATAGAAGGGGACCACAAGGTGATTCTCAGGATTTACTCCAGCACCTATGCTCAGGGATCAGCCCTGGAAAGATGGTGGAACATATAGGATGACAGGGATCCAACCTGGTTCTGCCAGGTGCAAGTTAATCCCTCTACCTTTGTACTATGGCTCCAGCTCCTTTGTTTTCTAATAGTTGAAAAATAATGTTGAGGGTCCCAAAGAGATAGCATGGAGGTAAGGCGTTTGCCTTACATGCCGAAGGTTGGTGGTTCAAATCCCGGCATCCCATATGGAGCAATTTCTGAGCATAAAACAGGAGTAAGCCCTGAGCACTGCTGGGTATGACCCCCCCCCAAAAAAAAAAAGAGAGAAAAAAAGAAAAATAATGTTGAATCATAATAAATAGAAAGCCACCTTTGCCTCTTTTGGTATATAAAACTCAAATATTTCATTCTATTGGTGTATAATATATCAATATGAGTTGACTAATTCAGTGGACCCATGGCATCATTAAAGACTATAACCTTGGGCCAAGGAGACAATGAAAAGTGCTGAAGCATATGTGAGAAGCCCAGGCTTCCAAAAAATTATATTCTTAACCTAAATCTTCCAGTGAAAGTAAAAATAAATCTTCTTTTTTACTGACTTACTTATTAAATTTTCTTTGGAGATAAAAACTAATGGAGATATGTGTCCTAAGAGTGCTGATTAAATGTCAAAATATTTAGATTTACCATGAGCAAAAATATCTGCATTTGCCTTTCCAGAATTTATCTTGTGGTTTCTGTTTCTTGTATTAAGATGGAAATGTGGCCACGGCATTCAATCTGCAATAAATTTCAAATTCAGCTCCTATAATACTTGAATAATGTGCCTCTTTTCAAAATGAATATCCAGGCTGAAGAGGGGGAGGTCAGGAAGTTGCATACAGCTAAGTAACCTGCATGATCAGATGTGAAGAGCTGCAATATCACCTAGAAGAATCTTGCCTGCAGTTGTTCTAAGTTAGACCTGAGGTGGATCTCTCTGGGTTGAGCAACTAAAGGATGTCTCTTAATAAGATTACTCTGGTTTGAGAGCTCTCACCTCTTATCAAGGGGGCTTCTAACACAGTTACTGGGAGACACTCTCTGAGGATTTGTGCAGTCACTGTCCCTTCACCTGATATCATCAATAAATTTTGGGATTTAGGAGTTTTTTTCCATAAATTAGTAATTCAGGAGACATCAATATCTCAACTGACTGGAGAAAAAATAAATAATATGTGAATTCACGTGCATCCATAGATATTAATTGTAGATTATAACAGTAAAGTATTAACATTAAGTAATAACAATAAATAAACTGAGTTCACATTGCCAACTTTGTCACCAGAATCCAACAGAAAACATCAGTTCAACTACCCCAGGTTCTAAGACAAGATATCGAAAAGTAGGGCCCAGGATCCTGCACAATTACATGACTCACTCATGAAGACAAGATCACAATAGCAATCATAGGAATCAGGGCTGTTAAGTGCAGACTCAAGACCCATCTCACAGAGTGAAGGAGATAGACACACCTCTGCAAGAAAGCTAGGGAGCTTTTATTTCCAGCATGTTGTGGTTGACCACCTACTAAGAAATTATGACCCTAGGTGGATTCACAGAATCTTTTTTATAGAGAATTTAGGGAATTCCTGCCTCTGGGTAGTTGATTTTTTAAACTATAGGTTTTAGTCCAAAGTTGCATCAGACAAATGTCTAGGGTGCGCTGTAGGCTCAGTGAAAGGAAATCATGGGTCTCCAGATCCAGGGTGCAGCTGTTAGACCCAGCATGTGGTTGCCTGGCCACTTGTCTGTTGCTGTATTTCCTAGCATGTACTCTATGGTCTGGTTTCAGGAACTGACTGTTCTTCTGGGTCTAGTCTTTGAACCTAAAACTTGAGCCTGTCATGGCTGTACTTAGGTTCAGAGCAAAGCTAGGTTACAAAAACAAAACAAAAACAAAAACAGAAACACTTTCTGTGTTCTATTGATCGCTTCTGATTAATAATATTTCTCTGGTCCCAATTTTGAAGGAAAGCTTACATAATAGCCAATTCAAAATAGAAAGATTGTGATGAAAGACACCACATACAGGAAAATCCAGGAATACCTTTACAAATGAAGACAGAACAAATAATTCATATTTGATATCATTTAACTGATTGAAAGAACTGAATCTAAATGCCTACAAATGTCACACTTTCTGGTTCCTTTTAAATAATCACAAATATAAAAACTCATAGAGAGGGACTGAAGTGGTGGTGCAAGCGGTAAGGCATCTGCCATATGCATGCTAGCCTAGGATAGGCCTCGGTTCAATCCCCCAGTTCCATATGGTCCCTCAAGCCAGGAGCAATTTCTGAGCGCATAGCCAGGAGAACTTCTGAGTGTCACTGGGTGTGGTCAAGAAAACAAAAACAAAACAAAACAAAACAAACAAAAAACACTCATAGAGAAGACAAGTGAATAAAATACAAATATATCTAAAATTCTTTAGCAAATCTCTATAGAATTTACCAATATGTAGTCAAGAAGTAGCAAAAAAGACAATAAAAAATTAAAATATTAATCATTTTATTAAAATGAATCAGAAACTTCATGAGATAATCACAATATGTGATGTATTGAAATAAATATATGAGCTTAAGTCCTATAAAATTAGTAAATTATAATGTAAAACATCAATTAGATATCACTGCACACTTAATAGAATTGAAAAAGTTTAGCACACAGAAAACAATTAAATAATGAAAAGGGGGAGAAATTATAACTGCAAGAAAAATATATACTAAATAACTGATGTGATCATATATAACATGAGTGATGAAATCACTCTCAGAATTTATATTCATTCTTATTTTTTTGATTCAGGGATTATTGAGCTTGTGTGTGTAGAGCATGCAAATTTAGCACTGAGCCATATCCCCATTTCTTTTCTTTTGTGTGATAAGTTATAAATATCTCACCTTTATGCTAAAGTTCATCTAAAATCAGAATCTCCATGTAATAAGAGGAAATAGCAAAACTAAATTCTGTATTTTTTTTCTGTTTTGTTTTGGGACACACCAATGGGCTCAGGATTTACTCCTGGCTCTGTGCTCAGTAATCATTCCTGGTAGGCTTGTGGGGATCATAGGGGATGCCCAAGATTGAACCAAGGTAGGCTGCATACAAGGCAAATGCTCTACCTTCTGTAGCATTACTCTGGCCCCTTAATTCTGTATATTCTTTAAAATACCATATACCGTATTTTCTGGCATATAAGACAACACTTCAACCTATGAAAAACTTCCTAAAAGTCGGGAGTCATTTTAAATGCCAGTATACAGCATGCTGAAACTTATTCCAGCTTCAGGGACGAGTGATCTGCCCCCTCTTACTTTTAAGAAGTAACTTACTTTTAAGACTTTTAGGAAGTTTTTCATGGGTTGAAGGGTCGTCTTATATGCTGAAAATACGGGTAGTCTTTTTTAAAATCACATTGAGAATAACAGATTGAAAACTGTCTAACTTACAGGAATTCAATAAGAAATGATAAATAAGTGTTCAATGTAATAATACTTGAATTCCACATATTAACAAAGAATGTAGTGGAAAAAACTTATTTATATATATACATAAATTATATTTGTTAGAATCATGTTATTAATGTAAATTCTTAGTTTTTATATTACAATCAAGTGTGCTAGGTTGTAACATTTATATTTCATACTTGATTATACATAATATATAATAAACCTATAAAATGTATGCATATTTTCCTATAAATGTCAAATTGTTATGGAAATAAAGTTCACACCACAAACACATGGAAAAATCATAAACATGTGTGAAAAAATAACTAGTTATATTTTTTGGTGGCTATATTTAAGATTCCTCAACCAACATTTGTAATGTACTCAGTACTAGAATAGAATTTAAAAAATTTTGGCAACTCCTAGAAGTACTCAAGATTTACTCCTCTATGCTCAGGAATCTCTCCTGACAAGCTTGAGCCTATACAAAGTTCTGGGCATTGAATCTTGCTCACCATATGCAAGGAAGGCATTTTAATTTCTGTATAATTTCACCACCACAAAATAAGGATTTTTTATGAAAAGTATGATGTCACTTGGTTGGACAGTCTAAGTCAATAAAAATATTTTAAAAACAAAATTAAAAATACAAAGATAAATTATGTAAAAGTTGCTAAATGGGTGCAAGGCAGAATTTCAGCTATGAACAAGATATTGGCCAAAAGTGAAGAAGTAGCAACAAAAATTAGCAAAGGTAAGAGCCTGAATAATGGTGCTAGTATCTGAGGTACTAATTAAAAATCCAAAATGCTTCATGGAAGTGGCTTCTAAAATAAAAAGAACTAGGAAATTCATAATTAGGGGACCAGAGTTACAGCACAGCGGTAGGGCATTTGCCTTGCACGAAGCAGACCCAGGTTCGATCCCTGGCATCCCATAATGTCCCCTGAGCCTGCCAGGTGCGATTTCTAAGTGCAGAGCCAGGAGTAACCCTTGAGCACCACCGGGTGTGACAAAAAAAATCTAGTTTTATGTGACAAATTGAGTATCTTTAAAAAAAAAAATTATTTGCAAAAGGAACTTTTGCTCTGAATAATTGAAATACGTGATTGACATCTGGAGGCTGTCACCAGGGGGCACTGATGCTTTGGAAGTGAACAGGCCTACGATAAATTCACAGTGATTGAACCCCAGCCTGACTGAAGCTCAGAGGTCTGAACTAAAAGTGCCAACAGGTGTTTCCTCCCAAGGTACTCACCCAGCTTCTAACCACAGGAGTCTCCCCTATCACAGCAGAGTTTGACCTGCATTGAAGAAACAGATTGGGTAAAGGAGTGTGCTAAAGAGCTAGATTTGCAACAAGCACACCCAAACACAAAATACCCTTCCCCCAAAGTCTGAGGGGCATAAAAGAGGCCCCAGAGGTCCAATGCCAGCTGTGAGCCCAGAGTGTCTTAGCCTGCACCATGAGTGGGACTCCTCTCCTCCTTCTCACCTTCCTCTTTACTCAGTGCCCAGGTTCATGGATTTTTCAGTGACCAGCCTTTGAAGGGATTTTTCTGTCTCTGACTTCAGTCTTTTTTCCTCACATGTGTCTGTTTCTATTTCAGGGTCCAACTCTCAGGCTGTGGTGACTCAGGAGCCTTCACTGACCGTGAACCCAGGAGGAACTGTCATTCTCACCTGTGGTTCCAGCACTGGCGCAGTCACTAATAATCACTACCCATACTGGATCCAGCAGAAACATGGTCAACCTCCCAGAACACTCATTTTTAACACAAACCAAAAACTGTCCTGGACCCCTGCTCGGTTCTCAGGCTCCCTCCTTGGAAACAAAGCTGCCCTCACACTCTCAGGGGCTGAAGCAGAGGATGAGGCTGATTACTACTGCTTGTTATGGTACAGTGGTGTGGGGCACCATGCCACATTCAGATGAGGAACCAGTACAAAAACCTGCCCTTGCTGACAGTAGGTTTTTTTCTTTTGATGAAGCAATTTATTATGTAAGACAACTTTCCTCATATTGCTTAAGATGTTGGCAAAGTACTACATTTTTTTTGAGAAAATTTTTTTTTACCACAATGGATTAAAAATCTTTCACAGTAATATTTTAGGAACATAGTGACATTGAATCAGGGGTATTCCCACCACCAATGTTGTCCTCCCTGCACTCCTGTTCCCAGCATGCATCTCATAACCCCCACCCCCTTTCCCCCGGGCTGGTAGTATAAGTGGTCCCCTCTGTGTCTAGCTTGTTGTAGATTGGGTATCAATTCTGTTGTCATTGGCTTTGGATATGGTGTTTAAGTCTGATCATTTTTTATTTCTACTTGATGCTCATACGACTGTTTGGTCTTGGTACCCTCCCGTATTTCTCCTCCAATTTGTGAGGTAGAACTAGGTGGTTCAAAGTTATGCAGTTCTGTTAGAAGGAAAGAAGAAAAAAGTGGGTAGGGCAAAAATAAAACAAGCAGTAGGTTTTTGAATAACTTTACTGTTGAATTGCTGTCACTCTTTGGTCATTTAGAGTTAGTAAATTCAACTCAATTCTACATTTTTGAAATTTTCCTTGAGATTTCATTTTGTTCATTATTGGTATCATGTTTCTGTTTCCTAATTTTGTTTAAAATTATTGTGTATTGAGTTGGGTGCCTATTCTATGCTTTTAACATTTTATATGGAAATTGTAGACTGAAGGGTTTATCTGAGAACTTAATCAGAGTTCTGTGGTATCTGTGGTATTTGGACACTGTTACATACATAGATTAGAAGTCTAGTATCAACACAGGAAGAAATGAAGGCAACAGAGAGGTACCTGCTGGAATATAGCATAAAATTTGAGCTGAACTGAGCGATGGGACAAAGCTCTGCAACTTTCCTTTGCATAGAAAATTTCATGGTCCTTGCTTTCCCAGTCACTTTATGTCATTAGTAATCTCTATTTTTGGTCTTGTCCTGATGTAAGTTCTACTCTCAAATCTTTGACAGGGTTTGTATAGAAGTGATATTGATCTAGAAGATATACAGGTAGGATATTAGCTCAGCTGCAGCTCAATGAAAATCAGGGTACAGATACAGTAACAGGATTCTTAAAGCCTAAAGCTATCATATTTTTCTAAATTCTCTTTTAGAAGCTGGACTTTACTTTAAGTATTACAAATCAGTGTATTCAAACTTTTTTTTTAAATATCTATGTCTGAAAGAGCAGCCCTCCTGAATGTAGATCTATGTATGGCAATACTACCAAGAGGGTAAACCACTAGTTTTCCACCTTTTTCTATCTGTGTTTCAGCACCAGCCCATGTGTTTAAGAATGCTCTTCTAAGAGGCACAGCTGGGCTCAGACCACTCCACATGCCAGGATTTCTGGGTGTCTTTGACTGGTATGTTGGGGGCTCTGGGCAGGACAGCTAGCCACAGGTCCCCTGGGCTGAACTCCTAGTCCAGGGGGCCAGGATCCCCCCAAACCTGGTGGGTCTTCAGGGCCACGCCTGGTTAATCGGGCCCTGGGGGGAGGGGGGGAGAAATCCCGCCCTATGCATCCCAAAACTACAGAGGCACAGCTGGGCTCAGACCACTCCACATGCCAGGATTTCTGGGTGTCTTTGACTGGTATGTTGGGGGCTCTGGGCAGGACAGCTAGCCACAGGTCCCCTGGGCTGAACTCCTAGTCCAGGGGGCCAGGATCCCCCCAAACCTGGTGGGTCTTCAGGGCCACGCCTGGTTAATCGGGCCCTGGGGGGAGGGGGGGAGAAATCCCGCCCTATGCATCCCAAAACTACAGAACCGCGGGGGCTAGCGCCCCCGTGCGTACTTCATATATTAAGAGTATTCCTTACTGTTATGTTACGTTTTACGTATCCAGAATCTTTATTTTGTATCGTGCCCTTTTCCACATTGCTCCAAAGCTCTTTTTTATTCCTTTATTCTCTATCCCCCCCAAACATCTCTAATCTACATTACTCTTTTTAATCAGTAGTGTACAAGCCTTATCACAGACCAAAGACGTGTATTGTGTGTAACAACCCCAAACTGTTTCAAGATACATAAAATGGACACGTATTTCTTTAGAATATTTTGTGTTTTTTCTCTGACAGCTATAATTCTTACTAAATGTTGTCTTATATAGTGACGATTCTAACCACTTTTCATCTTCTCTTTTTGAGCTGTTTAACAAGGAATCTTAGAGAAAGAGTCCCCCAGATTAATGCTTATGATTGAACCATAATTGTTCTTATCACCCCCTTATGGGCCAAGAACACCATGTGGCATTGCTCCTTTTTTGCATAGGCACATTAAAATGGGAAAATACTATACATATAAATAAGATCCTATCTAATAGAGATTGGTACAGACAAATCTTATAGTGCAAAGGGACCTTACACCCTGAACATTGACATAACGACCTGGCACAGACCTCAGAAGAAAGGGCATTTCCCTGAACCAGCGAAGCCATCCACAAAACATCCAGGCTGGTCTATAACATCACCTGGAAGCAATCCTCTACCAAGGAAGACTCTACACTGCTCAGACATTGTCCTGCTCAAAAGAGACTTTCATTAACACTGAGAAGACTTAACAACAACAACGATTTGCTTACAAGACAGGGCTCCCTGCATTGCCCTTTGATTGTAAGGTGAAACCAGAGGACTCTCCACATCCTGACTTCAATGTTGGATACACAGATTCCAGGATCTTAAATACAGAAGCTTGATACCAACAACAGAGACTGTGTGAAAAATATAAGTGTGTTGGCACTACAGACTATGTCTTGGATTGGACGATCTAGCTTGCCTGGAGCCTAGAGTTGGTCTTGTGCCAGGAACCTTCAGGGGTCTGGTCTTTTTGTATTTAGGCCAAGGTTATTTCTTTCCATGTCTCTCATATTTTGGTGGGCCTATGCAAACAACAATTGCCACTCTAACACCATTTTTGCTGTGCTCCTTTGACTCTAATCCTTAAAAAGAACCCAGTTAAGATTTGAGGTTAACTTAAGCTATTATGCATGAATATGGAAATGTAAAAAAAATGCTATGCCTGTAATGTTTAAGGAGTTATGTAAGTTTTATGGCTTTAGATTGCCTTGTGTGCTGTTAAGAAATATTATAGTGTGTTACAATCTTAATGTTCTTTGGATGAAATTTCAAAGTTGGGATATCAGCAAGGGGACTTCTGAGAATTATGTTATGTATTGTCCTTCCACTGTAACTTTACCTTGTCCTCTTTCTTTGCATCCTTGTTCTCATAATTAAAAATAAAAAAAATTAAAAAAAAAAAAAAGAATGCTCTTCTAGATCTGAAGAAAGGAGTCTCTGTAAATGAATACAATCCCAGTAATGTTCAAAGGCATGGATACAACAGATTCTCTTCATGTCAGAAGACTAGATACAGAGATGAGCTTCTGAGTTGGGCACAAAATAGAATTTTATTCAGTTCTCTACAAGTTCCACAATCCAACTCCACTAGTATTTCTAGTGAAATGGTATTTCTACCATCTTAACTGGAGGTCATAGGTTAATTGTTAGTCACCACCCTTGCAAGCTCCATGATAATGTTCTATGAAAAGATCTCAAGTTTCAGGCACCTCTTAATCACAGAACTGGGATTTACCCCCTTATAGTTTTGTTTATTGGCTTTTTGTGGATTTTGGTGCCTATCATTGCTGGAGATTATCTATTTCAACAGCAGTAAAGTGTTACCCCCCCCCCACTTAGGGGGTCACGCACCACACGTGGCTTTTTGCCTTCCTGGTGCAGTGTCTAATTTTTCCTCCCAAGAATTATTTGCCAAAAGGCCAGTTCAAAGAAGTCAAACATTGACCCTTTACGTGGATTATTGGCTATAATTCTGTGACATTACATTTTTCTTTATTTAAATTTTGTTCTTTTTCTTGTACAGAAATTCGGCCTCAGCTTTCCTGCAAACAAAGAAATGTCGATACCAAAGCCCGCCAAAAGTTCCTTGCTGGCTAGTTTATTTGTGACTCATATTTCTAGTATAACCTGGCGCTAGCAGCTTGTTTTTCTGAGTCTAGCTCTATGATGGTAAACAATTATTTCTGTCCCCCCAAAAATCTATTTTCCAGCAACTAGATAACCATCATAGATATTTCTTTCTCTCTCCTCCTGTTTCCTTGTTAAACCTGTTTTTCTACTTATCCAAAAACAATTCCATCATCAACCTCCAACAGGGGTCTTTCTCACCTATAGGCTAGTCATTTGATATGTAGATTTTAGGCCTGTTTCCCCATTGTACTGCTCTCCTACTCTTTGTTCTCCCTGACGACACCCTGCATACCAGAGCTCGTGCTTAAAAATGTCATCAGCTGAAACATAAATTTGTCTCTTGTCCCCATACAATTCATTTTGTGTGGTCTCGTTTATTTCATTTTCATATTTCATATTCGTCTGTCTTGTGTACCCTCTTATTCCTAGTGAGATTTATCTAACCCACTAGGTGTTTGCTTAGGGATGCTAACACATCTACAGCAGTAAAGGGCATGGATTTTTCCTGCCTGGTGTCCCTTTACTTTTCTAGAGGAAATACTTTAACTATGCACCAGCTTGTTATTAGAGTGCATCCTACCTCCATACATATCAAAGTAATGGGAGATATGCATATGATCTAATTTACACTTGTGTCCAGTGGGACACTTTCAGGTGGGCATTTTTCAGAGGGCCATGAAAGTCTAGACAGACACACACAGAACAAGTAATAGACACAGAGACAGAAAAAAGCTGGGAGAAAAATTCCATTTATTGAAGCAAGAAGTTCAGTTTAAATACATTTTTGAGGTACAGGCTTATCTTGTGCAGGCAAGAATCTGCCCATACACATGCAGATATGGCATTGATACTTTGAACAGACAGAAATACCTATATAATAGGGCTCATCGTGAGTAGGTGGAAATGTACAGATAATGGAAACCATCTTGGGCAGGTCGGAGTGTACAGATAAAGGGAACTTTATATAAGTTAGACTCAATTTTCCAGTGTTAAAATTCTAGGCTCTCATTGTCTCTATTCAAACCTTAAATGGTTTTACTTACTTCTCAGGGCTCTCTGCTTTTAGCAAAGTTCTCTGCTTGTTACAAGCCCCCCCCTGACTCCTGCATATACCTACTGAAACCTGCTCCAGTGTCTCTCCCAATCTCTCTCAATAAAGGTTCTGCTTCTCCAGACATTGTATAACTTTTTAGAACTTCACTTTATTAATCATTTGGTTAAACTGGGATAAAAAATGGATGAGCATAGTTACTCATGTACAATTTTTCCTTCTGATGATATTTTTATAAGTTCTTTATTTTTTTTTACTATGATTATCTTTTTCTTGCCTAATCACTATAGCAAGTACTTCCAGTACTATGTTGAATAGAAGTAATAAATGGCATTTTGAAATAATAATTATAAGGTTATTCTTAACTGAAAATTAAAATGCAATGGCAGAAATGGAGGATCATATTTAAATTAACCTTCTGAAATTCCAGACAAACTATGTGACTATATCGACTACAAAAACATTTTGCCTTTTGATTTTCATTTTTATTTTTCCTTTGTTTTCATTTTTGCAGCTACATCTAGGTGTGCTCATTGCTTACTCATGACTTGTGGTCAGAGATCATTCCTGCTAGGGCTCAGAGGACCAGATGGGGTGCCAGGGAGTCAACCTTTATTGACTACATCCAGGTGCTACCTCCTTTACTATACTTCTGATCTTGTCTACTATTTTATGACAAAAATAGCCACTCTATGTTTCATGAATAGTGCTCAAATCTAAATCACTATTTGATATAAACTATATACACATGATTGAGGTAAAGCATATATAACAATCTATTATCCAGATAGAAATATTGATATATTTTGTGAGTTTCTCAGAAACTTGCATTAATTAACACTGAAGAATCCTGAATCTTAGGGCATCTACTTAACAGTACATCCCATTAACAATAGTGCCACAGAAACTCAAATACCTTGGAATCAATGAAACTAAAGAGGTGAAGGCCCTATACAAAGAAAACTACAAAATACTGCTTCAAGAATTAGAAGAGTATATAAGAAAATGGAGACAATACATGGTTCATAGATTGGGAGGATTAACATCATTAATACTGTTCAAAACATTTTACAAATGTACATATTTTCCGGCATAAGAGGTGACTGGGCATATAAGACGACCCTCTACTTTTCTGTTAAAATATAGGGATTGGGCTATATTTGCTATATAGACTACATATCTTTTAATGCACACCTAATGGTAATTAAAAAAAAGGTAAGAGAAAAAAAGAGTAGAACCTTCAAAGGTTAACAGTATATGTTTAATAAAGCTAGACTTTGGAGTGCCAACAATCATTTTATATTTGTCATTTGCAGTGAATGATTGTGATTTTTTTAATCTGATCTACATTGAGAGCTGGGAGAGGGGGCTCCTCCCAGAGGAGCTGACTGGGATGCAGTGATTAATAGGACATCTAGAGGGAGTCAGAGCATCTCTTCTGTCCCATAAAAGCTTCGCAGAGGACTGAGCAACAGAAAGCCGCATACCCGGCAGTTGGATGAGATGCAGCACTCAGTAACTCAGCTCCTCTGTGTGTCCTGAAAGATGACTCAGGACAAGCAGAGGACTGAGTGATGACACCTGGAAGCTGGATGGAATGCGATGGTAAGAGGGGGGCAGTTCACTCATCCCTGAAGCTGGAGTAAGTTTCAGAAGTTTTCCTTGGGTTAAAAAGTCATCTTATACACCAGAAAATACAGTAATACAATCCTTCTAAGGATATCAGTGACATTTTTCAAAGAGAGGGTCAAATACTCCTGACATTCTTTTGGAACACCCACGAATATCTAAATCAACCCTTAGGAAAAAAGAAGGTAGGTGGCTTCAGTTTCCCAAACTTTAGCCTGTGTTACAAAGCAATAGTCATTAAAACAGCATGGTATTGGAATTATGACAGCCCATCAGATTAATGGAATAGACTTGAATATTCAGAGAATGTTCACAAGACATACATTCAATTAATCTTACTATAGTGGCAAAAACACAACTTGGAACAAAGAAAACCTCTTCAACAAGTGCTATCGGGACAACTGGTCAGACACATGCAAAAAAGCAAATGCTGATCTTCATCTAACACCATGCACAAAGATTATAATCTTTAATTCAAATGGATTAAAGACCTTGACATCAGACCCCAAACCATAAGGTATATAGAAGAAAATATAGGTAAAACATGCATGACATGGAGACTAAAGGCATCTTTAAGGAGGAGATATCACTGTCCAAACAAGTAGAACCAGAAATAAAAAAGAAAATAGGACTACATTAAACCAGGAAACTTCTGCATCTGAAAGTCAATAATGACTAGTACAAAATGGGAGAAACAAAACAGAATGGGAAAAATTATTCACCAAATACCCATCAAATAAGTTGCTAATAACTAAGATATACACGGCACTGAGAGAACTTAACAAGAAAATGCATCCAACCTCATTAAAAATGGGGAGAAGAAATTAAAAGACACTCCTTTAAACAAGAAATACAGATGGCCAAAATGCACGTGAAAAATGCTTCACACTAGAGAGCATTCATCATCTGGGAGATGAAAATCCAAACCACAATATGATACCATCTCATACCACAGAGACAAGAACACATCACAAAGAACAAGAACATCAGTGTTGGCAGGGATGTGGGGAGGAAAGAACTCTTAATCACTGCTGATGGGAATGCCAATATGTAAAAATAATATGTTTATTCTTCAAAATACTGGAAATTGAGATGACATACTAACCAGCAATATCACTCCTAGATATTTACCCTAGGAACACAAAAACACAATATAAAAACGCCCTCTGTATGCCTATGTTCATTGCAGTATTATTAACTATAGCCAGAATCTAGAAACAACCCAGAAGCCTAACAATAGATGAATGGGGCCGGAGAGATAGCACAGTGGTGTTTGCCTTGCAAGCAGCCGATCCAGGACCTAAGGTGGTTGGTTCAAATCCCGGTGTCCCATATGGTCCCCATGCCTGCCAGGAGCTATTTCTGAGTAGATAGCCAGGAGTAAACCCTGAGCACCGCTGGGTGTAGCCCAAAAACCAAAAAAAAAAAAAAAACAAAAAAAAAAAAAACAATAGATGAATGACTAAAGAAGCTACTCCATGGAATACTCTGCAGCTATTAAGGAAAATGAAGTCATGGCATTTCCCATACATAGATGGACATGGAAACTATTATGCTGAGTGAAAAAAAGTCAGAGGAAGAAACAAAGATAATAGTCTCACAGATCTATAGGTTTTTACAAAAAATAAAAGACATTATTGTAATACTACCCAGAGACAACAGAAATGAGGGCTAGAAGTACCAGCCCACAATATGAAGCTTAGCACAATGAGTGGTGAGTGCAGTTAGAAAAATAACTACACTGATATCTATCATGACAATGGTATGATTGAGAGAAATAGAATGCCTCTCTAAGACAGGTAAGTGGGGGAGGAGACAGATGGAGGGTATTGATGGCAAGAAGTTTTCAGTGGTGATGGGGGGGTGTACTTTTTAAGACTAAAACCCAACTACAAGCGTTTTTATAACCATAGTGCTTAAATCAAGATATTATTAGAAAAAGATAACCTTAACCCCTGAAAAAAATAAAAGCCTTTCTTTTCTGGATGAAAGATTAGTTGATATGTATGGGCTGTTAAAATTTATATATGCAAAAAAGTTGACAGTTATTTTCTTTGCATTTCTGGTGGAGAGAAGAAAAATTATGAAAATACACAGTAAACTTTTCTTGGGAGAGAAATGCTTTCTAGAACATGCCTGAGAACAAAGAAGACAGAAAATTAAAATCACGTATCCAGATATGTTTTCTGTCTTTCAAAAAAGCATCAAGAATGGGGCCAAAGTAAATAGCACAGTGGTAGGGTTTTGCCTTCCATGTAGCCAATGCAGAAAAGACACCGGTTCAATGCCCGGCATCCCATATTGTCCCCCAAACTTGCCAGGAGTGATTTCTGTGTGCAGAGCTAGGAGTAACTCGTGAGTGCTGCCGGGTATGAACCCCACCCCCCAGAAAAAGCATCAAGAAGTTGAAGTTGAATTCTAGACAGAAGATAAGTTGCAGAGTGAACCTGAAATTCTCAAGTAAGGCCCCACCAAGGGATTTGGGTTTGGTAAACACTAGAAAATGGCAAAAGATGGTAGTTCCCAATATCAAAATTTTTGGAAATAGCCAGTGTTGGGGGGGGGGGTTGTGGTGACAAAGGCATTCACTTTTGGTGAAAAGGCCATCTGGCTCAAACTCTTCGGAAAGCAATATGGAGATTTTCCCAAAACATAGGCATACATCTCTTCCTAAATAATCCAACAATGACTTTTAGCATCTATCCCCAAAACACAAAAACTTTAATTCAGAAAAATATATGCACAACTATGTTCATCACTGCATTTACTACAATAGCCAAAATATGAAACATCCCAAATGTCCAACGACAGATGAATCATGACAAAATCGTTACATGTCTTCCATTTACAAAATAAAATGCTATTCAGCCCTAAGACATAACAAGATCATGCAATTTGAAGCAAGATGGATAGAGCTAGAGGATATCATCCCAAATGAATTCTATCAGAATGAAAGAGACAAATATAGAATGCGCTCTCTCTCTCTCTCTCTCTCTCTCTCTCTCTCTCTCTCTCTCTCTCTCATGACAGGAAGATATGCGGCAAAGCAGCAACAATTCAAAGCAACATAATGGGGGAACTGAAACATAATATTGAGTTTAAGGAGTGGGTGTGAAGAAGAGTAGGGGGCTAAGTACAATGGTGATTGATTTGGTGTCAGATTTATGCCCATAATAAACCATTAACACTAATATTGTAAGCCCAAGATAAAAAATATAATTAAAAATGAAAGTAGAATAGGTAAAGAAGAAGAACAGCGCTCATTCATGCAGAATTCTCATTCTCAAAACACATTCATTCAGTTCCTGCCTGGGGCATCATGGAAATAAATTTAGCTACTTTGAGGCCTAAAAATTCCAGATCAGTTGTAAACTAGAAAAACAAACAAGCAGTTATAAATCTTTCCCATAGCTGATGCTTGAGGGGGCAGTATACCACACTGTGGGAGCATATAATCTGCAATAAAATATCCCACCAGGCCCAGGGCCATCTAGCACATGTCACAGGTTTGCAACAAATAACAGTGTGACTGATGGGGTCACACAGTTGAGTGAAGCTGAGGAATTAATTTGCATAACAGTTCCACCTCCACAGGTGGAAGTTGGTAGAAGGAGAGCCTGGAGGCTATTTCTGAGCAAAGAGCATCTGGCAAAGTACAACATTGGGGTGTCTTCACTATGGCCTGGTTTCCCCTCTTCCTATTTCTATATTACTACACAGGTAATGGGAATTTTCTGGGATGATGGAGAAGATGCAAAGGACACCCTGCCCCTTGTCTCATACTCTGACCTTGGTCTCTCATCTGTTTTCAGGATTCACTTCCCATAATGTGTCAAAGAGCGTCACTGTCCACAATTCCTGGAGAATGGTCACACTGACCTGTGGTGTAGTATTGGGGCTATTACCACCATTATTTATGCCAACTGAATCTAACAGAAGCCTTACTAGGTGCGTGGGGACTAATAGGTAGAACCAGTCATAGGCCTTCAGATGTCTCTGCCTGATTCTCTGGCTCCTTGCTTGGAAACAAGGCTGCCCTCACCATCACAGGAGCCCAGTCTGAGGATAAAGCTGAGTATTACTGTGCTCTGTTGCTCGGCAACCATTTCCACAGTAACGGATGCATTTGTGGAAGTGAGACATGAACCTCAAGCTACATCATCATTTTTATACTGTGTACAGCAGGTCCTCTAATGAAGTTATCTAGTGTTGGGTCCCATTTACTCCTTTATTGGTTATTTGTGTATCCTCAAAGAGCTCCTAGAATGAGAAATTGATTCCCATCCTTTTATCCCCTCGTGGGGGGAGATCTTGGTAATATTTATCTGTAGCCAATAATCCACAAAAACAGGAGGGTAAAGGGGTGAAAAGGTTGGGTGCAGACAGTCCTTTGTCAGCCTACTACCAGCTCCAAAAAACAAACAAACAAACAAACAAACAAACAAAAAACCCACCTGAGGCAGCCAGTAAACTCTGCCAAAAGACCCTGAACTCCTCACTCTCCTACTATTTATTTGGCTATTGACAGCGCCCCCACCTTGTAGGGAGCCAGATTCTCCCTTACAGTCTTAGCATAAGCACAGCCATCTTATAGCAAACTGCCTTTTTTTTTTTTTGGTTTTTGGGCCACACCCGTTTTATGCTCAGGGGTTACTCCTGGCTATGTGCTCAGAAATCGCCCCTTGCTTGGGGGTACCATATGGGACGCCGGGGGATCGAACCGCGGTCCTTCCTTGGCTAGCGCTTGCAAGGCAGACACCTTACCTCTAGCGCCACCTACCGGGCCCCAGCAAACTGCCTTTTTCTAACAGTCCTGTCCTTTAGTTGAGCTATACATTGTGTACGTGCCAACTGGCCATGAGTTGATGCAGATCAAAAGAACCATAAGGTCACATGCTTCTGGCTCAGGAAACTCAGATCAATAGATAGAGCATGTGGTGTTACAATAGGATGTTCCTCAAGAAACTTGTATCAAATTAACAGGAACATGCCAAACCTTTTGAACTGCATGCTTGACAAATGCATGCTTGACAAATGTTTGCATTGTCCCCTCCTCCCTTTGTGTAAAAACTATATAAGTCATGGCATTTCAAAAATAAATTGGCGCCATAATCAGAATCCTTTGTGGTCCCCTTTTTCCCACTCATTTCTTTTACAGGTGCAGACTCTCTCCACGGCCATGAAAAAACTGAAGCTGCAGGCCGGCACAGTTGGCGCCCAACGTGTGGCGTGGAAAACGGCTCACCACCGGACACCGAAAGTACCCTACGGGCCTCTTCAGAAGGCTTGGAGAAGGTAAGATCTCACATAATTTTCATTGTGTCCGATAGAATGGATCAAGAATTGTCTAAAGAGGTGCAGTCTATAGCTGGCGTCAAACAAACTCTCAGGGAGAAAGGTATAAGAGTTAAAAAGAAAAATCTCTTGGAATTCTTTCTCTTTACTCATGAGAAATGTTCTTGGTTCTTCATTGGCGGTCCCAGGAAAACAGCCCAGAATAGTCGCCAAGCTTGGCAAAAAGTGGGCTGCGAAATTAATCTCCTCCTTGCAGAGGAGGGTCTTCATGATGACAATAGTTCTAACATTCTCTCCTCTTACTGGGGCCTCATTCGCGACATCATTGATGCCACAGAGACTGATCCTAAACACAAACATCTCCTTTCGGTTGCTCTCCACCACTTTTCTCCCTCTGTCTCTCCCTCCCCTGTCCCGCTCATCTCCTCTGTTCCCCCTGCCACCCTTGTTAGTCGCTCCTGTCAAGTCTCCCCATTTTCAGAACTCTCTTCACTTCCTCCTCCAAAAAAGATCTATCCTGTTCTCTCTGATCCTCCTCCGCCTGATGAGCCCCTTGATTTGGGCGATGGGGCCACTTTGGAAGATGAGTCGGCTGCTACCCTCACCCCGACTGGCCACTGCGCTCCCTTGCTTCTGCTCCTCCACTGCTTTCTCAGCCTTCTGATTCTACAAATCCTCCCCCTACTAATCCTGCAGAGGATCTTCAGTCTCAGGAATCTGCTCTTCAGAACCATGTCTCATGCCTCTGCTGCCTCGCTGAATTGCAGGCGGAGGCTCAGACTCATGCAACAACTATCTGTCTCTAATTCTGCTTTCACCTTCCCTATTATTACCCATTCCCCCGGTCCTGTCCCAGAGGGAATTCCTGCCATGGCTGACCCTGCACCTCAGGGTCACTGCTCCAGCTGCCATCAGGCTGGGCTGCCTCCCGTCCCTGAGGATGGAAGGGACACAGAAGCCGAGGCGGCTGGCCCTGCCTTCGCCCCGGCTCCAGCCCCTGCTCCAGTTGGCCCCACGCCCAGCGATGAGTGCCGTGCTGCTCAGCTTTTGAGAGAATACCGTAGTAGTAAAATGCTTCATTTTCAGTGTGGATCCTTGTGATGGACAAAGCATCTTTGGGTTCATGGAGGGAGTCAAAGATCATTCAATGACACAAAAATATATGTGAATTGGGTCAAACTTTAGGGTACAAGATAGACTTTCTTTTGGAATCAGTACACATCTCATTGGTGCTGATAGATCCAATATTGCAATCTCAAGTGAGTGTGACTACCTCCAGGGTTGTGTGCATGAAGTTTCCTTCAAAAATTACCTTAGTATGGAAAGAGGATCCTATAAGCAATATAGAGAAAGTAAAGATTGGGTAGAAAATATTTTCACAGTTCTTATTTCATTAAACAAGAGATTTACTCTCTGACTTCTGTGTGTGTGTATAGTTTTTGGGTCACACTCGACAGCATTCAGGGGTTACTCTTGGCTCTGTGCTCAAAAATCGCCCCTGGTGGGGCCGGAGAGATATCACAGCTGAGTATGCCTTGCAAGCAGTCTACCCAGATTGGTTCGAATCCTGGCATCCCATATGGTCCTCCGAGCCTGCCAGGAGTGATTTCTGAGCACAGAGCCAGGAGTACTCCCTGACAACCGCCGGGTTTGGCCCAAAAACCAAAAAACAAACAAACAAGAAAACAAAAAACAAAATCGCTCCTGGCAGGCTAGGGAGACCATATGATGCCAGGAATTGAACTGAGGTTCTTGGAGTTGGCCACTTGCAAGGCAAATGCCCTACCACTGTGCTCTCGCTCTGAGCCCTACCTTCTGACTTTTGATACGAGAGAAGAATGTAATATATTACATGTCATGTGTAGACATCAGAGAGTAGAGGAATTCTACCTGAAAACTTTTTATTTCTACCTATGGCAGAATGTATATAAGTGGTATCCTTAGTAAGTGAATTTAGTTACTAAAAAGAAAAAAATTATTCATATTGTTTACAGAATAGCTGCACATTTATATTCAACACACACTATAGAGGTATGTATTTCTGGTTGGCTTTTTGTTTTGCTTATTTGTATATTTGTTTTTAGGTCATACAGGAGGTGCTCAGGACTTAGTCCTGGCTCTACACTCAAGAGTCTCTCCTGTCATGGTTTGGGGATCATCTAAGATGCTGGGGATTAAAACTGGATTGAATGCATGCAAGGCAAATACCCTACCTGCTGTCCTATCAATCTGGCCCCCTGTAATTCTGTTTTTAAAATTATATAGATGGTAGGTATATATGTAATATTTTGCTTCATAAACTATAGTGAAGTGCTTGTTATAAAAGTAAATTTTAATATAGTTACCATTTTCTGAGATGAAAACACAAAAGAGACTTTCTTAGAAAATGTCCATTAACTATAGATCATTGATACACTTTATTATTAACTGTAACCATTGTGATATATATGATACCGCTAGACTTAGTAAAAAATTTAATTACATCATAGTGAATTACAGAGTGAAAAAATCATTCATGATTTATTTTCAGGTATCCAATCAAAGTTGGATATCCAGCACCAATATGTTGGCCTCTTTTCCACTTCAATTCACCAAAGTACAGTTTTCTTTCAAGCCTATTGGAAAGCACTATTTTCTTTTTCTTTCTCCTCCCCCCTGGCAGCCCCTCCCCACTTTGAGGCACTGTGGCATACCTAATGACAGGGTGTTATGTATGTCCTTTAAGCACCTAACCCTGTTTCAGAGAGACACTTCCCCCTATCATTGTCATAGTGATCCCCTCCTATAGCCCTCCATTCTGACCCAATGGAACATTCTGTATTAAGGTCCAATTCTCCTGCTCTTTGCTCTATTGTTTTAGGTGTTCGTTATTTCTCTGCTTATGCTTCTTTATATCTCACATGTGAATGAGATCATTCTGGGTCTGTCCCTCTCCCTCAGCTTCCTTTCATTTAGCATACTTTCCAGATTCATCCATGTGCCAAGAAATCACACGACTTCGTCTTTTCTTATATCTGATAAATATTTTAGACTGTATATGCAACATAACTTTATAACCCAATTATCTATTCAAGGACACTTGTGTTGTGCACAGATTTTGCCTAGTGTGAATAGTTCTGCATTGAAAATAAGGGTACAGTTACCTATACTGCATGGTGTTTTTTGTGCTCTTTGGGTCGAAATCCTCAGTCATGTGGGAAATGAATTCTTAGGTTTTGGGTGAATGTCCATATACATTTACAAATTTTTAAGGTACACACATAAGTATGATGTGACCTTTTCTCTGTGTGTGTTTATTTAATTTAGTACAAAATGATAAGACGACATCTGTTGTTGGTGAGAAGGTGGAATAAGGGAATTCTTGTTTGCTGTTGGGGATGGGGGACATAAATTATGAATCCCTTATGGAAATAATAAGGGGCTCCAGAATCTAAACATCAATTACCATGTGGAGAGCATTCACTAGGGCAATAATAAAAGGAAAAAAATCAGTAATCAGGAGACATCCGTGCTCATTGTTGATTGAATTACAGGTATTTTGAGTTTATTTCAAAATATTAATATTATTTTTTGGAAATTAATGACCAGAAGGTGGAATTTGAGTGAATATTCAAATATTATTGTATATATTATTTAATTTCAGTATTATTTATATGCATTTAATGTTTCTAATAAAACAGAAGCTATAGATACATAAAAAGAATGTTTCCTTACTCTTAGTGTGAATGGACCTCATTAGTGATGCTTCTTCTGGAAGAAATTTATTGACTTTATCCCTGATAGCATTACCTATCAATGTCTAGCAAATTTCTAAGACTTTGTTCTTCATTTTTATACCAAAAAAGAAAGACTGTAAATCTTAATTTAGCCAAGTCCTTGATATAGGCATTATAATAGTAAGAGATTATAAATTATAGCATGTTGGTTTTCATTGGAATTTGACGGGTTAGTAGTCATTTTTAATCAGCATTTTAGACAAGACCTTGCACTAGATTGTTGTATATGAAATCATTTCCATAAGATTTTCTTTGCCTATTGTCCAACATTGACCTTCCAGGTGATGTGCTGGCCTGTAGCTTCAGTTTATTCGTGGTCGTGGAAATGGTCTGCACCTGAAAAAGAAATGGGTGAGAAAAAGGGGACCACCAAGTATTCTAATTATGGCGTCAATTTATTTTTGAAATGCCATGACTTATATAGTTTTTACACAAAGGGAGAAGGGGACAATGCAAACATTTGTCAAGCATACATTTGTCAAGCATTCAGTTCAAAAGTTTTGGCATGTGCCTGTTAATCTGATACAAGTTTCTTGAGGAACATCCTATTGTAACACCAAATGCTCTATCTATAGATCTGAGTGTCCTGAGCCAGAAGAGTGTGACCTTGTGGTTCTTTTGATCTGCGTCAACTCATGGCCAGTTGGCACGTACACAATGTATAGCTCAACTAAAGGACAGGCCTGTTAGAAAAAGGCAGTTTGCTATAAGATGGCTGTGTTTGTGCTAAGACTGTGAGGAAGAATCTGGCTCCCTACAGTTCCCCCTCTCTAGTATAGTAAAGCAGAAGGTCAGTACAAAGTTATGGGCGATGTGCCTGTCTTAGGCTACCTGGGCTGCTGCCACAAGGGGCATCTGAGAGAGGGGCAAGTGTTGCATCAACCATGTGGGCCCAAGCAAATCCCGTCGTGGGCAACATCGCAGCCGGTCCCACCAGGGAGAAGCCTGATCCACAGAGTCTGAAATTCGTCAAAATCTAAAGATTCAGATGGAATGACAGCCAATTGCTGGTAATGAACTGCTACATGCTTTTTTGTGGCACTGTCTACTTGATGTTTAACAAAATCTGTTAATTTCCTAAAGGCCCATGGCTCAAATGAGATGAGGCAAAGAAAACCCAATAAGGGCCCCATAATGGTGGGGATGAGGGTAGTGAGCCATGGAGAAGTTGAAAACCAATTTTTGTACCAGGACTCACTTTGTTTAGTGACTTGGTTCTATTCCTCGAGGCTTTTTTCTAGCTCTTTAACATTGTCTCTAACAATACCAGTCTTATCTTTATAAAAACAACATTCCTCCTTGAGGGCCACGCAGACTCCTCCCTCCTTGAAAAAGGGGAGGTTGAGACCATGGCGGTTTTGCAAAACCATTTCCACAAAGGAGGACAGTGAATGCTCAAGAGCATTAAGACCAGTTTGAATTGTTTTGATGTCTTGCTGAACCTTTAGGGAGAGAAAGTCAAAGTTTCGTTGAGAAATAACTAGGACAGCAATGCCAGTGCTAGTGCCCAAAGCAACAAGACCAAGAACAACAGCAAGAGTAATGGCTGTAACAGGCTTCCTATGGGCTCTAGAAAGGGCTATGGGGAGTGATACCAGAGAAAGTCATTGGGGAGTGAATAGTGAAACGGGGGAGAAGAAGGAGGACACAATAATCATGATCCTTAAGGAAAGCAGGAACAATAATGTGGGGGGTTAGGCCAGAGGAGCAGACGAAGAACAGATGTGCAGGGGCAATGAGATACAAGGACTGAGGAGAGATAGAAAGGGAGGTGTTACAAACAGGTTCAAATTCCAGAGGGGGGAGCATAAGGGGCCAACGAGACAAAGGCCTGAGCCAACAACTTGGCCCAGGGTAATGGAAGCAGGGTGATTAAAATCCCAATGGAGGGAAGAAGATATATTGGAAAAGAGCAAGTTGTCAGAGAAGGAAGCCACGCCCTCATAAAAGGGTGGTTGATCAGATAAACAAATCCAACAGTGATCCTAATGGTGGTCAGACAGCAACAGCAGAGGCATTAATCAGATCAAACAACATTTGTCCCGAGGAAGGGGGCCCAGGGGGCATGGTGGGGTGAAAGTAGGGGGAAGGAGTGGAAGGAGGGGAAGGGGTGTGGGGAAGAAAGGGGGAAGGAGAAGAGGGGGAGGGAGAAGGGAGCGGTAAAGGATGGGGCAGAGAAGGGGTTGGGGGTGGGTGAAAGAAGGGATTAGTGCCAATGGCTACATGTTGGTATTGGGGAAAGGATTGTTGAAGGCGAATGGTGGCAAGAAGTCCAGCCGTAGAAGGCTTTTTGTAAAGTCTGAGTCCCCATGTAAGACCAGTGGAAAACAGTATAATTGTATTGGGCTTTGGCAGTAAAGGAGGTCAAAAGGGGATTACACCAGGCATGAGTACATTCTCGAGCAGTCTGGGGACCCAGAGTTTTCTTTTTGACAGTAATGTAGTTCCAATCAGAAGTAGAGTTCCAGTAACCATCCCCAGTGGTTTCACTGCCCCATGAGGCACAGAAAAAGTCAGAAACGTCTCCACACTTGTAATTCCAGGAACGGGTACGATGATGTCCAGGGCAAACATAGATGGCAGTCTCGCTGATGTCAGAGCGACCATTGGTGTTGCCACAATTGGACGGTTTAGAAGCAAAGGCAAAGGCTGAGGCAACATGGGCCGAGAGGTGTATTTAGGGTCGTCCATGACAACAGCAACATTGACCGGGCGTGGTTGAGGCCAGAAATGAGCAGGAGTGTCCCACCGAGGTCTGGCGCTGAGGGTGAGTGCGCAGAGGTTGACTTCCAGTGTAGGGAACCTGGGGAGCAGCGGCAATAGTTGTGGAAGAGTTGATAACATCACCAGGTTATGATGACTTGCCAGGTATAATTGTAGATCTGATTTTTGCCTGGAACTTTGGCGGCAGCGGCAGCGGCAGTGGCAGCCATTGGGAGGTGGAGGAGAGGCTGCTCGAGAAAAAGCAGAAGATCCGGAAGGAGAGGAGGTGGCATCAGCAGCCGCAGATGGAAGATTGGGGTTGGGTGGAGGGCTTGTAGCAGCATCTGAAAGAGAAGAGTTAACCTCAGGGCAGGGAGCTCTGGGTGAGTTAAAGAGCTTGATAAGGCATTCAGGGAGCCAACGAGTATTGTTGGAAACGAGGTCTTGGACACAGGCATGTCCCTTGCCCCATATGAGGACTGGGTGAGGTCCTTGCCAGGATACTGTAAGTGGATCCTTCCAAAAGACTTGTTTAAAAGAGGTGGCAGTGGCGGAGTGCCAAAGTCTGTCCGTGGCAGATTGGCCGTTTTGATCATAAGAAAGAAAATTAAGAAAAAGAGCATGACTGATCAAGGGGTGGGAGTTTCCCTTGTGTAAATAGAAGGAAAATTGATTGGAGGTGAGTTTAGTCACGTTCAACAATTGCTTGGCCAGTTGGGTTGTTTGATGTGCATAGCAGCACAGAAGGAACGAAATTTTGAACTGGTGTATCGAGGGCCATTATTTGTCTTAATGGCTTAGGGTTTGGGCAAAATAGAGAGGCAATGTAAAACATGAGAAATAATATGTGCAGTACTTTCGCCTGTTTGAAGAGACGCACAGAGAAAACCACTGTAGGTATCCACAGTAACATAAATGTATTTGAGGGACCCAAAAGAGGTAAGGTAAGTAACATCCATATGCTTTCAGATTCATTACAACACAGGTAAATAAAAAAGCATGTAGAGTCACCTGTCTCATCAAAGTGTCCCAATCTGTGTGCAAAGGTCTCAAAGCAGGCAGGAACCCTCAGTCAATTTGGTCATAGAGTTTCATTTTCAATAATACACACACACACACACACACATATACATACATATATATATATATATATATATATATATATATATATATATATATATAAAAAACAAGGCTACATTCTGCCTGTGAGTCGCATGTATAATTCTCTAGAAGAAATTGTTACAATTTGCACAAATAACTGTCCAAGATAGAATGAGAGTAAAAAGCAGGTCCAGAGATATAGTACAGTGGGCAGGGGTTCACACTGCACAGGGCTGATGAAGGCTTGATCTCTGGCACCCAATATGATCTGAGGCAGCCACAAGTGATCCCCAGTATAGAGCCAGGAATAAGCCCTGAGCACTGACATCACCTAGTATGCCCCCCAAACCAAAACCAAACCAAAAAAAGGAGGGGCTGGAGAGATAGCATGGAGGTAATGTGTTTGCCTATCATGCAGGAGGATGGTGGTTCGAATCTTAGCATTCCATATGGTCCCCTGAGCCTGCCAGGAGAAATTTCTATCAGAGAGCCAGGAGTAACCCCTGAGTGCTTCTGGGTGTGACCCAAAAACAAAAACAAAACAAAACAAAACAAAAAAGGAAACAGCACAGTTGAAAAGATTAAGAGCAAAAATGTCAATAATACAAATGATATTAATGTTCACCTTGCCTCCTATCTCTCTGGTTCCTTCTTATAAACTTTAACAGTATTTAGTCTATGTATACCAAAAATTCCATGGGGTTTTTATTGGGACTACATGGAACCCATATAGTTTTTCTCAGGTTGTCCGTTTGGCATATAAATCCTTCCAGTCCATTAACAGGGAATTTTCAAAACTATCTTTGCGATCTTTGGATATATCCTCCTTCCTCAGGATGTATTGTTAAATTTAGTTCACTAATATTTATTGAGGTTCTTTGAATCTATGTCCACCATGAATCAGAGTCTCTCTCTTTAGAGAAGTCTCCACCTGCCTTTGGTGTTAAAGTGATATGTACCCCATAGAAACTCTTTGTGGTTTGAAGATGGTAAGGCAAAGGAAAGCCATTTGCACAAATTGACTTACTTAGTGATTAAGAACACACACACACACACACACACACACACACACACAACCCATCTCCATTTCTGAGCAAAGTGCTGAGGGCCCACTTGCAGGAGTGCATGTCTATCAGTGGATTACAGAGGGCGCAAGGCACCAGCTGCAGGAAACAAAGATCTTAGTGAAATGCAGCCCCAGTTCATATTCATCTAAAGTAGACAACTCAGTGAATTTGATCAAAAACTGAGAGGCTCAATTGCATGAATCACAATCTCCATTGCTAAGGAGATATAAGGAGAATTAGGGGTTGGTACTGGGCTCCAAAGTTTGGAGGTTCTGCACTGTGGTGTCTGCACGATGGCCTAGCTTCCTCTCCTGCTCATACTTCTGGCTTACTGCACAGGTCTGAGATTTTCTGGAGTAGTGGGAACAGATGGGAAAGGATATCCTGTACCTTTATGACCTTGTCTTACCCTCTAACCTTGGTCTATCATCTGTTTTCAGGGGTCACTTCCCAGAATATGGTAACTCAGGAAACATCACTGTCCGTGACTCCTGGGGGGACAGTCACACTCACCTGTGGCTCCAGTACTGGGGCTGTTACCACGGATAACTATGCCCATTGGATTCAACAGAACGCTTACCAGGTGCCACGAGGTTTAATATATGGAACCAATAATAGGCCTTCAGATGTCCCTGCCCGATTCTCTGGCTCCCTGCTAGGAAACAAGGCTGCTCTTACCGTCACTGAGGATGAGGCTGAGTATTACTGTGCTCTGTGGTTCAGCAACCATTTCCACAGTGACAGATGCAGGTGGGTAGTGGGACATAAACCCCAGACTCAACCTCACCCTCTATGCCTGTCTACACTGTGTTCTAAAATAAAATCAGTCATAGTCTTTTCATTATAAGGCTGTCAAAAATAAAAAAGAAAGAAAAAATGATCTTGCCATCAGTGTAGGAACAAAACTATTCCAGATCTTTATTACTCCTTTCCTTAAAAAACGTGTTCCCGAGCCCGAGAGATAACACAGTGGTAAGGCGTTTGCCTTAGACGCAGAATGACTGTGGTTTAAATCCTGGCATCCCATATGGTCCCCCGAGCATGCCAGGAGCGATTTCTGAGCACAGAACCAGGAGTAACCCCTGAGCACTTCTGGTGTGACCCCTCCCCCCCCAAAAAAAAAAACAAAAAAAAAAAACACAAAAAACCAAAAAAAAGGACCTTGTTCCCCAGAACCTTATATGACATTAAGTTTGTCTTTTAGTCTATAAAAGCAAAAACCCATTAATTGAATGTTTGTGTGTAAAAGACGAGCACAATATTTATTTTTATTTTTTAATTTTTTTTTTGTTTTTGGGCCACACCCGTTTGACACTCAGGGGTTACTCCTGGCTATGCGCTCAGAAATCACCCTGGTTTGGCGGGACCATATGGGACACCGGGGGATCGAACCACGGTCCATCCGCTTGCAAGGCAGACACCTAACCTGTAGCGCCACCTTCCCGGCCCCACGAGCACAATATTTAGGAAAGATGCATGTTATGCAGAAGTAATGAACCTTGGAGTATGAGAGTAATTAATCTTGGGTGAGACAGCAAACTTGTAATAACCATAAGATAGGTCCCAGTGATCCTGATTTCCTACTTTTATGTCCATGTTGGATCCCTGACTTGAGTACAGGTTATATAAAAATATAGTGTGTTTGAGGGTTTCAGGCAGGAAGAAATTGGCATGACCATCATCAACATTAGCACTATAATTCTCATGTGAGTGGTACGTAGTCACCTTTGATGTGATATACATCAATTCCAACTTATAATCAATAATATATATACCTTTTATGAACATATTTTTCTGATTTACTGTCCCCATCTCCCATGGCCATGAGTGACATTGTGAACATCTTCATTGTGGTTCAGCAGCTCCTATAGTAGACCCAAACATGAAAGAGGATAGAGAGTACTTGGGTGAGGAGAAACAAGAGCTTCCATGACCTGAAGATGTCAGCATTACTGAAGTCTCTGGGCTGCATAGATTACAAGGGCAACAGCAATTTTTGTGCTATTATTTACCCATCAGTTTTCTCATGTATGGCTAAAAGATGCTAAATAAAAGTTAATGGAGTATGAGGCCAGAAAGATAGCAGAGCGGTAAGGCATTTGCGATGCATGTGGCCAACACAAGATGAACCCTGGTTCTACTCCTAGCATCTCCTGTGGTCATCTGAGCCTGCCAGGAGTAACCCCTGAGTACTGCCTGGTGTGACCCAAAAACAAACAAACAATTTCATGGTGTATGTAAAGGAGACATTTGAACTAAATGTATTTCTGTAGTGGTCTATATTAATGTAATTAGGTGTGTGTAACTTTTAATTTTGTGTATTCAAGTTTAAGCTTATTACTATATGGTGTTACAATGAGATAAATTAAGGTTTTATAGCCAAAAGAAGTAAACCTTGGGGCTGGAGAGATAGCATGGAGGTAGGGTGTTTGCCTTGCATGTAGAGGGATGGTGGTTCGAATCCCGGCATCCCATATAGTCCCCCGAGCTTGCCAGGAGCGATTTCTGAATGTGGAGCCAGGAGTAATCCCTGAGTGCTGCCAGGTGTGACCCAAAAACCAAAAAAAAAAAAAAAGAGAAGAAGAAGAAGAAGAAGAAGAAGAAGAAGAAGAAGAAGAAGAAGAAGAAGAAGAAGAAGAAGAAGAAGAAGAAGAAATAAACCTTTTTTAACTCATTTTTACAAGAAGAAAAATAGAAGCAATAGACTATCATCTCAATTAATAATTATAAAATATATTGGGCTGTCCTGGTAATTTTCTTGATATCTTGGAGGAAGAAAATATTTTCTATGATGCAACTTCATGAACCACATGAGGACCAAATCCTATGCATCTCCAGTATACACTAATCTAAAATACGAGCACATACAAAATTTCCTTTCAAGAAAACTACTTGAATTGAGAACTTCTCTCCTTTTATATTCTGCTTTTTCCTTTGTTTCACCAGGTTCTAATTTTTGAGCTATACTCACTTAAAATAATGAATTCCATGCTTTTCTATATTTTTCTCTCTACTGTTTATAATATTGTTTTAATTTTATTAAAATACTGAACTTATACATTTTTTGTCTTCTTACCTTTTCTATTTGCCTGATAATCTCTATTATTATATTCTACAATAGCATTGCATACATTCTTAAAACCAAATAATAGGTGGTAGATTTCCATCTTTAAAAGCTAAACAGCATTCTAGACAACAAATTCTTGGAAATAGAACATGGAAATTTATCAGACATGGCAGGACAAGTTTTCCCTCTGCATTATTAAAAGGACAGCTAGATCATAAGCCAGTAATAGGTCTTCCAATGTCCCTGCCTAATTCCCTGCTTGGAAACAAGGCTGCTTTCACCTTCACAGGAATCCAAACTGAGAATGAGGATGAGTATTAGTGTGCTCTATGGTTCAGCAACCATTTCCACAGTGGCAGATATAGGTAGGGAAGTAGGACACAAACCCCCAGGCTCTGGTTCACCCTGTCACCCTCACATCTGAGCAGTCTATTCACTGTCTACTTCCTTCCAGTGTGGCTTAGGAAGCTTGTTCTCCCAGATTTCAGAAAAGATGCTTAAATTTATTGCTGTAAACTTCAATTTATTACTATCTACTTAGAATTTTATAAAAACTGTGATCAAAAATTAGTTTAGTTTTATCAGTTGGCCTTTTCCTAATAACACTAGAACAATGAAAAGTTACACACACACCTCTCATCATATTCAAATTGCAGATTCAGACCAGCTATATCCCACAGTGAAGTTTCATATTATAGTGATAAATCCTTCTGTGATAAAGTCTTTATAAAGATACTAGTAATTATGTAAAGTGAATCTTTGAGGAAAAAGTGATCATAATAACTTTATGAATGTTTAGAGAAGTAAAAACTAATATAAAATGAAAAAATCTTTTTTGGGGGCCACATCCAGCAGTGTTCAGGAGTTCCTGGCAGTGTGCTTAGAAATCATTCCTGGCAGGCTCAGGGGACCATATGGGATGCTGAGAATCAAACAGGGCCCATCCCAGCTCGACCACGTGCAAGGCAAATGCCCTACCGCTGTGTTAGCACTCTGGCCCCCAAATGAAAACAATTCTAAAAGAATATGGTTCATTTTAAAATGTTATAAATATAAATTGTACATAGACATATGAGTCATATCACAAATGCAGGGCTTTCAGCTTCTTTCCAGACCTATTAATCTAGTTTATTAGAACTGAGCTTCCCAGTATCTGAGAATAAAGTAGAAAAGAAAAGTCATGAAGCACTGACCCCTCTGTGCATGTGTTTTGCATAGATCTCAATAACCTTGCAATGTTTCCTGAAGGATTCTGAGGGTAGACACTGGGACAGGGGTTGGGAGATTAAACTGTAAAGGAATGTAAGGAATGAACTTTTGAGATAAGTTCATTTAGAGACAATTTTATTCAATTTTCTTTCTGAGTTAAGACAATATCACATGTAATTTACTTTTATTGTTCTCTCCAATCAAACCAAAATTTAAGGGAGTTGTCAAAAATGCAAAATCACCAGATATTAAGGAATTCTAGAAAGAAAACAATTATAAAATAGAGATATAAAATAGCTAACATAGTTGTTTTTGAAACAATTTATTTTGGAGAAAATCCAATAACTGTTTATATCTACCCCAGTATCCAAAGAATGAGTAAATACTGCCCAGCTATGTGAAAAGGTAAAATCCTATCTTTTATGACAACAAGAATAGGACTGCAGTTAGACTAAGTGAGACGAGTTAGAAGAAAAAGATAAATATGAATGATCTTATTCATATACCAGATATAGAGAAACAAAACAAAGGACCAGACAATGCTATATAAAACCAATCACTGAGTTTCGCCACTAAGAATCACTAAGAACTGAGATCACCAGCAGAAAGACTCCATTAAACTATGATGGAAGAATAGTGACACTTTGGTAGTGTCAAACAAATTTCAAACAGACATAAAATTGTTCTCCTGAGGCATGTATGGTCTTATGAACAACCATTACTTCTGTAAGAAAATTAAAGAAGAAAAGAGAAAGTTTTGGTATGTATGGAATACTACCAAAAGGATCAATGGAATACTACTTAGCTCTAAGAAAAGATTAGATCTTGTCCTTCTTTTGCAATTGTGTATAGCTAAATAGTATCATGATAAGATATATAAATCATTGGGAAAAGAAATCTACCAGGATCTCTCACTCATATGTGGTATGTAAAAAAAAAAAAAATCAAAGCAAAGGAATGACAATCTCTAATACCAACAAATTCTTGGAACTTTTCTCTTTGTAGTCAAGACCATTTATCACAAGTCAATGGCAAAATATTGTTCTCAATGGAGATAAAATACAAGCCTTTCCTCTAAAATCTGGCATAAGATAAGGCTGCCTCCATCACCACTCTTATTCAACAGAGTACTGGAAGGACTTATTGTAGCAATTTGGCAAGAAAAATATATCAAGGGCATCCAGATAGGAAGGGAAGAAATCTTGTTGTCACTGTTTGCAAATGATAGGATACTATATTTAGAAAACCCTAAAGACTCTATCAAAAAGCTTCTAGAAACAATAGATTCATGTAGCAAAGTGGCAGGCTACAAAATTAACATAAAACAATGGGCTTTTATATACAAATAATAATAGAGAAGAAATGGACATTTAAAAAAAAAACAATCCTATTCACATTAGTGCCACACAAATTCAAATACCTTGGAGTCAATTTAACTAAAAAGATGAAGAACCTATACCAACAAAACTACAAAAACAGTGCCTCAAGAATTAAATTAGGACACAAGGAAATGGAGATATTTTCTGCTCAGGAATTAGGAGGATTAATATCATTAACATGGCAATACTCTCCAAAGCATTGTACAGATTAATGCAATTCCTCTAAGGATACCCATGGCATTCTTCAAAGAAGTGGATCAAACTCTCCTGGAATTTATTTGGAACAATAAACACCCACAATACCTAAAGCAACCCTTAGGAAAAAGAAGATGGGAGGCATCACTTTCCCCAACTTTAAATTGTACTACAAAGCAATAGTCATTAAAACAGCATTGTTTTGGAATAAAGACAGACCCTCAGATCAGTGGAATAGATTTGAATATTCAGAGAATAATCCCCAGACATACAATCAATTAATCTTTGATAAAGGGGTAAGAAATGTAAAATGGAGCAAGGAAAGCCTCTTTAACAAGTGGTGTTGGCACAAGTGGCCAGCCACATGCAAAAAAGTGAACTCAGACTTCCATCTAACACCATGCACAAAGGTCTAATCCAATTGAATTAAAGACCTTGATATCAGACCCAGCACCATAAGGTATATAGAAGAACACATAGTAAAACACTCCATGACATTGAGACTATAGGTATCTTCAAGGAGGAAACAGCACTTTCCAAACAAGTGGAAGCAGATATAAATAGATGAAACTATCTTAAACTGAGACGCTTCTGCACCTCAAAGGAAATAGTGATGAAAATACAAAGGCCACCCACAGAATGGAAGAAACTATTCATCCAATACCCATCAGATAAGGGGCTAATATCTAAGATATACAAGGTACTGACAGAACTTAACAAGAAAAAATTCTAACCCCATCAATAAATGGGGAGAAAAAATGAACAGACAATTCCTCAAAGAAGAAATACAAATGGCCAAAGACACATGAAAAAATGCTCCACATCACTAATCATCAGGGAGATAGAAATCAAACCAAGGAGGTTGTCATACCACTCCCCAAAAGCAAAAGATTGTGATAGTTACACAGTGGAATACTATTCAACTTCCCACACCGACCAAAAAAAAAAAGGTATAATAAATAAATAAATAAATTAAAAAAGAGCTGAAATCCTGCCTGCCATCTGTAATAGGAATGAACCTAACATATGTTTGTAACTAAAACCTTTGAAAAAGAAAAATACCATGGATTTTATTCACAGGTAGAAGATTAATAAACAAAAGTACTGCACAAAGATAAAAAGTAAAATGGATCCCACAAATTTTTCAAGTTTCCTGTACTAAGTTTTCTCGTCTTAAGAAATCACTAAGCCGGGCCCAGAGAGATAGCACAGCGGTGTTTGCTTTGCAAGCAGCCGATCCAGGACCAAAGGTGGTTGGTTAGAATCCCGGTGTCGCATATGGTCCCCTGTGCCTGTCAGGAGCTATTTCTGAGCACACAGCCAGGAGTAACCCTGAGCACCGCTGAGTGTGACCCAAACCCCCCCCCCCCCAAAAAAAAAGAAATCACTAAGCCTTGTAGGATTGTTCACATCCTTGCTACCATGAATAAAGAACATATCTTAATCAATGGGAGAGATGACAGTAACACCAAACTACTTTTAAAATGTACAATCATAATAATAATCATAATCATTATTTAATCAAATAATTATGGTTTACTTACTATATTTACATAAAAGGACACAGTTCTAACATTTCTTCAAATTCTTGGTCTGTTTCTGAGACTTGGAAATTAACTACTTTACAAGACCAAAGTTACTGTTCCATACAGCAAAACAAGAGATAACAGACAATACCTTGCCAAAAGACCAATAAATAACTAAACAGACTGGTTATTTAAAAAAATAGGAATCTTTGCATTTCTTGTAACAATATAGTCATTTAATAAGAAGCACAAAGTCCCAAACCTGGTTTTACTAAACTCCCCTCAATAAAAGAGCCATACTTAACATACTTAATTTAGTGCTATACTGTTTCTAAATCCCTCCCTGATTGAGAAGTATATATCTCTTCTATCTTTCAATAAACTTCTATTCCTGTTTTTTTATTTTTTTTTATTTTGGGTCAAAATTCAGTGATGCTCAGCAGTTCCTTCTAGGTATGTACTTAGGAATTACTCCTGATGGCTCAAGGAATCAAATGGGATGCCAGGGATTGAACCCCTGTCAGTCACATGCAAGGCAAATACCCTACCAACTGAATGATCACTTCAGGCCCTGAAATTTCTATTTCTAACACTAAGACTAGGTATCTTTATTAGTCAATCATTTCATTCTTAAAAATAGTGAAGAATGGGAATTCCAATTGTGAAATATGTCCTAAAATTAAAATAAATCCACCTCTTAGGCAGATGCAGACCTTTTCCTCCTCCAAATTACTTTATATGCTGTTTTGTCAAACTACACATACTCCAGTCCAATGCTATGTTGGCTGCCAAATGGGGGTGCCTGGTGCTAGAATTACCAGAGCATTGGAACTGAAGCAAGATTAAATACTTTTTTTTTTCAAAATCACATCAGTATTAACTACAATTCAACTTGTGTTAGAATGTGTGTATGTATATAAATACATATGTACATATATATGTGTATATATATGTGTATATATATACATATATATATATATATATATATATATATATACACATACATTGGTTTTTGGGTCACACCTGGTGGTACTTAGGTATTACTTGTGGCAGGCATGGGGGACCATATGTGATTCTGGGATTCAAACCACCTTCCACCTGGGTAGGCTGTGTGCAAGGCAAAGGCTCTACTGCTGTGCTATCTCTCCAGCCCGTTTGCTTAAAATATTAGAAAACAAACCAAAACACGTGGACCCTTAATTTTCTTTGGTACCAAGTGTTCCCAGGCCTACCTGGGAACTTAGTATACAATAATAAACCCATATCTCTTACACCCTGGCTGCAATCTTGATTCTTTGACTGTTCCCTAACACACCAAGCCATATTTAACTTTTCAATAAACTTTTCCATTTTCAAACTCTGAGTCTGGACATCTTTATTAACCTACATTTTCAATCTTGAAAATATCAAAGAACCTGGGAACAATGACAGAGACCTGCCTGTCATTGTTCAGATTCAGAGTTGGAAATTGAAAGATTTGTTTGACAGTAAAAGGGAAAGGAAAAAAGATTCTCTGAAGAAGGAGAGGAACTTACTATAGAATTAAGTTAAATATGCCTCAATTTGGGGGGATTTTTTAATCCAAAAATTGAAACTGTGTTACTTGTCAAGTGACAAGAATGTTACTAAGAATGTGAGCATTTTACAGATTGGTTTGTCTAGCTTAGGGCCTTTTTGCTCATCTACTTGTCCTGTGAACCTAAAAATCTGGAAAATTGTTAACTTCCCATTCTCAGAGAGAGAGCCCAGGAATTTTCAGGGATATTTCAAAAATGGAGTGGAGACAGCTAAAATGGAGCTGATTGCAGCAGAGGGCAAAAGGTAATGGAGACTTTCTCTGTCATTGGCTGGGGAGCGGGGGTTAGGGAGGGGAGCTGGTCTGACAGCATCTCTTGATGAGAATTTGCTGGTGACAATTCTGTCCAATTTTCCCCAGGAAGGAGTCAGAGACACAGGCAATGAAACCTTTAACCAATATAGTGTTCAACACTGTATCTAATTACCTTGTTTATATCGAATGCTATTTGGTCTGCTCTAAATATGGCAGTCCCAAGTTTTTTTTTTTTTCCGATTTCCATTTGGCATGTATGGTTGTTTCCATTCTGTCATTCTGAATCTGTCTTATACTTTAGGTTTAGGTATGTTTCATATAAGCAACAAATGAATGGATTTTCTTTCCTGATCCATCCAGATACTTTGTGCTTAATAGGATAATTTAGTTCATTGACATTAAAAATGGCCTAAACAGGCCAATCATAAGTAAGGAAATAAAAATTTTTGTTATCCCAAGAACAAAAGTATTGGTTTGGATGCATTCACAGGTGAATTCTATCAAATCTTTAGATTAGATTTGCTACTTTTATTCAAAATTATTAATCTCTTAATCTTTTCCAAAATTTCAAAGACACAGAAACCCTTCCTAATACCTTCTATAAAGCTAATATTACAGTAATACCCAAAGTAGTCAGAGACATTTTACAGAAATAAAATTTTAGGCCAATATCCCTGATAAAAATGATGCTAACATTGTTAACAAAACCTTAGCTAACAGAATCCAACAATATATCCAAAAGAGAAATTATATACTCAAATCAAGTGAATTCACCCATGGCATGCAGAGATGGCTCAACAAATGCAAATAAGTTAACTTAATATATTACATTAATAAAAACATATGATCATATATATTGATTCAGAGAAAGCTTTTGCTAATGTCCAACATTCATTCATAAAAAATATTCAACTAAATAAGGGTAGAGAAAACTTTCCTCATGATAGTATGGGTCATCTATAACAAATCCACAGCTAGTATCATTCTTTTTTGTGGGGGCACACCCATTTGATGCTCAGAGGTTACTCCTGGCTATGTGGTCAGAAATCGCTCCTGGCTTGGGAGACCATATAGAAAACTGGGGATCTAACCACAGTCTGTCCTAGGCTAGCACTTGCAAGGCTGATAGATGCCTTACCTCTAGTGCCACAGCTCTGGTCCTAGTATCATATTTATTGTTTGTTTATTTTTTGGGGGGGGTCACACCCAGCAACACTTAGGGATTACTCCTGGCTCTGAGCTCAGAAATTGCTCCTGGAAGGCTCGAGGGGTTTTGGGATGCTGGTTTCGAACTGCTGCCTGTCCTGGGTTGGCTGGATGTAAGGCAAAAACACTATCACTGTGCTCTCTCTCTCCAGCCCTCTAGTATCATTCTTAATGTTGTAAAACTGAAACCATTTACTTTGACATCAGGTACAAGGCAAGGATGTCCACTGTTGCCATTTTTATTCAATGTAGTATTAGAAGTTCTGGCTATAGAAATCATGCAGGAAAAATAAATAAAAGGGACTGAAATTGGAAAAGAAGCATGACTATATATATATAAATATATATATATATATATATATATAATACACACACACACATATAAGATCGTAAGGAGTTCTAGAAACTAGTCCAAAAAAGCTCCTAGGAACAATGAATCAATACAGCAGCAAAATAGTTGACTTCAAAGTCAAACACAAAATTAGGTTGCATTCATATATAAAAAAAAAAACAGAGAAAAGAGATCAAGGAGTCTATTCCATTTAAAATGTATCCAAGGATATCAAGTGGCTAGGAATTTCCTCAGCCAAAGAAAGATCTATACCTTGATAACTTTTTTTTTCTTTTTTTGGTTTTTGGGCCACACCCTGTGACGCTCAGGGGTTACTCCTGGCTATGCGCTCAGAAGTTGCTCCTGGCTTCTTGGGGGACCATATGGGATGCCGGGGGATCGAACCGCGGTCCGTCCTAGGCTAGCGCAGGCAAGGCAGGCACCTTACCTCCAGCGCCACCGCCCGGCCCACCTTGATAACTTTAAATTGCTTAAATCATTTTAGAATTTTGATGGATCAGAGTACCTAGATCTCCAATGCAACTTTGAGGCAAATGGCCAACCGAGGGCTTGGTAATGCAGCTTTTGGATCTCCTCACAAGGTGAAGAAGCATAAGCAGTTAGATACAATTAGTCTGCCATCAGAGGCCTCTATCACCTGGCCCACACTAACGTAATCTGTGAAAGCTTGAAAAAAAAAAAAAAAAAAGCTCTAAAAAAGATCCTGGAGTTGCTCACAGACCGAGATGTGAGCTTCTACTTCAAAGAAATTGTACTGAAAAAGAATCTTCTTTGAAGATGATCTGGATGAAGTTTGACTGTCATCACTTTATTTGAGACTTTGGCATCATTAACAGGAAGAATGTGAAAGGTTTTTTTGAAGAAGAAATAAAAAAGAACATTATTTCATTCCTGATCCACATTTGGGACCCCAATCCCAAAATTGGAATTGCTTGTCACGATATTCTGATAGTCTGTATTCCCTTTCTGGGTCTCCATGAGTGCTCTGGCATGTTAGAGCATCTCTTTGAGGGTCAAGATCCATCAAGAGCTAAAGATATATATGGGCAAACTGGCAAAGAAAAACCAGAAAATCTTATGGATTATTAACATATACTCATTCACCTTCTTCAACACTAACTGGGAAGCTATCAGAAAGCAGCTGTCAAACTTACAGATGCCATTATTGTCAAGTTGACTGGACAATACACAGGATTACTAGACAGAGAGCAATTGACAGCATGGGTCTAAGCACTTCGGCAAGACCCTTGTATTAGTATCCAGAGAGCAGCCAATATTGCTTTGCAAATACTTCTGAAAAGGTGTAAAGAGTTAGGCATCCTGTGCTCGCTTCGGCAGCACATATACTAAAATTGGAACGATACAGAGAAGATTAGCATGGTCCCTGCGCAAGGATGACACGCAAATTCATGAAGCGTTCCATATTTAAAAAAAAAAAAAAAGAGTTAGGCATCCCTCCGTAAACCATCAGGAAATAAACTACTAAGCCTTTTCTAAAAACAAAAAAATAATTTTTCAATTTTAAAAAATAAATTGCTTTAGGGGCCAGAGCAGTGGTGCAAGTGGAAGGGCGTTTACCTTGCACCTAGGCCAGACCACGGTTTGATTCCCCCCACGTCCCATATGGTCCTCCAAGCCAGGAGCTATTTCTGGGCACATAGCCAGGAGTAACCCCTGAGCTTCACCAAAAACCAAAAAATAATTTTTGCTTTAGAGACAGAAGACATTGCAAAATGAAAAAATATTCTATGCTTATGGATCAGAAGAATCAATATTGTTACCTCAAAAATAAAAAAAAATTCCAACATAGGTTTGACAATTTGACAATTGTCAAAATATTCAATGTAGAGAGAAGTCTCTAATAAGAGGAAAAGCAACAGGGATTTAGAAATTGGGCTATGTCTTATTTAACTGTTCCTTTATATACCTTTGAGTCATATGACTCATAACTAATTTTTTTTTTTTTTGGTTTTTGGGCCACACCCTGCAGCGCTCAGGGGTTACTCCTGGCTCTCTGCTAAGAAATCGCTCCTGATGGCATGGGGGACCATATGGGATCCCAGGATTTGAACAACCTTTGGTCCTGAGTTGGCCACTTGCAAGGCAAATAAATGCCCTAAGACTATGCTATCTCTCTGGCCCCTCAAATTTAAAACTTTAAAATGAAAACTAGAAATCATTGTATGTTGCATATGTCCCACATAAATGTTATATATGCATTGTAATATAATTCTTATTTATGCATGGTATTATCAAAAATTGACTTGAGTGCCTTAAAATTCAAGCATTATAAAATATACTTTTTAAAAAAATAAGATACACTTTTATAAAACTTTTAAATTTTATAATGAACCCAATGGGTGATAGCACAGTGGTAGGGTATTTGCCTTGCATGCAGCCAACTCAGAACCGACCTGAGTTGGATCCCTGGTATCCCACGTGGTCCTTCAAGCCTGGCAGGAGCTACTACTGAGCGCAGAGCTGAGAGTAATCCGAGTGTTGCTGTTTGTGGCCCAAAAACCCAATTCGCCTCCGAAAATTAACCCAAATGTTTTCAAGTTAATATGATTTAGGATTATTATTGGTTTGATAAAATAAACATGTTTTTATGGCTAACAGATAACTTTATTTTAACTGAGTCTATTAACAAAGTAAGCTCATGTTATATCTATTATTATAAAATTGTTCAGTAAAAAAAAAGTGTAGGAGAGACAGGACAGTGAACAAAGAATTTGCTTTCCATGAAGCCAAAGCAGGGTTCAATACCCAGTACCCAAACCCTACCAGGAGTGATCCCAGATGGCCAAAACAACAATACAATGGATACAACATTTGCCTTGCATTCGGCTGATCCAGATTTCATGCTGGCACCCTGAGACATTCAGGAGTGAAGGCAGAGCCAGAAATAAGAGCTTTAAATTCTACTGAATGTGGCCTCAAAAAAAAAAAAAGAAGAGTGATTCCTGAGTATATTATTTGGAGTAATCCTGTGCACTGCCAGTGTTGACTCAGTAATATATATATTTAAAAATTTTAAGAATTAAGTACAATGGGGCCAGAACTGTGGCATAAGCAGAGGGTGTTTGCCTTGCATGCGCTAACCTAGGATGGACAGCGGTTTGATCCCCTGGTGTCCCATATGGTCCCCCAAGCCAGGAGCTATTTGTTTTTTTGGGACACATGCCATTTGACCCGTTGGTGCTCAGGGGTTATTCCTGGTTATGCACTCAGAAATCGCTCCTGGCTTAGGGGGGACTATATGGGATACCGGGGATCAAACAGCATGGCCCATCCTAGGCTAGCGCTTGCAAGGCAGAAACCTTATCTCTACCATCACTGCTCCAGCCCCTTTTGTTTTTATTGCCAGGGGCAATTTCTGAGCACATAGCCAGGAGTAACCCTTGAGTGTCACTGGTGTGGCCCCATAACAAAAACAAAAAAAATTTTAATTGAAAAAAAAAAAAAGTGTCGGAGATAGCATAACGGTAGGGAGTTTGCCTTGCAAGCAGCCAACCCAGTACTGATGTTGGTTCGAATCCCGGTATTCTATATCCTATATGGTACCCATGCCTGCCAGGAGTGATTTCTGAGCAGAGAGCCAGGGTTCCTGAGTGCCGCAGGGTGTGGCCCCAAAACAAAACAAACAAACAAAAAAAAACCCCAGTAGAATTGAATAAAATAAAACGTTGGCTATTATTCTGCTAAAGGTATAGTTGACAAACAAAAATTTCTAGATTCTCTGGTTATTGTAGGTCTTGACTTATTTCAGTGCTAAGAATAGAATAAAACCTTGATTATCTTTTAAATAAAACACAGTGGTATGCTATAATTTATACCACTTGATGCACCTGGACTATTTTAGAGCTTAATCTGTTACATAAGACCACTGAATAATCTAGTTGGCTTAAAAGGATGATTTCTTTCATGGAATCAACCTTGGGTTGCTTTGAGAGTTGGAGAACCGAGCCTATTTATTAAAGCCAATTAGATCTCTAGATTTGCTCAAATAAGGGTTTTCCAGGGAAAAATATTACCAGCCACCACCACTAATATTAATCTTGTCCACCATTATCAGAATCCATGTTGTACTTTATTCTTTACCTTCCATACATAAAATTTATTCCTTTGCCTTATATACAATATTCATTAGGAAAAGGGGAAAGAAAACATTCCTAGAAACACTCCATATTTATACCAAAAAGTAGAAAACATGTTAGGGCAAAAGAGCACAATTGGTAAGGTGCTGGCCTTGTATGTGATCAACCCTGGTTCTCTCCTCAGCATTCCATATGCTCTGCCTGCCTGCCACCAGGAGTGATCTCAATTGCAGAACCAGGAGTAAGTCCTAAAGTGTGGCTCCCAAACAAATAAAAAAAACCAGAAAATATATTTTCAGTAACCTATGAAGCAATTTGAAAAAGATATTTATAAGTACAGTCATACACAGACATGTGGGAATGTATAAAAACAAAGCTCCAAGAAAAATAAAATTTTAGCAAAATGATAAATGAAAAGATCAATTTGGTCCAGAGAGATAATACAGTATACTTGCCATGCAACTGATAAGGTTCAATTCCTAGTATCACTAACAATCCTGAGTACCACCCTTGAGAAAACCCATTAAAAAGATGTTCATCTCTAAATACTCAAATGTGTAAGTCCAGCCTAGACAAGATAGTTAGGCATTTAACAAAAGAATGTTGTTCTGAATCTGATAATTACTGGCTCTAAGCTATAAATATAGTAGGTGGAGGACAGTTGAGGCTCTCAGTGTATGAGGCTATTAGCCTCTGACCCCATGCTTTTTCCTCTCATTCATCTTTCTTTATACTCAAAGCATACTTACTTTAGGCCTGTTCACATTACACCAGTCCCATGCATAATATTAAACTAAAAACATGCCATGTTATTAGTGAAAAGAAATAGCAAAAACATGTTTTTGAAGAAACATTTTATTACTATGATTCATATTTACTAACATTTTGGGCAACATTAATAAAATGGTAATTTTCTCTAAAAGCAAGCAAAATAGACAAGATTCACAAAGGGTAGTAACAAAATAGTAATTTGACAGATATTCAATATATTTGTAAACAAAACAAAGTGACAATGCCTTTAAAAATATAGAGGTATCAATAGAAAAAGAGAAAGCTCCTGAAAGAACTCACTATTTTCTTACGTTGCAGGCACAGAAATTGACTAAAGCTAGCTCAATTCTAAGAGAAGCAAAGCCCTTAATGTCTCTTCAGATTTTGGTGAAAATTTAAGAACTCTTCCTAGATTGGGAAGAGGGGATAGAATGGGGATACTTAAAGTGCCTTAAAGGAGATGAAAGGGAAGGAAATGATACTCATTGTATCATCTTAAGAACACTGGAGAAGCTCAAAGAACCAAAGAAAATGTCAAATAATTAAATGAGGTAGCAAGCCATGCAGGTCTTGGGAAAAACATTCTAAGAAAGAGATAAGCAGCTGCAAAGTCTTTGGATCAGGAAAAATAAATGTGATCTACTTAAGGAAACGAAAGTTCAGTATGACCAAAAAAAAAAAAAAAAAAAAGTACATCAATGTGAGAAATGGGAGAAGCATAGCATAGTTAATGGAAGGAAAATGGCAGGAGTCATTTTCACTGGAAGCTATAGAAAAAAAACAATCTATACTCTTTAAGAGCATGCTTTAGTACAGCAAACAATACTAAGTGTTGACAATACTAATCACAAAAACAAGACATGTCCTACTTTTACTACAGAAAGAGAATAGCACACAAAAGTCTGAAAATCTGTTTATAAACAGAATTGTTTCTACCTAAAACCAGACATGTGAAACTCACACTTTTTACACTTAAAAAAATGAAGTTTAACTTGTCCTCATGTGCTTTGGAATGGGACACTAATGAAAGACTGGTAAAATGTTCAAAGTGTTTATCAAATAAATAATCAAGAACAGAGAAAATATAAACCCACACTGGAAAATAATCTAAAACATATTATACTCACAACTACCGTTATCTGTTGTCCTTCCTCCTCAATTCTAAAAGGGATAACTAGGGGCCGGAGAGATAGCATGGAGCTAAGGCATTTGCCTTGTACGCAGAAGGACGGTGGTTCAAATTCTGGCATCCCATATGATCCCCCATGCCTGCCAGGGGTATTTCTGAGAGTACAGCCAGGAGTAACCCCTGAGTGCTGCCGGGTGTGACCCAAAAACCAAAAAAAAAAAAAAAAAAAAAAAGGGATAACTAAATAAGCTTCTGATAGTTAAGTATAGGATAAGATAAGGTGCTTTTCAGAGAGAAGTGAAGTTTTCTCATTAGGTCTTCAGTTAGGATCCCAGATTCCTTGAATGGTACACAGGCTGGGTACCTAAAGGTTTAAGGAAGCTGGAGAAGAGATTGAACTAGAACATCCCTAAAAAAACTCAATGTTGAAACCTAGGTAAGTGGCCAAGGCCACTGATATTTAAGAAACATACACAGAGCATTCCACAGTTCTATATAGGCATGGAAAAAAAGCCATTGGAGTTGTGAAAAATTTCCCCATAGCAGTTATAGATTAGATAAGTAGTAAATAGACTGATAGTAACCTAAGACTTAAAAGTTATTGAAATGGACATATCTTGCACACAGGAGTATGTAGGAATCCAAACTTAGTTTGATAAAGCAGAAACTCATACATACAATAACTATTCATTATACATTCATGTTCACAGCAAGATACAAAATTACAAAAAACATATTCAGTGTACACAGAAAAATATAAGGAAAATCCCTATAATCCAGTGCCCTACCCTATAGCATCTTCTATCCTTGGACAAGGCCTCATTCCTTGTTAATAAGAGGACTACATTTAGCCCAGTTCATGAAATAGACAGATAACATTTGTTTAGCCTTTTCAGTTCTAACTATGGATATATCAGGGATTCTTTCCCTTATGAAAGGTCACCTTTTCTTTTAAAGGATATGGCTAGTTCAAAGGCCAGAATGAGGGGGAAAAGAACCAATTGCCTCTACAAATTATTCAGGAATGGCCCTGGCCCCAGGCCCAATTCTATTAATAACCACTGTTTCTCCTTCTAAAGCCATGAAACATAGCAGTGGATGTCTACAAGATCCCTTTACCAAACATTTTTTAATGTGCTTGCTTCCTTAGATATTCTTGGCCTTGTTAATGACATTCTGAGAGTATTCCTTCCTCCTTTTCTCTAAAAAATGTTATGTGCTTTTACCCTAGCTGGGGAAAAGGAGATCTTGTTCTCCATTAAGTAACTTCCCCTTTTTGGTTATGCCAGCGCTTCTCAGCCAACATTTTCACATCCATGCTTTCAGAATCAGATTATTTTTGGACAGTAAAATAGGCACTTCTGGGAGTTTAGCAGCAAACTGAACCATACCATCACAAAGCCATTACGATCTGACTAAATTCTTCAAGGCATGGAAAAAATGAAGATAAATACAAAAAACAAGATTTTTACATATATAAATAAGCTTTTAAATTTAAAATAAAAACTCAAGTAAAAACTAAAGCAAAAGGCATTCAGTTTTTCCCTTTCTTAATACACACCTTTTAAGTGTTAAGCCAAAGGTGTCACATAAATACACCAGGTAATACATTTTAAAATAAAGGACCAGAGTGAAAGCTCAAGTAGCTGAGTGTATGAGTGCATGCAAAAAGCCCTCGTTCAATCTCTAGTCCTGCAATATTTCCCAGGCACAACTGGGAAAAACTACAGAGCAGAGCCAGGAGCAGAAATCTAAACACACTGGGTGTGGCAAAAATTAAATCTAAAATGCCAACTAATGGGAATGTTTATAATTGGTTAAACTAGAATCATTTCTTTTTTGAAATTCTACTTTTAGGATTGGGGAGTGATGGTTCAAAATCAGAGGTGCTCACAGTAATGGATGCTACTTCTTCCTCTGATGCTGCTTGAAGAGATCCTAGTGAGACCTGAATAACAATTTTTGTTTCAGGTGGCAATCCTTCTAGTTGTTTAGGCTTCTTAAACATTTTATGGAAATGAGTTTTGTGTTCTATTTTCTCCCTGTAAGTTAAAAACTGCAGACGGCATTTGGAACATGGGTGAACATTATTTTCCCAGTGTCCTCTAAAATGAGACATATATCGTGTTCCAATTTTGAAAATCTTGAGACAAAATAGACAGAGCAAATTCTTAGTATATGCATGGCATGTTCTGAAATGTGTTTCCACTTCAGCAAAGGCTGATGATCTATAATTGCAAACCTGGCACACATAAGGCATTTCACCAGGTTTATGATTGTCCTTCATGTGTTCTAGGAGAATCTGATCTGACTTGAATGACAATTCACAAATCTTACATACAGCAGAGGGCTCATGGGAAGAGTGCACACTTTCAATGTGGCATTGCAACTGGAAGGCAGTGGGAAACTGCCGGTGGCAGTGTTCACACGTGGTATTGTTTTCCCAGCTGTCACCCCCCTGCTTCTCAATTTCTAAGTGGTGCTTCATGTGATTCATAAACTTAATATTTCTTAACACTTTCAAGCACCTAAGGCATTTAAAGACTGTATATGTCTTCGGTTCTGGCTGTTCGTTTCCTTTATGCTGTCCGTAATAATAGTCATGAAGTAACACGAGTTTTTCTTTGTTGGGATCAACAGTTTTATTTTCACTTACTAGACTCAGAACATCTGCTTTTGCTGGTCTATTTTCCCTAACAGCACTTATGGGCTTAAAATAGATATTGTCCTTTGGCAAAGCTATTAAAAGGGGAGCTCCATTCTGAACTAGGTTTACTGAGGTATCAACATTTGAGAGTATGCTTTGTTGAGCAGCTGAAGGGGACCTGACGATTCCTGAAGGGGACAGAGCTGAAGAATGTGCCCCTACAATTCCATCACTGAGTTTAGGTCTTTTGGGATTTTCACAGTTTGCTTCAGAGATGGAAATTCTCTTTGATACAAGAGGACTTTCATTCATACCTCCTACAGAAAGTGCTGCTCCTGGATGCTGCAATGAACTTGAAAATGTAGTCAAAGGCGAATGTAACTCTGAAGAACTATTAGGCACAACTTGCTGTAAATTACTTTGAGAATTAGGCTTTGGCAAAGGCTCTATAAGAGGACTACCTGCTGATCTTAATTCAGATACAGAATGGGGTGAAATAGCTTCTACATCTGATGCTGAATTGACATGACTTACAGGTTTCAATTTTTGGGCCGTATCTCTTCTTCTAGGGTGACCATATTTTTTTCTCCCTAAGGATGAACCTGGGGTGACTCTATTTAAAATTTTTGAAACAACTGGTTTTGAATTTGAAGTCATTCCAACAAAGATCAGCTCAGCATCTTCATTTGCATGTTCCACCCCAACAAAGATCAATTCAGCACCCTCATCTCCCACTTTTTTAGTAGTTTTTACACTCTTCTGTGGTTCTGGTTCCTCTTCGTCAGATATAATATATGGTTGTTCCATTTTCTTTTAATTCTTGAAGAGTATGTTCACAAATTCCAGGGATTCCTTGACCTAAACTGTCACCTAAGCACAAAAACAGTAGATATCAATAAATTAAAAAAAGCATTACCTTATTTATTTCTTGCAAAATTCTAAATTCTAAATAAGCTTATATAAAAACACTTATTTTTGCAGATTATAAAGAAACTCAAAGAGAAAAATTATACTGGAATACCTAATCAAAAATCTGTTGACTTCACAAGTTGAAACAGAGATAAACAGATGGGATTATATTAAGCTATGAAACTTCTGTACCTCAAAGGAAATAGTGTCTACTAGGATACAAAAGCCACCCACAGATTGGGAGAAACTATTCACCCAATACCCACCAGACAAGGGGCTAATATCTAGTATATACAAGTTACTAACAGAATTTAACAAGAAAAAAAATCTAACCCCATCAAAAAATGGGGAGAAGGGACCAGAGAGATGGCATGGAGGTAGAGTGTTTGCCTTACATCCAGAAGGTTGGTAATTTGAATCCCGGCATCCCATATGGTCTCCTGTGCCTGCCAGGGGCAATTTCTGAGCACAGAGCCAGGAGTAACCCCTGAGTTACTGGGTGTGACCCAAAAACAAAAACCAAAACCAAAACAAAAAACAAAAACAAAAAAAACAAATGGGGAGAAGAAATGAACAATTTCTCAAAGAAGAAATACAAATGGCCAAAAGGCACATGAAAAAATGTTCCACATCACTAATTATCAGAAAAATGCAAATCAAAACAATGAGGCACCATCTCACACCACAGAGACTGGCACACATCACGAAGATCAAGAACAATAAGTGCTGGCAGAGATGTGGGAAGAAAGGAATTCTCATTTACACTGCTGGTGGGAATATCATCTAGTCCAGCCTTTATGGAAAACATGGAGAGTCCTTAAAAAACTGGAAATTGAGTTCCCATATGTCCAGCTATACCACTCCTAGGGATATATCCTAGGAAATCGAAAATGAAATACACCTATATTCATCACAGCACTATTTACAATAACCAGACTCTGGAAACAACCAAGATGTCCTTCAACAGATGAATGGCTAAAGAAACTGTGGTACACCTACACAATGGAATATATCTTATGCAACCGTTAGGAGATGAAGTCATGAAATTTTCCTATACATGGATGAACATGGAAACTATTATGCTGAGTGAAATAAATCAGAGGGATAGAGACACACACAGAAAAGTCTCATTTATCAATGGGTTTTAAGAAAGATAAAGACATTATTGTACTAATCCCAAGAGATGAGGGCAGGAAGGCCCGGCTTACGATATAAAGCTCACCTCAAGGAGGGGTGAGTGCATTTAGAACACTAACAACTACCATGACAATGTTAATGAGTGAGAGAAGTAGAATGCCTGTCTCGAATACAGGCAGGGGATGTGAGTGGAAGGATACAGGGTGCACTGATGGTGGGAATGTTGCACTAATGGAGGGGGGTGCTTTTTTTGGTGACTAAAACCCAACTACAGTCATATTTGTAATCATGATGTTTAAGGAAAGATAAAAATAAAATCCACAATGTTCAACATACAAACAAAAATTACCAGTCATGAAAAAAACATAGTACATAAAACAAAACTATTGTTGTACAAGGTATGATTAAAACTCAATCATAGGGGCTGGCATGGTGGCACTAGAGGTAAGGTGTCTGCCTTGCCAGCGCTAGACTAGGACGGACCGCGGTTTGATCCCCTGGTGTCCCATATGGTTACCCAAGCCAGGAGGGACTTCTGAGCACATAGCGAGGAGTAACCTCTGAGAGTTACCGGGTGTGGCGAAACACCAAAAAAAAAAAAAAAACCTCAATCATAAATAACATTGTAACTGAAAAAAAAAAAAAACTATTATGAACAACACTGTAACCAGTGTTTAAATAAACCAATTTAAAAAAAAAAGTTGACTGTAGACATTTTGATCTATATTGATATTCTTTTCTATTAAAAGAGAAAACAATTAGAATCATACCTAAGAACAGTATTTTTACTAAGGTACCACTGCATACTATTTAAAAACAGAAGCTCTTAAATATGAAACTGAGCAGAAATTCTCTATCAGCCATATAATAGCTATATTTTCTTTTGCATATTTACATTTTCAACGTTTCAGTATCTTTTGTCTTTTGGTTTTTGGGTCACATCCAGCAGTGCTGAGAGATTACTTCTGCCTCTACACTCAGGAATCTACTCCTAGTGTAGCTTAGGGATCAATCATATGTGGTGCCAGGGATTGAACCCCAGAGGGGTACATGCAAAGTAAACTTCCTATCCACTGTACTATCTTTCTGGCCCACAGTTCAGTATCTTAAAGGTAAAAATTCTTATTTCTTAGACTTAAGAAGCACTTTATTAAAAGCATGAGCATTAGGGGCTAGAGAGATAATGTAGCAGGAAAGGCTCTGTGATCACTAAGTGCAGAGCCAGGAATAAGCCATAAGTACCAAAAGGGATAACCCCAAACAAAAAAGCACCAGTATTCAATAACAGCTTGTTTTATAGTACTGGAAGAAGCATTTTATTAAGTGTGAATATTAAATCATATATAACCTCATAAATATTAATGTAGAAAAGTATCAAATTTAAAGACTAGAATAAGAATACCTATACACTCAATAAATAGTATGATGAAATGTCAAGTACTTAGTATATTCCAGCAAATTATGAATGCACTCTATTGATAATTTCAATTCAACTTGAGGCCTATAGAGTGTTAAGCAGAAATATAAAGAGCAATAAAATTAAAAACACTTAAAAATTCAATAAAAATTTTTAGGAATTGCAATCTAATAATCAAATATACTGCTTCATGTTCTACTTCATCTGACCCCAGCACTGAATTATATTCTTGTTGTATAAAAACATTAAACAACATAAACTCCAGTATCATGACTGGGCTTAAACCCAAGTAATCTAGGTTGTATTTTTAGCAGTTTACATTAAAACTTCCATCAAACCAATGTGTCAAGATGAAAATAGTAAATACCACTTCATATATTCACCAAAGATAATCCAAAGAGCTATGAGAAAAACCAATGGAAAGGTTTCATTACAAAGACAGCTGAAAAATCATAGATAATAAATTTACCACCTGCCATGTTATTCCTGCATTAAAAAACGACTCTTCTATGTCTTTGTTAAAGTCACATACTAATTTTTATCAAACATCAGAAAGTCCTTCGTAAGTAATTTCTTGCAATAAAGCCACTTGGAGTCCTCTGGTACAAATCCTCACTTTCTTAACTCAGCTCTTTTCAATGCACACTACTGGTCCTCCAAATTGTTCCAACTCACTCATTCTTTCTATCCATGTCATTTTCCCAACACTTCTTTCTCCCTCCACTTCTCTAGTACCCCTCATATCAGCTCTCAGAATTTAATGAGGAGGCTGGAGTGACAGGATGGAAGTAAGGCATTTGCCTTGCATGCAGATGGACAGTAGTTCGAATCCCAGCATTCCGTATGGTCCCCTGAGCCTGCCAGGAGCAAATTGATTTCTGAGTGTAGAGCCAGGAGTAGTAACCCCTGAGTACTGCCAGGTGTGACCCAAAAACCAAAACCAAAAAACAAACAAAAATAATTTAATTCCCATTAAAAACAAATCCTTTGAAGGAAAATGAAAGCCTTCTGATTTCACCAAACTGCAGGAAACATTTGCTTTCATCAGAGGGCAACTAGTAAAACAAAAACTTTTCAAAAATAAGGGCTGGAGAGATAGCATGGAGTTAAGGTGTTTGCCTTTCATGCAGAATGATGATTTGAATCTTGACATCCCATATGGTCCCTTGTGCCTGCCAGGGGCAATTTCTGAGCATAGAGCCAGGAGTAACCCCCAAGCGCTGCTGGGTGTGATTCAAAAACCAAAAAAAAAAAAAAAAAATTTTCTAAAATAAAACACTACTGAATTTTGTCAAAAGGCATCACTATTTTTGAACTAGATTAAGAGAAAAATCAAGAATTCAGATGACCATTATTTCTACTTCTGCTACCTCTCTAACCTCTTCTGTAATTCTAACATTTGCTCACTTCAAACAAATGCTACTTTGCTAAACTCTTTCTTTATAATATCTCCTTAAAACCTTTCACAAATATTCTAGTAGGTCATATTTCTATCTCCTTCAAATTCATATCTAAACTTACTTTCTTTATAAGACTTACACTGACCATATAATAACATCACAACACTCTTCTGCCCAACAATCATATTATAGCTCTGACTTATTTTTCCCAACTCCATAATATAACCTTCCATTACGATAAAAAAATATGTATTCTATTTACTTTTCTTTCCCTCCACTGAATAATTCCTTCCATTGAGTAAGTTTGTTTAGTTTTTGTTTGATTTATTAACTGATTTCTTTGAAATCAGGCAGACCTGGCACACAAATATATTCATCAAAGAAAAAATTAAATCAGCAAATATTCATTAAAGTAAGAAATTATCTAGTAGTTAGAAAAAAATACAAAAAGGATGCTAGATAGAATGCTAAGGGACAGAAAAAAAAAACTAGTAAAACTTTATTCAAGTAAAAGAGCCATCAAAATGCATTTTCTCTATTTTTTTTTTTTAAGTTTTTTGGTTACGCCCTATGATTCTGAGAGTTACTAATGGCAAGTCACTGGTGGGGAATTGGGACAGGATACACATGCAGTGCCAAGGATTGAAACTGGGTCTCCAGCATGCAAACATACACTGCATCTTTTTTAGCTATCTTCCTGGCCCATGAAGTGTATTCTTAAGAGAGTAAATGTGAGGACTAGAGACAGTACAGCAGGTAGAGTGCCTTACTTGCACATGACCACCAACGTGCAATTCACAGTACCCACCCCATATAATCCTGCAAGCCCTACCAGGAGTGCTTCCTGAGTGCAGTGTCAGGGGTTACCAAAACAGGCAATATTTCTGGGTGTGACCTAAAAACAAAAGAAAAAAATTCATAAAAATTGTAAAAATCAATTAGCAAAGCCCAGAAATTAAACTAAAGCATATAGAATTTTGATTTTTATGGGAAAAGCTTGTTAATTATTTGAGAGTTGGGTCAATCTCATTAGTGCTCAGAGCTTACTCCGGGTAGTGCTTGGGAGAGTATCTTGGTTCCCATGGATAGAACCCAGGTCAGCCATGAGCAAATCAAGCACCATACCTGCTGTGTTATCGCTCTGGACCCACTTTGTCAATTCTTTACACAGAATTATCATGACCCAACAAGTCCACATCTAAGTAAATATACAAAAGGAAATAAACAGGAACCCAAATAAGTAGATTACATGAAATATAACTGTATTACACATGTATGTTTAAAATACAATAAAATAAGACAGTAATAAATAAACAATACCCTAACAATGGAAAACACTCAATGTCCATCAATGGATGAAAGAATAAGCAAATTGTAATACATACATTCAACAGAATCTTATACAACCATTAAGGGAATAAATCAACATAGATAAAACCTGAAAAAAAGAGTGATTTTTTTTTAATAAATCATGTATTGTATTATTTCATCTATAGCAAATATACAAAATGATCAAGCTATAGAATCTAAACACAGAGGTTGATGTTGGGGGGAACAGGGAAAGAGAAATAGAAATGAATTGCTTAATGGGTGAACATGGATTTTTTTTTTTCTGGTTTTTTGGCCAGACTCACTGATGCTCAGGGGTTACTCCTGGCTATGCACTCAGAAATCGCTCCTGGCTTGAGGGCCCATATGAAATGCCAGGGAATCAAATCACAGTCCGTCCTAAGTTAGCCACATGCAAGGCAAGTGCCCTACCACTGTGCCATTGCTCGGCCCCTGGAGATAGTTTTGGGTTTGCTTTTGGGCTACACCCAATAATTCTCAGGGGTTACTCCTGGCTATGTGCTCTAGAAATCGCTCCTGGCTGGGGGGACCATATGGGACACCGAGGATCAAACCGAAGTCTGTCCTGGGTCAGCCGCGAGAAAAGCAAACGTCCTACTGCTGTGCCATTGCTCCAGCCCCTGGAGATAAGTTTTTTAACAGCAAAAGTAAAGTAACAAAATGATTTACATGAACTTCACTTTAATACACACACACACACACACACACACACACACATACACACACACACACCCACACATATTTTTTGGGGGGGTCACACCCGGCAGTGCTCAGGGGTTCATCCTGGCAGACTCGCTGGACCATATGGGATGCCGGGATTTAAACCATGGCCCTTCTGCATGCAAGGTAAATGCCCTACCTCCACGCTATCTCTCTGGCCCCTCAATATATATATTTTAAGAAGTAATATTGGGCCCGGAGAGATAACACAGTGGCGTTTGCCTTGCAAGCAGCCGATCCAGGACCAAGGGTGGTTGGTTCGAATCCCGGTGTCCCATGTGGTCCCCCGTGCCTGCCAGGAGCTATTTCTGAGCAGACAGCCAGGAGTAACCCCTGAGCACCGCAGGGTGTGGCCCAAAGACAAAAAAAAAAAAAAAAGAAAAAGAAGTAATATTACCAACTATGTAAACTTTAGGGTTATGCTCTAAACAATTCTATGACAACAAATTAGATAACTTAGGTGAAATGGAAAAATACTAGATGGAACAATAAGGGTATGGCATTTTCCTTACATGTAGCCAAGCCAAGCTCAATCCTTAGTATCTCATATGATCCCTCAAGCCCAAGGACCTGAGCTCTGACTGGTGTAAAAAAAAAAAAAAAAAAAAACCTAACTCGGGAGGAACATATCAGTAGACAAAGAGGAAGTGAAAAATTATCAAAAAAAAAATATCCTGTAATACAAGATGAGACAGCTCCCTAATGAATTCTAACAAAGATTAAGATTCGGGGGAGTGCATACTAAAAATGATTGAGGGACCATGTCAGGTGCTTGTATCTAAACTGAATGGGCTGATCCAAGCAGATGCTTAACCCCAGACCAAGTAGGAAAAGTGAGTAGAAATTGTTCACAAAGACATGAAATACTCAAACTACATATAACTATCTTATAATTATAAAGAAAAAAATTAACAATTTTGATTCAATTTTATACTAAAGTTTCTATCTCTAGGACAATTAGGCAAGTAAAAGCATTATAAGGCATTCAGTTTATTAAAAAAATCAATTTTAGAAATGAGATTGATGGTTTTGTATGCAAAACACTAGATGTATAACTTTATAATTTACATTTTGGTGTGAATGAAACTGGCAATAAAATTAAATATAGGAAATACATAATTATATAACAGAAAATTCATATTACATATAATTTTATATATAATTTTAAATAGTTGTAAGTGCTAAATAGAAACTAAAAGAGAGTAAATAGCCAGGCAATAAAAGAGACCGTTAGGTATTTGTATGAACATGGTTATGAATGTATGGGGTTTGAGACAAAAAAAAGTGTTTCAAACTGTAGCTTGCTCAACACATTTTTTTTTGTTTGTTTGTTTTTGTTTTTGGGCTATACCCGGCGGTGCTCAGGGGTTATTCCTAGCTGTCTGCTCAGAAATAGCTCCTGGCAGGCACGGGGGACCATATGGGACACCAGGATTCGAACCAACCACCTTTGGTCCTGGATCGGCTACTTGCAAGGCAAACACCGCTGTGCTATCTTTCTGGGCCCTGCTCAACACATTTAAGAAATTAAGTACACAAGCCAATGGAAAGACATAAATTGGAAATGGAAGAATAGTTTTTGTGGTGACGTGCTAATCAGGGTTATGGATGTGAGTGTCTCTAGTAATTTTACTGTGTGTGTATGAAGCGAGGTAACTAACATCTGAGTGAAGATTATTGAAATATACACTAGCAGGGGTCCTCAAACTTTTTAAACAGGGGCCAGTTCACTGTCCCTCAGACCATTGGAGGGTCTGAATATAGTAAAAACAAAACTTATGAACGAATTCTTATGCATACTGCATATATCTTATTTTGCAATGAAGAAACAAAACAGATACAAATATGTGGCCCTCGGGCCAGTTTGAGGACCACTGCACTAGAGGGTAATGTTGAAGCAGATATAAGGTTACTGAAATAACATGAACTTATTTTAGTAGTTTATTCAGGCACTTATTAGTGCCAGAGAAAGTAGAAAAATTGAAGGATTCAAATTCTACATCAAAACCCTGAGGTTCTACAACATTAGTTCATGGACTAGATTTTGGATGTGAAGAAGAGGATGACATATAAGAAGTGATGTTGGAGGCCAGAGAGATAGTAAGTACTTTCCTTGCACTCCACTAACCAAAGTTAAACCCCCCAATATCACATATGGTCATTCCATGAGCCCTGACAAAAGTGATCACTGAACACAAAGCCAGAATTAAGTCCTAAACGACTGGATGGTGTGACCCAAAAACTGGAAGAGGAAAAAAAAAAGTGATGCTGAACAGCTAAATATTAGCCTCAGAGAGAGATTTGGGCTAGCTATAAAAATGTTGCAATTTTCAGTATGTAGTGATTTAAAATATAAAGCTGATGTCTTAGATCTAAGTTCTTGGGTTTTTCACCCAAGAATCAAAGAAATAAGAAGAAACAAACAAAAAAAGATATGAAAAAAGGAACAGTTATAGCTATTCAGTACGATAAAGAGATTATTCTGGAATTCAAGTGAAATTTTACTTTCAGGGAGAAAAATGAACAATTCTAAAAGATTCAGACAACAGATCAAATGGGTAAAAAAAAAAAAACAACTAAGATTGACTGTTGAATTAAGCTATATAGAATTCATTGAGGGCCCTGAGATTAGATTTAAAAGAGAACAAGACTGGATACAGAAAATATATGTAACTATGAAAAAATTATTAAGGACAAGGAAATATTAAAGAATAAGACAAACAGAATAAAATTGTTGAAGACAAGCCAGAGAAACATCAAGAAGGTTGTGGCCTATAGTCAAATTTATCTATTGTAATATAGATATTATATAAATATACAATAGATATATCTATTGTAATATAGGGCATTATCTAAAAAATTATAGAGGATTCATTAAATGTATATAGCAGTCAGTCTCTAAAATAATTCCAAATGAAGCCTGCATCCTGGTATTAAATACTCTACTATAGTACTTTCACATACTGATAAATACAATGTAAGTGATGTCATGTGAAGCTGGAAGATAGAACTGTTATGGGAGTTTGGACCTATTATACAGGGAGGAAAAAAAACAAGAATTCATTCACAAAAGTTTTAGGAGTAAGGATCATGGTTGTAAAGCTTATGAGCTTGTTAAGCTCATGCTCTAACAAAGACTGGTCTCAGACCTAAGGAGAAAGCTCAGCTTTATAGAATATCTGATAAAGGCATTTGCAGAGAGAAAACAAGCTTGAGTACAGAAGGAGACATTCCTAAGCATGTTACTTGGAAAGCAGAGTCAGCATCATTTCAAGGACACTCAGAGCCATTCTTCAGTCACAAGGCAAGGGTTTATTTCAAGGCTGTCTGAGCATATCCCATAGTAGTAGTCTGTTTCTGGTAGTCTTCCATTTCTCCAGCGGCTTGGCTGTTCATGATAAAAGCAGTGGGAACAGGGACTTCTTTGATCCTCAGAGGAATCAGGGTTCTATTTTCTTCATCAATATAGTGTAAGGTGCTTGCTTACATGCTGTCTACCCACTAGGTTTGATCCCAGCACCACATATAGTCCGCTGAGCCCTATGCCCCATACCAGGAGTAAGCCCTGGGCACAGCTGGGTACGGTCCTCAAACAAGCAAACAAAAAAGCTTAACTTATGCCATGAAATTTCTAAAAAATACTTTATTTTATGAATATTTCCTCTCTGGACTTAAGATTCCATGACATGAGTAGTTCCATGAAAAGACCTAAAGTGAAGATAACTTGCAAACAGGCAAGTGAGAGTTTAAAAATAGGCTAAGAAAAGTCAAGTCTTCAGAGGTTTCTAAACCTATCGAGAGTCTGACTTCAGGGGGCCAGAGAATTAGCACAGTGATAAGGTGTTTGCCTTGCATGGAGTTGATCCAGGATGGATGGTGGCTTGAATTCCAGCATCCCATATGGTCCCCGTGCCTGCCAGGAGCAATTTCTGAACACAGTGCCAGGAGTAATCCCTGAGTGCTGCTGGTTGTGAACCCAAAATAAAATTAAAGTCTGACTGTTATCTCTTGATTCTGAGCCAAAGCCATAAAACCAAACCATTCCTGGATTCCAGACATTAAGAAACAGTGAGGGCAGAAGAGAGAGTACAGTGATAAGGAGCTTGCCTTGCACACAAGTTTAAGCCCTGGCACCCTAAATGGTCCCTGAGCCAAGCTGAGTCTTAAGCACTGCTGGTGTAGCTCAAAAATAAACAGAAAAAGAATGAGGTGAAGATTAATTTAAACTATTAAATTTTGAGATCAATTTTATACAGCGTTAGGTGAGATACAGTGCATTTCCCTCATATGTTGTATGCATAAACCACTAAGAATCTACCAATAATATTACTGGCAGACAATTCAGATGGCTAGCTATCTAGTCAAAATCAATAACTTCATGAAATAAATTCCTTAAGGAAATGGAAACAAAAATGAACAAATCCCATGTAGTTATTTTTACCAAAACACATTTACCCTTTATGAGCCATTTTAATACATTACCTGAAGGCTTACAGAATGGTCTCAGTACATCTTACCTTCATAGTGAAAAAAAGAGAGTAACCTAGCTTAAAATTTAGAGTGATTTTTTTCTTTCGGGAGTGATGAAAGCCAGCCCCATGCTCCCCTTTTTTAAGTAAGCAATTTAGGGAACTCTTCACCAAAATCAATGACTGGTCTGAATTTATCAAATATATTTAGATCCAATTATCACTCAGTCTAAACAGTGATGTTTTAGCATAGAGAAGGGCACAAAAGAAAAGTCAAATATTGTTTATATGTATTAAAAGATGCAACCCTGGCCCTCATTATAAGAATCACACACACACACACACACACACACACACACACACAAAACCCTTTTTTTTTTGGGGGGGGGGCCTTACCTCAGGTCTGCACAGCAACTTCCAAGAACCTGAAAATATTCCGGACAGAAGACATTCATATCCTTGAGACACCATAGAGAAATAATTAGGCTTACATGTTATAGACATAGTTTCTATCCCAATGCCTATAGATATTTCCATTTGAATACTTACCAAGTATCTAACACTGAACCAGGGAAAGAGAACTGAATGACCCTTGGTACTGGTTCTCAAGTGTGGCCTGAAAAACAAGAGTTTACAAAAAGTGAAGTGAGGGAGAGAGGGTGAGAGGAAGAGAAGATGAGGGAGAGGGAAGGAGGAAGAGAGGGGGGGAGGGAGGATGGATTAGAGGGGAAGAAAGAGGAGGATAGATGGGGATGAAGGGGAGAGGGAAAGGAGGGGGAAAGAGAGGGAGGGAGGGTGGGAGATAAAATGGGAGGAGGAGAGAGAGAACCTCAGAGACCTGTATGAGCCAAGGTAAGGTAAGCTATATGGGAGGATGAAGGGGAAAGGGAAAGGAGGGGGAAGAAGTGAGGGGGGAAAGAGGGAGGGTAAGAGATAAAATGGGAGAGAGGGAGCCTGAGAGGGAGGGGGGGGAGAGAGAGATCCTTAGAGACCTGTAGGAGCCAAGGTAAGCTATATGGAGGGATGAAGGGGAGAGGGAAAGGAGGGGGAAGGAGTGAGGGGGGGAAGAGAGAGGGAGGGTGAGAGAGCCTAAGAGACCTGTATGAGCCAAGGTAAGCTCAGCTCTATGGGGGGGATGAAGGGGAGAAGGGAAGGAGGGGGAAGGAGTGAGGGGGAAAAGAGACAGAGGGAGGGTGAGAGATAAAATGGAAGAGAGGGAGCCTGAGAGGGAGGGGGCGAGAGAGATCCCTCAGAAACCTGTATGAGCCAAGGTAAGCTCTATGGGGGGATGAAGGGGAGAGGGAAAGAGGGGGAAAGAGGGAGGGGGGAAAGAGAGGGGGAGGGTGAGAGAGCCTAAGAGACCTGTATGAGCTAAGATAAGGTAAGCTCTATGGGGGGGATGAAGGGGAGAGGGAAAGAGTGAGGGGGGAAAGAGGGAGGGTGAGAGATAAAATGGGAGAGAGGGAGCCTGAGAGGGAGGGGGCGAGAGAGATCCCTCAGAAACCTGTATGAGCCAAGGTAAGCTCTATGGGGGGATGAAGGAGAGAGGGAAAGAGGGAGGGTGAGAGATAAAATGGGAGAGAGAGAGCCTGAGAGGAAGGGGGGGGAGAGAGAGAGATCCCTCAGAGACCTGCATGAGCCAAGGTAAGCTCTATGGGGGGATGAAGGAGAGAGGGAAAGAGGGGGAAAGAGGGAGGGTGAGAGATAAAATGGGAGAGAGAGAGCCTGAGAGGAAGGGGGGGGGGGGGAAGAGAGAGAGAGAGATCCCTCAGAGACCTGTAGGGGCCAAGGTCAGGTCAGCTATTTACCTGCAACAAGGACCCCAAGAAATCAGCGCGAGGGAGCAGGGATGGTTTTGGGGTGGGGGGGGAAGCCATTGGGGCCAGGCCAGCCCCTTCTCCCAGCGGCCTCGAGTCCGCACCAGGGGACGGGATGCGGGGAGGGGGCGGGAGGGGCGGCAGCAGTCCCCCTCCGGTCCCCCTCCAGTGGCCAGAGCTGCGATGCGCGGAGACCTGCGCGAAACGGCTCTTCCGAAGTCCGCCTGGGCCCCTTACCCGGTCCTCCCCAGCGGGGCCGCGCGGCCAAGGCGGAGGCGGAGGCGGAGGCCGCTCGGACACTACCAGGCCGGGCGCGGGTCGCGAAGTCGGGCGCCAACGCCCCCTCACCGGGTTTCAATTCGGGGTCCCCCAGAGGTTTCCCCCGCGACAACCGCCAAAGCCCCGAGGCCAAGACGCCTCCTCGGGCCCCACGCGCACCGCCACCGCCGCCGCCTCCGCTCCCCTCGCGCGCCGGCCGAGCTCTCTGATTGGCTGCCAGGTGCGTGCACCAAGTCGGCTGTGCTCCCGGCGCCGCCTTCTGATTGGACGGCGACGGAAGAGCCGGCGCGCTCGCGGGCGCCCCTGGCGGAGACTTCCGCGCAGGGGCGGGGTGAGGAATCGAACGGAGAAAACGGCTGCTGGTCTTGAAAACAAGCGAATGGGGAAGGTTCTAGAACTTCTAACGGTCGTTGGCTTGGCCAGACTTCCGGAGCCGGGGCTGCTTACTGATGACAGGCCCTCAGGGGCTAACTCTAGCCCACCTACATGGGATTTTTCCTAATCCACACAGGATTAGGCCTTTGCTTTCGGCGTTTGCTTCAGAGCGTTAAATGAATAAGTAGGGAGTTTTCCACAACTAGGCCATATCAGGGTTCAATCTACTGTTCCCACCTCACCCCCACCCTCAAAATGGTCCTCCAAAAAAAAAAAAATGATCCCTGACTACTAGTGAGCAGGGCTGGGTATAGCAAAAAAAGAAAGGAAGGAGAGAGAGAGAGAGAGGAGAGAGAGAGAGAGGAGAGAGAGAGAGAGAGAGAGAGAGAGAGAGAGAGAGAGAGAGAGAGAGAGAGAGAGAGAGAGAGAGAGAGAGAGAGAGAGAAGAAGAAGAAGGAGGAGGAGGAGGAGGAGGAGGAGGAGAGAGACACAGAGACAGACACAGAGAGAGACAGAGACAGAGAGACAGAGAGAGAGAGAAGGAAGGGAGAGAAGGAAGGAAGGAAGGAAGGAAGGAAGGAGGAAGGAAGGATGGAAGGAGGAAGGAAAAAGGAAGGAAGGAAGGAAGGAAGGAAGGAAGGAAGGAAGGAAGGAAGGAAGGAAGGAAGGAAAAGAGAAAAAAGCCTTAAGGCATCTAGATGCTTTGCCAGCTCTAGCCTTGGCCCAAGGTTTGATTCCCTGGAGTCCCATATGGCCCCCCAAGCCAGGATCCATTTCTGAGGCATAGCTAGGAATAACCCCTAAGGGTCACCGGGTGTGTCCTCCACCCCCAAAGATAAAAGTTCTATGCATACAATTGGCTCTTAATGCTCATCACCTGATGGTGACTCTGGGACCACAACAAAATCATCTGCCCCCTTTTGCATTGTTTCAACCAGAGTTAAGGACTTTTGAGGGGAAAAGGTGTTTGGGGCCACAGCCTGAAGTAAAGTACTCAGGGTTTATACCTGGCTCTATGCTCAGGTATACCTGGCTCTATCTCTGCTCAAGGATCATTCTTGGACATGTGGAATTGATTTGGTGGGGTGGGGAGAAATACAGGCCTCATGCAAAGCATCCTGCACACTCTTGGCCCTTAGAGTTTTGAATGGATAGAAAAAAACCTAAGAGAATATTATTTTGTGGCTTGTGAATGATATTATATAAAAGTTCATAAAATTCTTCACAAAGTCTGTCTATCCCTTTACAGAACTGTTTAATTCTGCAGAGTTGTGCCAAGTCTGTTTTATTAAAATCTTTTTAAAAATTATAGTTTTATGTATAAACTATTTATATTTATTATTTTATTTAATATTTATAGTTTTATTTATTATATATTTATTTAGTTTTATTTTCTTCCCTATTTTATCTATATGACTTTTGATTATTTCCTTTTCTTATTTTTTTTAGTTTTGGGCCATACCCATTTGATGCTCAGGGGTTACTCCTGGCTAAACGCTCAGAAATCACCCCTGACTTGGGGGGACAATATGAGATGCTGGGGGATCGAACCATGGACGCGATCTTTCCTTGGTTAGTGCTTGCAAGGCAGACACCTTACCTCTAGTGCCACCTCACCGGTCTTTATTAAGTCTGTTTCATCACTTTTCACAACTTTTTGAAGTAATGCCTGGCTTATTTGTTTGTGAACTCTTATCTTTTATATAATACTCTAACTTTACCTTATTTAAGCACCATTTAAATGTGCCACACATTTTTTCTTAGTAATGTATTTATTAAGTTCTTAACATGCCCTAATTTCCTCAGTGAATCCCAAAACATATATATAAAAAATATATATATATATATAATATATAAGGTGTTGTGTGTTTTCTACATCTATTGTGACTTTTTTTTATCTATAGCGATTTTTAAAAAGCTGTTCCTTAAACAATTTTTTATTGAATCGAGGTTAGATCACAAAGTCTAAATGTTCCTGTCTCTTTACATTTGAAGAGAACTTGAAATAAACTGACTATACCAGAGTCATAATAAAATGTTTACAAATGTAGAGAAAATATTTGCAATGTCTAAAAATATATATTAGTGGAATTACCTTGTTTAAACCTAACAAGTACTCTAATAATTCCTGTAAATTACCTTTAATTGAACTACAGGATTAATTCCAGTGCCTCTTTCTGTTTGGTATTTTTGGTTGTTATTAACTAAGTTCTTGATTCAGCTTCTGACGTGGAGGCCACATTACATTTAGTCATTTTTTACTGCCTTAGCCTTCTCTGGCCTATTAATATCTAAAATTGTCCCTGTTTTTTTTTCAACCTAACATGTTGAGAACAAGCTGCCTGCCAGAACTGTCATTTATATTTACTATTGAGACCACCCTCAGTGGGGAAGTAAGGACAGAGTAAGGACAGATAGTTTATGCTAATATGAGCCAGTCCCACCCAAGGTTTGCTTTGGGTAAAACCAAGTTGTAAACATATAGATATAGAGAAACCAGGGATGATCTTTGTTTGAGGTGAAACCAAGTTGTAAACAGATACAAAGAAACCAGGGATGATCTTTGTTTTGGGTAAAATAAGGTGTAATCTAAAAACTTTCATACTATCAATATTTTTTTCACTATAAAGTTATCTTTTTCTTTTTGTATTTTGTACTTTAGAAATCAATAAATTCATATTGGGGAGGTATATGGAGACCCATTGAAAAGAAATTATCTGGAGCAATAGTACAGGTAATAGGGCACTTACTTTGCTCACATTTAGTAAAAAGTAAGGAGGCCGGAGTGGTAGCACAGTGGCAGAGTGTTTGCCTTACATGTGGCTGACCCAGGACAGACCTGGGTTTGACCCCCAGTGTCCTATATGGATCAATTTCTGAGTGCAGAGCCAGGAGTAACCCCTGAGCACTGCCAGGTGTGGCCCAACATCCCCCCCCCCAAAAAAAAAGTAAACCCTGAGCACTACCAGGTGTATGAGAAACAGAGAGACTGGTTGGAAGGAGGAGCACTTGGGAGGCTGCAGATGAGTGTTTTTGCAGCAGAACCAAAGCCAGAAATCAATCCATGTCCCTTCGGCTCACTGGCTTTCTCCAATCAGAACTTCCTCAATTATCACATGAAACGAAGTCATCCCTGTAGAATCCTGCCAGGAACATCTGCAAGAAAGCAAACTCAGTCAGAGAATTCCTGTCTATGTGATCAAAACCAATGGCAAAAGCATTCTAATACTTATTATGACATACCTGAAAGTCAAAATCACAAAGAAAGCTACATACCTTTGGCTAAAAAGATGAGGCATAAAAAATTTTCAACAGCCTTTTCTAGACTATAGTATAGTCAAATAGGAAACTCTAACAAACATGAGGTTTCAAATGAGGAAAAAACTACCACAGGGCTTAAAGAAAATCCAAAGGACACAGGTAGAGTAAATCAAAGATCAGGAATGCTAAGAATTTTAAGAGACAAGAATATAAGGCCTGGGCAAGGATTCACTGATGGATCAAATGTGAAACACCAGAGGGCATACACATGGAAGAAATGCTACCTTTACAGGAAATGTGGGCAAGGTTTCACTTGGAGTTCACAACTAATCATACACCTCAGGACACACACAGGGGAGAAGCCCCATGCTTGCAGGAAGTGTGGGCAAGCCTTCAGTCAGAGGTCACATCTCATCAGACACCAGAGGACACACACATGTGAGAAGCCCCTGTGTGGAGAAGCCAGGAGTGTGGACGAGGCTTCAGTCAGAAGTCAACACTCATTACACACCAAATGGTACATACAGGGGAGAAACCTCATGTTTGCAGGGAGTGTGGATGAGGCTTCAGTCAGAAGTCAGATCTCATTACACACCGGAAGACACACACAGGGGAGAATTCCCATGTTTGCATGCAGTGCGGAGGAAGCTTCAGTAGGAAGTTAGGTCTCATTAGGCACTAATACACACACACAGGTGAGCAACCCCAGGTATGTAGGGAGTGTGGGCGAGGCTTCAGTCAGAGGTCATATCTCATTGCACACCAGAGGACACCAGAAGCCCTATGTTTGCAGAGAATGTGGGTGAGGCTTTAGTCGGGGGTCAGATCTCATTACACATCAGAAAACACACACTGGGAAGAAGCTCCCTGTTTGCACGGAGTGTGGGTGAGGCTTCAGTTGGAAGGCACATCTCATTAGGCACCAGAGGACACAGGTGAGAAGCCCCATATATGTAGGGCATGTGGGCAAATCTTCAGTCAGAGGTCAATTCTAAACAGACACCAAATTACACACACACACACATGGCAGAATATCGATGTGTGTAGGGAGTGTGGGGAAGGTTTCAGTTTGAAGTCAAATCTCATCACACACCAGAGGACACACACGGGAGAAGGCCTATGTTTTCATTATACACCAGAGGACATTCAAAGGGAGAAACACCACATTTGCTGAGAATGTGTTCAAAGTTTCAGTCAGATGTCAAGTTTCATCAGACACCAGAAGTCACACAGGGTAGAAACTCATGTTTGCATGGAATGTGGGTCAGGATTCAGTTTATGGTCACAGCACATACCAGAGGACACAGAGAAGCACTTTGAAGCAATGATGACTTATGAATATCAAAGAACATCTTTGTGTTGACCAAGGATTAATGCATCCAATTCAAAATGCATATCATACCAGAGTGTGTCATAAAAGTGTACTGACCTCTACCTCCTTTCATATTTTGTTATGTACTAATAAACTTTGTCTTCATTTATTAAAAAAAGAGAGAAAAACAGACTGAGAAAATGAGAGACAGTGAGAGAGATGAAAGGAGGGAGGCAGAGAGAGAACGAAAAAATTGAGTACACAAACAATCTATTTGGAATTAATTTACAGTGAAAATTACTTTATTCTACCTTTTAAATTAATTTTTTTCTTTTTTGTTTTTATATTTTTTATTTTTAATTATGTGAACAATGATATGAAGAAAGAGGACAAGGTAAAGTTACAGTGGAAGGACAATCACCCAAAAACAGAGTTCCCAGAAGAAATCCCCCTGCTGACAACCCAATTTTAAACTTAAAAACAAAGAACGATAAAATTAAATTAATTTTTAAATAATAAAAATAAGTACTGGAAATAAGTACAGAAGTTAAGACGCTTACTTCACATGCAGCCAACTCTGGTTTATTGTGACACCATATATGGTCTTGCAAGCACCATTAAGAATGACCCTTGAACATCAATGAATGTGCCACCTCCGAAAGTAACAATCAAAAAATAAATAAAACACTGACATTCAGTATTTCAGTCACTCTAGTTCTGTTTCAGTGATTTGGTAGTCACACATAGCAAATGGATACATAGATAGGGAATTTTTCTTTTTAGACACACCTGGTGATATTCAGGTTTACTTTTATCTCTGTACTCAAGAATAAGTTCTGGTCAGTTCAGAGAACCATATGGGATGCTTGGAATTGAGCCTGGATCAGCCAGGTGCAAATCATGAGCCTTACCCACTGTATTATATCACTCTAGATCTGAGAGAGAAAATTTTTATTACTTCAGAATATTTGAGAAGAGCACTGACTTAGATAATTTATTTTTCCAATTTTTCTTTTTTTTTTAAATATATGCAATTAAACATATCAATATCCAAGGCCAGATAGTATAGGGTTAAGCCATTTGATTTTGCATGCAGACAACTTAGGTTTGATCCTGAACACCCCTGGATTTGGCCCAAATAATTACCCCCCAAAAAGATATAACTAAGTACATATGGATCTTTCAATAACTGCTTTAGTTCCATTTTTTTTTCAATATAATTTCTAAATTGTTAAATAGATTTTTTGGGTTTTTTTTTTTTTTTTTTGGTTTATACCCGGTCAAGCTCAGAGGTTACTCTTGGCTCTGCACTCAGAATCACTCCTGTTAGGCATGGGGACCATATGGAATGCCAGGATTAGAACCATATCTGTCCTGGGTCGGCTGTGTGCAAGGCAAATGCGCTACCACTGTGCTATCTCTTTGGCCTTGTTAAATAGTTTTAAATATTAAAACTATTAGTTTTGGGGGCTGGAGAAATAGCATGGAGGTAAGACGTTTGCCTTGCGTACAGAAGGTCAGTGGTTCGAATCCCGGCATCCCATATGGTTCCCTGAGTCTGCCAGGAGCGATTTCTGAGCATACAGCCAGGAGTGACCCCTGAGTGTGGCCAGATGTGACCCAAAAAACAAAACTATTAGTTTTAAATATAAAACTATTAGTTTTAAATATTTAAATATTAATGAAGATATCACTTTACCCAATGTTAAATTGTATTACAAAGCAATAGTCATTAAAACTGTATTGGAATAAAGACAGACCCTCAGTTCAATGGAATAGACTCAAGTATTCAGAGAATGTTCCCCAGATATACAACCAATAAATCTTTGATAAAGGATCAAGAAACACAAAATGGAGCAAGTGGTGTTGGGACAATTGGTCAGCCACATGCAAAAAAGCAGACTTAGACCACCATCGGACATCATACACAAAAGTCAAATCCAATTGGATTAAAGACCTTGATATCAGACTCAGAACCATAAGGTATATAGAAGAACACATAAGTAAAACACGCCATGACATTTTGTCTAAAGGTATCTTCAAGGAGAAAACACCACTGACCAAACAAGTGGAAGCAGGAATAAACAAATGGGACTACATTAACTGAGATGCATCTGCACCTCGAAGAAACAGTGACTAGAATCAATAATAATAGGGAATAAATGGACATTAAGAAAACAACCCCATTCACATTAGTGCCACACAAACTCAAATATCTTGGAGTCAATTTGACTAAAGATTTGAAGGACCTATACAAAGAAAACTATAAAACTCTGCTCAGCAAAATAAGAGAGGACACGTGGAAATGGAAACACATACATTGTTCATGGATTGGCAGGATTAACATCATTAAAATGGCAATACTCCCCCAAAGCATTGTACAGATTTAATGCGATCCCTCTAAAGATACCCATGACATTCTTCAAAGAAGTGGATCAGGTACTTTTGAAATTCATTTGGAACAATAAGCACCCTCGAATAGCCAAAGAAATTATTGGGAAAAAGCATATGGGAGGCATTACTTTCCCCAACTTTAAACTGTATTACAAAGCAATTGTTATCAAAACAGCTTGATATTGGAATAAAGACAGATCCGCAGACCTGTGGAATAGACTTGAGTACTCAGAGAATGCTTCCCAGACATACAATCATCTAATCTTTGATAAAGGAGCAAGAAGTCCTAAATGGAACAAAGAAAGCCTCTTCAACAAGTGGTGTTGGCACAACTGGCTAGCCACTTGCAAAAAAAGCGGACTTAGACCCCCAGCTAACATCATGCATGAATGTAAAATCCAAATGGATTAAAGACCTTGATATCAGATCTGATACCATAAGGTGTATAGAACAACACGTAGGTATAACACTCCATGACATTGAGACTAAAGACATATTCAAGGAGGAAACTGCACTCTCCAAGCAAATGAAAGCAGATATTAACAGATGGGAATATATAAAGCTGAGAAGCTTCTGCACCTTGAAGGAAATAGTACCCAGGATACAAGAGCCACCCACTGATTCGGAGAGACTATTCACCCAATACCTATCAGATAAGGGGCTAATATCCAATATATATAGGGCACTGACAGAACTCTACAAGAAAAAAAAACATCTAATCCCATCAAAAAATGGGGAGAAGAAATGGACAGACATTTTGATAAAGAAGAAATACAAATGGCCAATAGACACATGAAAAAATTCTCCACATCACTAATCAACAGGAAGATGCAAATAAAAACAACTATGCAGTACACCTCACACCACAGAGACTTGAACACACCACAAAGAATGAGAACAAGCAGTCTTGGCAGGGATGCGGTGAGACAGGAACTCTCATCCACTGCTGGTGGGAATGCCGATTAGTTCAACCTTTATAGAAAGCGATATGGAGATTCTTCCAAAAACTGGAAATTGAGCTTCCATATGATCCAGCTGTAGCACTCCTAGGAATATACCCTAGGAACACAAAATACAATACAAAAACTCCTTCCTTACACCTATATTTATTGCAGCGTTATTTACCGTAGCAAGACTCTGGAAACAACCAAGATGCCCTTCAAAAGATGAATGGCAAAAGAAACTGTGGTGCATATACATAATGGGATATTATGCAGCCATCAGGAGAGATGAAATCATGAAATTTTCCTATACATGGATGTACATGGAATCTATTATGCTGAGTGAAATAAGTCAAAGAGAAAAAAAAAAGACGGAGAATGGTCTCACTCATCTATGGGTTTTAAGAAAAATGGAAGACATTTCTCAACAATTTTCAGAGACAAAAGAGAGGAGAGCTGCACGTAAAAGCCAACCTCATGAATCTCACCAAAGAGTGAAGAGTTTAGTTAGAGAAATAACCACATTGCAAACTATCCTAACAATGAGAATATATAAAGGAAGTGGAAAGCCTGTCTAAAGTACAGGTAGGAGTGGGGGGTGGGGAGGGATATTTGGGCCAATGGAGATGGGAATCTTGCACTGGTGATGGGGGTTGTCATCTGATATGACTGAAACCCAACCACAATCATGTTTGCAACCAAGGTGTTTAAATAAAAATATTAAATAAAAATAAAAAAAGGAAAATTACATTCAAAGGAGCATCCATAAGATTTACAGCAGACATGTCAAAAGAAACTCTCAAGGCCAGAAGACAGTGGTGCGATATTGTGACAAAGACTGAATGGAATGGAGGCTTCACCTAGAAAACTGCGCCCAGCCCAACTCACATTCAGGTTTGAAGGAAGTATACATATCATCACGGATAAGCAACAGCTCAGAAACTTTACAGATGCAAACAAGCCTTCAAAGAAAAATGGAAAGGTCTACTTTAAGACAAGAGAGACCATCATACATATCAAAGTTATACACAAAGATGATATTAAATCCCATGACAATCACCTCCCTCAATGTCAATGGACTAAATGCAAGAGTTAAGAAACACAGAGTGGCGAAATGGATCAAAAACATGACTCCAACCTTCAAAGAAGTGAACCAAACACTTTTGAAATTCATTTGAAACAATAAACACCATCGAATAGCTAAAGTACTCTTTGGGAAAATAAATATGGGAGGCATTACTTTCCTCAACTTTAAGCTGTATTACAAAGCAATAGTCATCAAAACAGCATGGTATTGGAATAAAGAGAGATCCTCAGATCAGTGGAATAGGCTTGAGTATTCAGAGAATGTTCCCCAGATATACAATCACCTAATTTTTGACAAAGGAGCAAGAAATCCTAAATGAAGCAAAGAAAGCCTCTTCAATGAGTGGTGTTGGCACAATTGGATAGCCCCTTGCAAAAAAGTGAATTTAGACCCCCAGCTCACATCATGTACAATGGTAAAATCCAAATGGATTAAAAACCCGATATCAGACCTGATACCATAAGTTATATAGAACAACATGTAGGTAAAACACTCTATGACATTGAGACTAAAGGCATCTTCAAGGAGGAAACTGCATTCTCCAAGCAAGTGAGAGCAGAGATTAACACATGGGAATATATTAAGATGAGAAGCTTCTGCACCTCAAAGGAAATAGTGCCTAGGATATAAGCGCCACTCATGGATTGGGAGAATCTATTCACCCAATACCCATCAATAAGGGGATAATATTCAAAATATATAGGGCACTGAGAGAACTTTATAAGAAAAAAAAAACATCTAATCCCATCAGAAAATGGGGAGAAGAAATGAACAGACAATTTGTTAAAGAAGAAATACAAATGGCCAAAAGGTGCATAAAGAAATGCTCCACACCACTAATCATCAGGGAGATGCAAATCAAAACAACTATGAGGTACCACCTCACACTACAGAGATTGGCACACATCACAAACAATGAGAACAAGAAGTGTAGGCAATAATGTGAAGAGAAAGGAACTCTTATCCACTTCTAGTGGGAATGCCATCCAGTCCAACCTTTACGGAAATTGATATAGAGATTCCTCCAAAAACTGGAAATTGAGCTCCCATACGACCCAGCTATACCACTCCTAGGAATATAACTTAGAAACATCAAAATACAATACAAAAATACCTTTCTTACACCTATATTTATTGCAGCACTATTTACCATAACAAGACTGGAAACAACCAAGATGCTAAATTAAATTTTACCATACATGGATGTACATGGAATCTATTATGCTGAGTTGAAATAAGTCAGAGGGAGAGAGAAAGACACAGAATGGTCTCACTCATCTATGGGTTTTAAGCAAAATGAAAAACATTCTTGCATAAATTTCAGAGAAAAAAGAGAAGAGGGCTGGATGTTCCAGCTCACTACATGAAGCTCACCACAAAGAGTGATGAGTGTAGTTAGAGAAAGAACTACATTGAGAACTATCCTAACAATGAGAATGAATGAGGGAAGTAGAAAGTCTGTCTAGAGTACAAGTGGGGGTGGTGCAGGGAGGAGGGAGATTTGAGACATTGGGAATGGGAGTGTTACACTGGTGAAGTTACATGATTGAAATCCAACCATAATCATGTTTGTAATCAATATGTTTAAATAAAGATTTAAAAAAATATTTGTGTAAAGATGTAAAAATGCACACTGTCACTAAACTATTACAATAAAAACTTTGTTTTGTTTCAAAAAAAAATAACCACTTTTTGTCATCCTGAAACAAATGTATTCTGATCAGTTATGTCAACTATGTGATGAAATTTCTTTTAGTAAATTAAAAAAGAAAAACAAAAGAAAATAAGAAATGAGCCAAACAAACAACCTAACTGCACAATTCAAGTTAGAAAAGAAAACAAAAGACAAACAAGAGTAACCTTTGGGTAAATAAAATTGGGAAATACGAAAACTTAAAAATAGATACATTTAGGGGCCAGGGTGATGCCACAACGGTGGGAAATTTGCTTTGCATGGGGCTAATCCAAAACAGACCTTGGATCGATACCCAATGTCCCATATGGTTCTTCAAGCCAGGAGTGATTTCTGAGTGCATGGCTAGGAATAACCCCTAAGCATCACAGGGTGTGACCCAAGTAGTAAAAAAAAAATTTAGATACATTCAGAAGCATGTGCTTATGATGACTGACATTTATTTTAATTATATAAATATTTTGAAAATTGGAGACTTTTCAACTTTGAAGATGACAGTAGATCCCCTAAAGCTAATTTTGATGAACATGTTATACTGTGCTTTTATGTATTTCAAAGATATAGTCTGTGTGCTTATATTCCAAGTGTGCTTTTTCAGAAATTGTGCTGTTGGCCTTGTTCTTTAGCTTGTAATTTACTTTTTTGGTTTCCATAGCCTGAGGACAAAGTCAAGGGATATCACAGCTGGTAAGGCACTTGTCTTGCATGTGGCTAACTCTGGTTTTAAACTAGGAGTGACCCTTAAGGACAGAGCCAGGAGTAAATCCTGAGTGATGCTGGGTGTTTCCCCAATACAAAATCACATACGAAAAAGAAAACCTGAAGACAATCTGTAGGAGTAAACAAGGAAGAAAAAGAGAAGAAGTTTAAGGTGTGCTTTCCAGGAAAGAGGCTGCCAGCTTAATTTGGCAGATTCCATGAATTTTGATAATACTATTTTCTGCCAGCAGGGAGCAGTGATGGCCTGTATTTGTGAAATATCTTTACTCTCAGTGGTTGGCAACCTGAGGCTCCGGAGCCACATGTGGCTCTTTACACTTTTAATTTGGCTCTTCTGTGAGCTGGGCGGCCGCTCCAGGAGTCAGGACTCCGCTCCTAGACTCTGTCAGTGCACGCCCTGTGTGGCTCTCAACATACATTTTGATCGTGGTTTTGGCGAGATTTGACTCAGTTGAAAAAAAAAAAAGGTTGCCGACCACTGCGAGTCTGGTTTATATTCCATGAGGCGTCAAGAACAGTTTCTTATTGAGTCTTACCAAGGAAAAATAAGGGTACAATGTCCCAATTCTACACAATTTTTTGAGTCCAAGACACAGAAAGAAAAAAAGTTAAGTTCACTCTTTATTTTTATATTAAATTTAACTGGCCCACCCTTTTAGTCTTCTGTGATTTAAACTTTTTATATTTAGGTAGATTCTATTTTTATGTATTCAGATCTGATCTCTGAATTAAGGTGGATACATGATGTTCTGATGTTGATGAAGCCTTAACAGTTTAATAAAAATGACTTGATATATTGTCTTTTTTTAATTTTTATTATTGAGCTTATTATTCCTGTCCTTTCCATACTTGATATTAAGGTGATGGTTGTGCAATCATTAGTGATCATAAAAACACTGGCTGTGTTGCTTTATGGGCCTCAGGGGGACTGCATATCAGGCTGGGGGTTTTTCCATACTCAGCATCAAGAGCTCCCCAAGTCTCTGCTTCCTGGTCTAGTGCCATTTACTTTTCTGTTCCTGATCATGAGGTTGTTTTTCATAAACTTTGGAGTTAAAAAGAACTCTTTCCTGTGTTTAGGGTGCAATTGCTTGCACTTTGGGAAGCTAAACAGCAAAGAAGTCGATCTGAAATAACTGTGCATCCTGGATCATAATCAGCTAGAAATTTATAGGTGAAACATACTAGGATGTCATTTTATGTGAGTTCTGCATAGTTATATGCATATAATGTACATATGCATATTATCTTTATATGCAGTAATTTAATAAATTCTATGGATATAGTGATTTGGAAGAAAACCACCAGATATGTTGAAAACATTTATCTGTGGCCAAGTCCCAAATAAAAGATAAATTGGAAGAAGGTTCTTGGATAACATGCCTGTTCTTAAATTCATAACATGCACATAGTAATGCAGGTAAATTAAGGATGTACTTATTTGTTTCTCTGATTACTATCTTGATGCAACACCATATGTGGATATCCTCTTCAGATTTTTGACTCTGGCTTAATATCAGTGTAGGATAAAAGAATGTTAGAGTCAAATTACAGAAAAGAGGAGATGAAAAGGAACAGACAGTAGAGTTCTACCTTCTGACAAGGGCTTTGTTTGCTGAAAGGTGTTCCGTTTGGGGGAGGGTGGGTACCTAGGAGTGACTATTTGCTCCTGAATCTCAGGGCACACATGCTTCAGCACAGACGAGTGTGTTTGGGGCAGTGAAAGTGTGTCTGAGAGACTCACCCCAATACCCAAGAACCAAGTGCAGGTGTTTCCACAAGAGGATAACTCACCTTTGCTTACACTAGAGGGAACTAGAAGTGAGGGAACCCAAGAGAGGGTACAACCTGGACCAGCTCAGTACTGAGTGATCATAGGTAGAGCCACATTATAAGCAGACGCCTAGGAGATGAGGAAGGTCATAGACATATGAAACTTTAGCATATTTATATTTCTCTGAAAGTTCAGTATGGGATGTTTGTATATGTGAGAAAAATTATTTTCATTAATTAATTTGTTTAATAGTTATGTTATTTAGAAAAACAGTGGTGCTAGGGATAGAATCCAGGGGGGTACCAATACTGCTTAATCCCAGGCACCACTTGAATCTGCTGTGCACTTCTGCTTTGACTTTGGGGACTTAAAGGATCATAACTGCCCAAATTTATGTGCTAGCCTCATTGGCCAAAGATCAATGGGAGGAGCCTACTTACTCCCTTGAAGATCAAAGAATGAATAATTTAAAAGAAAATCGAAATAATAACTAGACTTGGGGCAGCATTATCACGAGTAAGGCCTTGGTTGCATGGTTTTGGCCCAGGTTGGTCCTTGAAAATCACCTCTTTCTCAAGTTTGTCAGGAGTAATTCCTGAGTGCAGAGACAGAGTAACCCCTGAGCACTGCCAGGTGTGGTGAAAAATTTTAAAAGAGAACAAGAGGAAAATGAAAACTAACAAGAATAATTTTCGTAAGTGTTGCAGAATGAACTTCTGTTCAAAGCCTCCTAATAGAGAGATGAGCAGAGGCAGGAATGGAAGCAGTTTTGCATGCAGGCCCCTCCCTCCTCCTTGCCAGGGCAGGGATAAGAGCTGGGACAGAGCCAGGCCCAGGGTTGTGGTGTCAGGAGGCAGCACTCTAGGCCACCTGCATCATGACCTGGGCTCTTTTCCTCCTTAGCCTCCTCAGTCAGGGCACAGGTGAGTCTTAGGCAAGGGCCCTCAGCACATCTGGACTTATCTTTTGTCTTCTTTGCTCTGGCTCCTCTGAATTCAACTTGAACTCAAAAGTGTTTTCTCTGTTTTTCAGGGCTCTGGGCCCAGTCAGCCCATACTCAGCCTCCCTCAATGTTTGGGAATAAAGGAGAAAGAGTCTCCATCACCTGTACAGGAACCAGCCTTGACATTGGAAAATATGGTGTCCTCTGGCACCAGCAGCAGGAGCGCATGGCCCCCAAAATGCTGATTTATAATAACAAAAACCGGCCCTCAGGGATCTCTGATCGCTTCTCAGGCTCCAAGTCTGGCAACACAGCGACTCTGACCATCTCTAGCCTCCAGCCTGAGGACGAGGCTGATTATTACTGTTCCTCATACAGGAATGATGACTCTTTGCACAGTGGTTCATGCTCATAGGGAAGTGAGACAAAAACCTGCTCTGTGTTGCCTGCTGCTCCTTCCTTTCAACATTTAGATTTTAATCTTTTGAAAAATTATTTTGACCTTAAATGTTTACAAATAATTATGATAAGCAAATAACCCAAATAGTTTACTTACCAATATTTTAAATAATTTTCCATATCTGCTGCTCCTTATATTTCTTTCTGATTTTCACTATATTTTCTGAGTATACATGCAGGCAGAGGAATAAATTGATGAGTTATTTGAAATAATTTGTTTATCTATTTATAGATTTTAAATGTTTTTTGATAGATACAATTTATATTTTATCAGATAACCCCTTTTTTTTTTTTTTTTTGGTTTTTGGGCCACACCCGTTTGACGCTCAGGGGTTACTCCTGGCTATGTGCTCAGAAATCGCCCCTGGCTTGGGTGGACCATATGGGACGCCGGGGGATCGAACCGAGGTCCTTCCTTGGCTAGCGCTTGCAAGGCAGACACCTTACCTCCAGCGCCACCTACCCGGCCCCTTTTTTTTTTTTCAAATTCTTTTTTTTTTTTTTTTTGTTTTTTTGTTTTTTTGTTTTTGGGCCACACCCGTTTGACGCTCAGGGGTTACTCCTGGCTATGTGCTCAGAAATCGCCCCTGGCTTGGGGGGACCATATGGGACGCCGGGGGATCGAACCGAGGTCCTTCCTTGGCTAGCGCTTGCAAGGCAGACACCTTACCTCCAGCGCCACCTACCCGGCCCCTTTTTTTTTTTTTCAAATTCTTTTTTTTTTTTTTTTTGTTTTTTTGTTTTTTTGTTTTTGGGCCACACCCGTTTGACGCTCAGGGGTTACTCCTGGCTATGTGCTCAGAAATCGCCCCTGGCTTGGGGGGACCATATGGGACGCCGGGGGATCGAACTGCGGTCCTTGGTAGCGCTTACAAGGCAGACACCTTATCTCCAGCGCCACCTTCCCGGCCCCAGATAACCCTTTTAAGATATGAAATTCTTCATTGTTTTCATTTTTCACATTGATACATCCATTACTATTATTATTCCATAATATATTATCCTTAAAGAATCTCTTTTTTGAGGGGAGGGTCACACCTGGCAGCGCTCAGGGGTTACTCCTGGTTCTATGCTCAGAAATTGCTCCTGACAGGCTCTGGGGACCATATGGGATGCAGAGTTTGAATCACCGACCTCTTGCATGCAGGGCAAACGCCCTACCTTCATTCTATCTCTCTGGCCCCCACATCTTTTTAATTTTATGTAGCATTTCACCTGGGTCTGCTTTTTAACTGTAACCCATGGATTGATCACATGAGTATATGTTTAGCATACCAATGGCTGTCTAATGTTCGTTTGTAATAGATACAATATCAATTTCATGGTATAGTCTCCCCAGAGAGTGCTAATTTCCATGTCGCATGATTATTTAGACTTGAAAACTATGATTGTGCTTAAGAATGCTCCACACACAGCATAAACTATGAAGCCTTTTTTCAGTCTAGTTCACCTTTACAAACATGATAGGCCTAAAAGGAAGAAAAGGGTATAAAAAAAAAAAAAGGAAAATCTTTTACAGTAGACTTGCCAGCTTTCTTTTCTTTTTTTCCCCTTGTTCTCTTTAAGTGTTTTATTCCTATATTACATGGGAAAGCTTTTCAAATGTAACCGATGAGTCTATCCTCTGGCTGCTGATGTATGCATATGAGTGTAGGTGTAAGGCAGGGGTCTCAAGCTCAATTTACCTGGAGGCTGCAGGAGGCTGCAGGAGTCGGGGTGTGGCAGGGCTACATAAGGGATTTCGCTTACCAAATATTCGCAATAAAAATCGCATTAGTAAGAAAAAAAATCGCAAAAAATCACATTGAACATTTGCATACCCCGAATGGAACTGCTCGGGGTATGTGAATGTTTAATGCGATCTTTATTGCGATTACTTGGTAAGTGAATAATCGTAATTACTGAGATATTTGAAGGCTGGCCAGGGCCACAAAATGTTGTACTGAGGGCCTCAAACGACCCTGGGTTGCAAGTTTGAGACCCCTGGTTTAAGGCATACCAAGTTCAGTCTAATATCCATCTGCAATAGATATAGTGCCCATGTATTATAGTGTTCTCCCCTCTAATACAGATAACACTTCCTCTCCGCCCTTTTTATTATTTTTTGCTTACCATCTTACAAACCCTTTTCGAGCCGTTCATGTTAGTTCTCCTCATTTAATCTTTTTTTAATCTCAGTCCCTTAACTCCTCATGAAGCAGAACAGTCTCCCTAGCCCAGTCAGATGCCAACTAGCTCCCAAAGTTTATTATACCCCTCCCCGTCCTTATTTGATGTTAAGGAGGTGGTTGTGCAATCACTAGGGATCCTAGAAAATCTGGCTGTGTTGCTTCATGGGCTTCAGAGGGACTGTGTGGGGGGAGGTCGAACCCCTTGCTGATGGTCTGTAAGTCCAAAAATTACTCCTAGGAAGATAAATTAAATCCCATTCTTCCATCTCCCCTTTTGGGGGAGACCTTGGTAATAATATCCGGAGTAAATAATCAACAAAGGCAAAAGATTAGGGGACCAAAGGTTCAGCAAAAAGAGATTTTGTCAGTTGCAGCCAGCTCCAAAAAGCAAATTGAACAAGCCCTCAGCTCTGGAAAAAAGCCCCTTATGCCACCCCAACAAGCTATTTTATTGTTTCCTTGACTGTCCCCACCTGGAAGATCCAGGTGGGACGACAGTAAAAACAATATTACAAAATATACACAACAGGACTGCACATCAGGTTGCAGGTTTTTCCACACTCCGCTGAAAGTGCTTCCCAAGTCTCTGCTTATTAGTCTGTGCCACCTACTTCTGTCCCTGATAATTAGGTTGTTCTCCAGAAACTTTAGAGTTAAAAAGCACCTCTGCCTGAGTTTAAGGTGGAATTGCATGCAGTTTGGGAAGCTAAACAGCTAAGAAGTCCATCAGAAATAACAGTGTATCTTGATCAGCTAGAGTTTTATAGCTGAATTAGAGTAGGATGTCATTTTATGTGAGTTCTGTATATTTATATGCATATAATGTATATATGCATATTCTATTTATATGCAGTAATTTAATATGAAAATCGTGATTTGGAAGAAAATCACCCAAACATGTTAAAAACATTTATCACAAACCAAATCACAAATAAAAGATAAATTGAAAGAAGGTTCTTGGATAACATGACTATTCTTAAATCCATATCATGCACATAGAAATGCAGGTAAATTAAGGATGTACTTATTTTTTTCTCTGATTGCTACCTCAATGAAACACCAATGTGGATATTCTTTTTAGATTTTTGACTCTGGCAAAATATCAATGTAGGATAAAAGAAAGTTAGAGTCAACTAAAGGAAAGCAGAGATGAAGAGGAACAGACACTAAGAGGTCTTCCTCCTGACCGGGGGCTTTGCTTGCTGAAAGGTGTTCCTTCCTGTGGAGGGAGGTTGGGTGACCTGAGAGTGAGCATTTGCTCCGGAGACAAAGGACAACCAATGCTTCAGTATAGACAATTGTTTGGGGGAAGTGAAAGTGTGTGCCCGAGAGAATCACCCCAACAACCAAAAACGAAGGCAGGTGTTTCCACAAGAGGATAACTAAACTTTGCTAATACTAGAGCAGCTTTGTACTGAGTGATCATAGGTAGAGCCACATTATAAGCAGAGGCCTAGAAGACGAGGAAGGTCATAGACATATGAAACTATAGCATATTTATATATCTGTAAAAATGCGGTATGGGATGTTTGTATATGGGAGACAAATTATTTTTAATTATTTCATTTCTTTAATAGTTATGTTATTTAGAAAAACAGTGGTGCTAGGAACAGAATCTAGGGGTACCAAAGGTGCTTAATCCCAGGCACCACTTGAATCTGCTGTGCACTTCTGCTTTGGCTTTGGGGATTCAGAACATTAGAAGTGCCCCAGTATTATGTGCCACCCTGAAGATCAAAGAATGAATAATTAAAAAGAAAATCAAAATAATAACTAGATTTGGGTAGCAGTATCGTGAGTAAGGTCTTGGTTGCATGACACTGACCCAGGTTGATCTTTGGCACTTCACCTGTTTCCCAAGCCTATATTATCTTTTCTTGATGGGGGGTCACATCTGGCAGCTCTCAGGGGTTACTCCTGGCTCAGTGCTCAGATATCACTCCTGACAGGCTCTGGGGACCATATTGGATGGCCAAGGAACAATGGGAAGGGCCTACTTACCACCTTGAAGATCAAAGAATGAATAATTAAAAAGAAAATCAAAATAATAACTAGATTTGGGTAACAGTATCGTGATTAAGGGCTTGGTTGCATGACACTGACCCAGGTTGGTCCTTGGGTCCTGTTTCCCAAGATTGCCATGAGTAATTCCTGAGTCCAGAGACAAAAGTAACCCCTGAGCACTGCCAGGTGTGTGAATAATTTTAAAAGACAAAAGAAAATGAAAACTAACAACAAAAATTATCTTTTCTTTTCTTTATTTAATATGGATCAATTCACAAATTTGCTTGTCATCTTGCCCAGGGGCCCTGCTAATCTTCTCTGTATCATTCCAATTTTAGTATACGTGCTGCCAAAGTGAGCACAACAATAATTTTCTTATAATGCAGAATCATTTTCTGTTCAAGGTCTCCTAAGTGAGGGGTGAGCAGAGGCAGGAATGGAAACAGTTTTGCATGCAGGCCCCTCCCTCCTCTGTGCCAGGGCATGGATAAGAGCTGGGACAGAGCCAGGCCCAGGGTTGTGGTGTCAGGAGGCAGCACTCTAGGCCACCTGCATCATGACCTGGGCTCTTTTCCTCCTCAGCCTCCTCAGTCAGGGCACAGGTGAGTCTTAGGCAAGGGCCCTCAGCACATCTGGACTCATCTTTTGTCTCCTTTCCTCTGGCTCCTCTGAATTCAACTTGAACTCACAAGTGTTTTCTCTGTTTTTCAGGGCTCTGGGCCCAGTCAGCCCATACTCAGCCTCCCTCAATATTTGGGAATAAAGGAGAAAGACTCTCCATCACCTGTACAGGAACCAGCAATGACATTGGAAGATATGGTGTCTCCTGGTACCAGCAGAAGGAGCACACAGCCCCCAAATTGCTGATTTATTATGATGATATTCTGAATTCGGGGATCCCTGATCGCTTCTCAGGCTCCAAGTCTGGCAACACAGCGACTCTGACCATCTCTAGCCTCCAGCCTGAGGACGAGGCTGATTATTACTGTTTATCATACAGGAATGATGATACTTTGCACAGTGGTTCATTCTCACAGGGAAGTGAGACAAAAACCTGCTCTGTGTTGCCTGCTAGTCCTTCCTTTCAACATTTAAATTTTAATCTTTTGAAAAATTATTTTGAACTTAAATGCTTACAAATAATTATGATAACACAATAACCCATATAATTTATTTATCAATATTTTAAATAATTTTCCAAATCTGCGGCTCCTATTTCTTTCTGATTTTCACTATATTTTCTGAGTATACATGCACGCAGAGGAATACATTGATGAGTTATTTGAAATCATTTGTTTATCTATTATGGATTATTAAATGTTTTTGATAGACAGAATTTATATTTTATCAGATAACTCCTTTAAGACATCAAATTTATCATTGTTTTCTTTTCTCACATTGAAACATCCATTACTATTATTATTCCATAATATATTATCCTTAAATAATCTTTTTCTTGAGGGGGGTCACATCCGGCAGCTCTCAGGGGTTACTACTGGCTCTATGCTCAGATATCTTTCCTGACAGGTTCTGGGGACCATATGGGATGCCAGGATTTGAACTACCATCCTCCTGAATGCAAGGCAAATGCCCTACCTTCATTCTATCTCTCTGGGCCACACTTTTTTTTTTTAATTTTATGTACCATTTGACCTGGATCTGCTTTTTACTGTAACCCATGAATCGATCACATGAGTATATATGTTCGACATACCAATGGCCGTCTAATGTTCATTTGTAATAGATACAATATCAATTTCAGAGTATAGTCTCACTAGACAATGCTCATTTCAATGTCACTTGGTTATTTAGACTTGAAAACGATGATTGTGCTTAAGAATGCTCCACACACAACTTAAGCTATGAAGCCTTTCTTCAGTCTAGTTCACCCTTACCAAACATGATAAGCCTAAAAGGAAAAAAAGGGTAAAAAAAAAAAAAGGAAAATCTTTTACAGTAGACTTGCCAGCTTTACTTTCTTTTTTTTTTCCTTTCTTCCTTCTTCTCTTTAAGTGTTTTATCCCATATTACATGGAAAATCTTTTCAAATGTAATCGATGAATCTATCCTCTGGCTGCTGATATAGGCATATGAGTGTATTTATATGCCATACCAATGTTCAATCTAATATCCATCTACAATAGATATAGTGCTTATGTATTATAGTGTTCTCCTCCCCTCTATTATAGATAACCCTTCCTCTCTGCCTTTTTTTTTTTTGCTTACCACCTTACAAACCCTTCCGAGCCCTTCATATTATTTCTCCTCATTTAATCTTTTTTACTCTCAGTCCCTTACCTCCTCATGAAGCAGAACATTTTCCCTAGCCCAGTCAGATGCCAACTAGCTCCCAAAGTGAATGAGATTCTCAGTATGAGAAAAAACCAACAATCTGCTGCTTTTGATTTGCTCTTGATGGCCCCTCTTCCTTCTCTTCCCTTCACTGTGGACTTTTGCTTGCTACCAGATTTGGTTCCTGAGAAATCCCCAGCTTGAGGACATTTCTTGATATGGGACATTGGGAGCCATTTTCCCCAGACTCCACAAAATTAAATCACAGGTTGAAGCTGCATTCAGGATCTTATTCCTTTCCTGCCTATTTCAAAAGTTTTAAAGAAGACAATACAAATTTCCTTTGAATGTTTCTATGAGATAATTCCTTTAAATCGCATAGCTATTATCAATATATTCTTATGTAGCGGCAACTTTCCCTAATCTTAGAATTCGTCTACTATGGAATACTAGTATTCAAGTCTCTGTTCAGAGATCACGTAAGCAAACAGTTCTGGAGACTGTTGGTTTTGACAACTTGGACCCCCACATGCACTAGTAGTACCTAATGGCATTGTCCCTTTTTTGCATAAGCACATTAGAAAGGGAAAAGTTAACAGATGCAAACATGTTTTATCTAATAGAGATAGGAATGCAATTTAACATTTTTGTCCTTTAATCTTTTTTTATTTTATTGTAGTCGAAGTGAATTACAATTCTTTCACATAATATTTGAGGCACATCGTGACAATAGGTGAGGGTCATTCCCACCATGAGTGTTGTCCTCCCTCCACCATTGATCCCAGCATGCATCCTACATCTCCCTCCTTTACCCCCGTAAATCTATTGCATGGTTCCCCCCTTTACAACTTGTTGTACATTGGGTATCGATTCTGTTGTCATTGACTTTAGATTCGGTATTCATGTCTGATCATTTTTTCTTTCCACTTAATGAACATTTAACTGTCTGACCTTGGTACTATCTGGGGTAAGAAGGAAAAAAGAAGAAAGAAAAAAAAGCAAACAAAAAAAGAGAGAAACTAGTAGGAATCCATCTAGGTATTATAAATATCCATTTAGAAGAAGGAAGGGGAAAAAGCAGAAAAAAGTATTAAAACAAGACCAACTGAAAGAAAAAAAACAATAAGGGAGTATAAACAGGATTACAAAAAGAACAAACACATAATAAGCCAAAAACCAAAACTATCAGCTATGGACAAAGAAAAAAAAAAGAGAAAATAAAAAAGAAAGAAAAAAAGAGAAAATCAACAAACAAAAAAACCAGACCAGCAATTTGTTGAAAAAAAAAAAAAAGGTGTTATTTCTTCTTTTTTTTTATTGCATAGACATGGTAAATATAGGGGAAATTACAACGAGAATTCCCTTGGCCTAAGACAGTGGTTGGCAAGCTGTGGCTGGAGAGCCAAATGCAGCTCTTTACACTTTTAATGTGGCTCTTCTATGTGCTGGGCAGCAGCTCCAGGAGTCAAGACTCTGCTCCTAGCCTCTTTCAGTGCGTGCCCTGTGTGCAGCCCCAGTGGCTGGCTCCAAGAGTGTAATGATACCCAGTATCAACCCTAAACAAAGGTGTTCCCCAACATCATCCTTTCTTAAATCTCTTCCTTTGATATGTAAAAGCCCACGGAATATGTACTTTTGTCTCTCTCTCTTGACCTGAAACCTCCTGATATTGGGAATTAGTTTTAATAAAGAAAGAGGTGTTCTAGCTTTTTGGGCTCGAGGCAGAGAGTACAAGGTAAAAGGCCATGGACTCCATGATCATCCTTTCCTGGCTAGCTTGGTTTATTATTTCTTTCCTGCTACTCTGCTTCTTCAAACCAGGTTGGAAGGGGTTTAGAAATACAGTTCCCAGAGTAATCTGAAAACACATATTTTATTTTGCATAAGAATGGGAATCTTTCATGAAGGGATTCTCAACCTAGAGTTTTCTTTTCTGTGGATTCTTATGTTCAGAGTACTCATTATTAAAGTTGTGAGCTAATGCCCTTAAATCCAGTATTTCATATTGATTATGACTTTCTGTGACCCCCGATGGGGGACCCCCGACCCGCGGGGGTGTGAGAATGAGGATCACGAAGTAATTTGTGGGTCACGATTGGGATCCGACCTGAAATGGAGGAAAGAGGCTGAGAAAGAAATGAGCTCTAGTCAAGCTGGCTGATCAAGAGCTGAATTTATTAAGGCAAGACAAGCTTATATAGTTTTACAGCATAAGGAAGTAGATTTCAGTACTTTTCCATGGTATAGAAAAGTAGGGGGGTCGTACAGGATGGACTTTCCAGTTTTACAACATACCCTTATATCGCATAGACTTATATCGCACAGACATTCTTTCACAATGGTAGCTTAACAGGATGTGATCTTATCTTAGCAACTCAGGTGGTTTACTGGAACATCTGACTTGTTTGGTCAACATTTCTTTTAGGTCTAGGGGGTAAATGCAACAAGTGGCCGCCTGTCAGGAAAAAAGGCCTTAGGTTTCAGGCATCAGAGACTCCATTTTGCTCTCTAGCTCAAACAGCCTCCAACAACTTTCTGCATAATATAAGTGCCAATCAGAAATTTTTTTCAGGTGTGGAAACATTTCAATATCTCCTTCTCAGACACAGCTATCCCAGAATCATATTCTTTTTTGAACACATCCATCTTATGTCTCACTGTAAAAACTACTTGTGAAACGCTCCTGCAGAGAAATATTAAGTTCATAGAGAAAATGAACAATGTCTGCCAAATACACAAGCTAGCTACCCATTCCTTGTCCAACTGGGGCTGTACAAAGTCAGAGTTCTGCTCTCACAGGAACTGCACTACTTCTTCCCTCTTGCCAACAAGGCTAGAGAGCACCCTTCCCTTGAATAGCCACTTCACTTTTTCATAGAGAATATGCTAGTAGTGGGCATCCATACTCTCACCCAGGGTGGTGAATAGGCTGGATTTGATCACAATTGTGAATTTCACAAATTATCTTTACTGTATCATCTGTCACAGAGTTTAGTTCAGCAGGGAGTTTTTTGAATCCAGTCGATCATACAATGAGTGGATGCAATGTACGCATGTGCAACTTCTGTTTCTTGTGACTACACAAAAACACTGAGCAATGCACAGTGCATCATCTGCACATACATCAACACATCAGATTATTATTCTGAGTGAAATGAGTCAGAAGGAGAGGTGTAGACACAGAACAATCATTTGTGGCATATAAGAATAATAAATGGCAATATGGTAATAATATTCAGAGAAAATAGGGATGAGGGATAGGAGGACTAGTCCATGATCAGAAGCATGCCATAAAAAGTGGTGAATTCAGTTAGAATAGAGAAAGGTACACTATGACATTGATAGTTGGAACTTATCACTCTAGACGAGACCTGGATGCTGAAAATAGATAAGTGACATGCATGGTACCTTTCAATTAACAATATTGCAAACCACAGTGTCATAAAGGAAAAGAGAGACATAAAAGCAAAATGCCTGCCCCTGACATAGGCAGAGGAGGGTGAAGGGGAAGGAAAGAAGGGACATTGGTGGTGGGGAAAGTGCACTGGTGAAGGGTGGTGTACATTCTATGATTGAAACGCAAGTATGAATTTTGTAACAAATATGCTTAAATAAAAATTTATTTTTAAAATATTTCAGGCACTCTATCATAATTCCTTTATGATATGATATCATATGGCTTTAACAAAGTGCCGTTTTTGTTTTTATATGTATTTTAGTTTGGCTTATTGCAGCACAAACTAAAGTGTCAATAGATTTTTTCCTTTCAGCGAAATCACTATATTTCTGTGGAACACTGTTCTTGCTTTAAAAGTGTTAAAAGGTTTTTCTCTTTCTTTATATTTTTTATTTATACACCTTTGTTACAAACATGATTGTGGTTGGGTTTCCGTCATATAAGATGACAACCCCCCCATCACCAGTGTAACATTCCCATCACCAATGATCCAAATATCCCTCCTGCCCTCTCTGCCCCTACCTGTACTCTAAGAGGTTTTCTTTTTACCTGATATATTCTCATTGTTAGGATAGTTCACAGTGTAGTTATTTCTATCACTAAACTCATCACTCTTTGTGGTGAGGTTCATGAGGTTGGCTGTAACATCCAGCACTCCTCTATTTTGTCTCTGGAAATTGTTGAGAAATGTCTTTCATTTTTCTTAAAACCCATAGATGAGTGGTACTATTCTCCATATTTCTCTTTCTCTCTGACTGATTTTACTCAACATAATAGATTCCATGTACATCCATGTATAGGAAAATTTCATGACTTCATCTCTCCTGACAACTGCATAATATTCCATGGTGTATATGTACCACAGTTTCTTTAGCCATTCATCTGTTGAAGGGCATCTTGGTTGTTTCCAGAGTAATGGTATATAGTGCTGCAATAAATACAGGTATAAAGAAAAATGTTTTTGTATTGTATTTTTATGTCCCTAAGGTATATTCCTAGCAGGTATAACACTCCATGACATTGAGACTAAAGGCATCTTCAAGGACAAAACTGTACTCTCCAAGCAAGTGAGAGCAGAGATTAACACATGGAAATATATTAAGCGGAGTTGCATCTGCACCTCGAAGGAAATGGTGCCCAGGATACAAGAGCCACCCATTGATTGTCTTAAACATAGTACTGATAGTACTTGTGATAGCGATTAGGCAAGAAAAAGATATCAATGGCATCCAAATAGGAAAGAATGAAGTCAAGATCTCATTGTTCACAGATGACATGATGACATTTTTATACTTAAAAACTACTAAGTACTACTTTAAATAGCTACTAAATAACTTCAAGAAACAATAGATGCATGTAGCAATGTGACAAGCTACAAAATTAACACACAAAGATCAATGGCCTTTTTATACAGCAATAATGATAGGGAAGACATGGCCATTAAGAAAAAAACCCATTAACATTAGTGCCACACAAACTCAAATATCTTGGAGTCAACTTGAGCAAAGATGCGAAGGACCTATACAAAGAGAACTATAAAATCCTGCTCCAAGAAATAAGAAAGGACATGTGGAAATGGAAACACATACCCTGCTCAAGGATTTATAGGATTATCATCATTAAAATGGCAATACTCCCCAAAGCATTCTGCAGATTTAATGTGATCCCTCTAAAGATAAACATGACATTCTTCAAAGAAGTGAACGAAACACTTTGAAATTCATTTGGAACAATAAACACCATCGAATAGCTAAAGTACTCCTTGGGAAAAGAAATATGGGAGGCATTACTTTCCCCAACTTTAAACTGTATTACAAAGCAATAGTCATCAAAACAGCATGGTATTAGAATTAAGAGAGATCCTCAGATCAGTGGAATAGGCTTGAGTATTCAGAGAATGTTCCCCAGATATACAATCACCTAATTTTTGGCAAAGGAGCAAGAAATTCTAAATGGAGCAAAGAAAGCCTCTTCAATGAGGTGTTGGCACAATTGGATAGCTCCTTGCAAAAAAGTCAATTTAGATCCCCAGCTCACATCATGTACAATGGTAAAATCCAAATGAATTAAAAACCTGATATCAGACCTGATACCAAAAATTATATAGAGCAACACATAGGTAAAAACACCCCATGACATTGAGACTAAAGGCATCTTCAAGGAGAAAACTGCATTCTCCAAACAAGTGAAAGCAGAGATTAACAGATGGGAATATATTAAGATGAGAAGCTTCTGCAACTCAAAGGAAATAGTGCCTAGGATATAAGAGCCACCCACGGATTGGGAGAATCTATTCACCCAAAACACATCAGTAAGGGGCTAGTATCCAAAATATATAGGGCACTGAGAGAACTTTATAAGAAAAAAATCTAATCCCATCAAAAATGAAGAGAAGAAATGAACAGACAATTTTTTAAAGAAGAAATACAAATGGCCAAAAGGCGCATGAAAAAATGCTCCACACCACTAATCATAAGGGAGATGAAAATCAAAACAACTATGATGTACCACCTCACACCACAGAGATTGGCACACATCACAAACAATGTGAACAAGAAGTGTGGGCGATAATGTGGAGAGAAAGAAACTCTTATCCACTTATAGTGGGTATGCCATCCAATCCAACCTTTACGGAAATTGATATATAGACTCCTCCAAAAACTGGAAATTGAGCTCCCCTAGTACCCAGCTATACCACTCCTAGGAATATAGCTTAGGAACACCAAAATACAATACAAAATTCCTTTCTTACACCTACATTTATTTCTTACACCTATATTTATTTACCATAACAAGACTGGAAACCACCAAGATGCCTTTCAACAAATAAATGCCTAAAGAAACTTGGTACATATACACAATGGAATATTATGCAGCCATCAGGAGATATGAAGTCATCAAATTTTCCCATACATGGATGCACATGGAATCTATTATACTGAGTGAAATAAGTCAGAGGGAGAGAGAAAGACGCAGAATGGTCTCACACATCTATGGGTTTTAAGAAAAATGAAAGACTCTTGCATAAATTTCAGAGAAAAAAGAGAGGAGGGCTGGATGTTCCAGCTCACTACATGAAACTCACCACAAAGAATGATGAGTGTAGTTAGAGAAATAACTACATTGAGAACTATCCTAACAATGAGAATGAATGAGGGAAGTAGAAAGCGTATCTAGAGTACAGGTGGGGGTGGGGTGGGGAGGAGAGAGATTGGGACATTGGGAATGGGAATGTTACACTGGTGAAGTTACATGACTGAAACCCAACCATAATCATGTTTGTAATCAAGGTGTTTAAATAAAGATTTAAAAAAAACAATATTTGTGTAAAGATGTAAAATGTACACTGTAACTAAACTATTACAAATAAAAATTTGTTTTATTTTTTTTTTCAAAAAAATGGCTTCACTTTTTGTCATCCTGAAATAAATGTATTGTGTTCATTTACATCAACTATGTGATGAAATTTCTTTTATTAAATTAAAAAAGAAAAACAAAAGAAAATAAGAAATGAGCCAAAAAACCAACCTAAGTGCACAATTCAAGTTAGAAAAGAAAACAAAAGACAAAAAAGTGTAACCTTTGGGTAAATAAAATTGGGAAATAAGAGAAATTAAACATAGATACATTTAGGGCCCAGAGTGATGCCACAACAGTAGGAAGTTTGCTTTGCATGGGACTAATCCAGAAGAGACCTTGGATCGATCCCCAACGCCCCATTTGGTTCTTCAAGCCAGGAGTGATTTCTGAGTGCATGACTAGGAATAACCCCTAAGCATCACAGGGTGTGACCCAAGTAGTGAAAAAAAATTAGATACAATCAGAAGCATGTGCTTATGATGACTGACATTTATTTTAATTATATAAATATTTTGAAAATTGGAGAATTTTTCAACTTTGAAGATGACAGTAGATCCCCTAAAGCTAATTTTGATGAACGTGTTATACTGTGCTTTTATGTATTTCAAAGATATAGTCTGTGTGCTTATATTGCAAGTGTGCTTTTTCAGAAATTGTGCTGTTGGCCTTGTTCTTTAGCTTGTAATTTACTTTTTTTGGTTGACATAGCCTGAGGACAAAGTCAAGGGATATCACAGCAGGTACGGCACTTGTCTTGCATGTGGCTAACCCTGGTTTTAAACTATGAGTGACCCTTGAGGACAGAACCAGGAGTAAATCCTGAGTGATGCTGGGTGTTTCCCCAATACAAAATCACATACGAAAAAGAAAACCTGAAGACAATCTGCAGGAGTAAAGAAGGAAGAAAAATGTGGCCCACCAGGGCCCCGACCAGCGGGTAAAGCTGGGGACCACGTCAGTAATTCGCAGTTCTCGAAGAGGAATCCAGCCTGAAATAGAAGAGGGACTGGAAAACAAAGAGACTCGAGACGAAGAGTTCGATCAGGAGTCCATTTAATAAAGGAAAAAATAGACCTTTTATAGACAATGCAAAACAAAGAGAGTAGGGGCGGGGCGCAATAGAAGTGGCTGTAACTTTCCACGGGAACATCTTGATTTTCCAAGGTTAATAAGATTATCATCAGTCAAGAGATTCACATTAATTTTGAGCAACAAAATACAAAATCTAATCTCAGCTTGGGCCTTTTGACCCCTGTCTTTACAAGGACATCTTGGAGCCTAGTGACTCCCTTGCTCTAGGTTATTTCTATTTCTTTGGGTCCAAGGGCAAAAAGGCCACATGCAGCTTGTAAGCACTTTGGCTCAGACTTTCAGAGACTCCATTTTGATTAGTGAGAGGGCTTTTTAATTATTCCAAACAGTCCCCAACAAATTCCCCCTTTTTATTAATTCAAATATGGGTGGAAACCCTGTCTTAGGCTGTCTGGTGGGCCCCCAGTGTCAGAACCCCAAAAGTAGCGGCTCGGGGAGCACACAAGGTTCTTGCATCAGTGCATGTAGGCTGGAGTGCCCTACCCCTAAGAGCCTGCACAAAGTTAAAGAATGAGGTGTGCTCCTGACTACTGGCACCAGGTTAATCCCGTCAAAGGCATTTCCACAACCATGTGAGGAAGGATTTCTTACGCTTAGCGAGCCGTTCCAGTTCCTCAAAATCCAGTTCTTCAGGGGCGCTCTCCTCACCCTCAGCAGTATCAGCAACGGGGGGCTCATGAGGCTGGAGCTGCTGGTAGTAAATGCCCACAGATATTTTTGTAGCCTCATCAATCTGGGTTTTTATAAAGCCAGTTAGGCGGCGAAATGCCCATGGACCAAAAAAAAATGAGCAGCATGAACCCAATGAATGGGCCGAGCAGCGTGGGTAGAAGGGTGGATAACCAGGGAGATGTGGAGAACCAATTTTTATACCAGCTTTCCTCCCTGTCCAAGGTTTTCTTGGTTTCAGCTAGACTTTCTTCAACCTTTTTTATGCTATCCTTAACAAGGCCTAACTTATCTTTAAAAAAGCAACATTCTGGAGTGAGTAAGAAATGGCTGCATGTGGGGGTTTCCAGGCAGAGTGCTGATTGCTCTACCTGCAGAGTCTCCACCCGGCTGTGCTTCTTCTGAGGAAAATGAGGACCTGAAGGGAGCCCTGTCCTACTCTTCTCTGTCTTTCCTGAACTCTGGAAGCTCTCCTCAGAGCCCTGGGAAGCGAACTCCAAAAAAACTACATTCGGAAGCTAGCCAGCGAGCCAGTGAGTGAGTAAGAAATGGCTGGATGTGGGGGTTTCCAGGCAGAGTGCTGATTGCTCTACCTGCAGAGTCTCCACCTGGCTGTGCTTCTTCTGAGGAAAAAGAGGACCTGAAGGGAGCCCTGTCCTCTCTTTTCTGAATTCTTGAAGCTCTCCTCAGAGTCCTGGGAAGCGAACCCCCAAAATACAGCATACTGAAGCTGCCCAGCAAGCGAGTGAAAACTACGCCTGTCCAGTGGGGCCCGACTGTGAAAAACTGTGAGTGCTGCCTGTGTGTGTCTCTCTCTACTATTCTGTTGCGTGAACCTCTTGAGAGTGGGCTGAAAAGAGGCTCCAGAAGGCACTTAGCTCCACTATGCTACGCAGCCGTGCGCTCTTTAAAAAAAAAGAACACCATCACAAGAAGAAAAAAAACCACACTAAGAACTGTGTTGGATCACAGAAGCAAGAATTTCTCTCCAGACTGTCTTCTCTGCTGCGTGCTCGGGCCTAAGATTTGATCCTGTGTGAGGCTTCATCCACGGAGGACTCCCCTAATTTGGAGGCATGTCGGCCCATCCAGAAAAGGCGGAGCCAGAGAAGTGTGCTGCCTGCATCATATAACCAATGAATACCACCACAACACGTAGAAAAACCCACAATACAAGTGTGACAATGGGGAAACAATGCAGGCCAGCATCAGACATAGAGAATGAAGATGACAATTCTGATGACCAGTTAATGACCAACCAACTAATCAACCTCTCAGATAAGGACTTTAGAGTAGCAATATGGAAGATGCTCAAAGACCTCAAAGAAACCATGGATAGAGTGGAACAGAACACTAATAAGAATCAAGAAAATATGAAGACAGAAATCACAAAACTTCAAACTGAAATAACATGTCAACTAACAGGCCTGAAAAAATCAGTAAACGAAGTGAATGACAAAATGGATAAGCTCTGGGACAGGGTATCAGAAGCTGAGAATAGACTTGGTGCTGTGGAAGATGAGATACATAACAATTCCATACAGCAGGAGAGATTGGAAAAAAAACTTAAAGCAAACGAACAGACAATGGAAAAATTAGTCAAAGAATGGTAACAGATGAAAATAGAAGTCTATGATAAGATCAACAGAAACAACTTAAGAATCATTGGAGTCCCAGAGACCCAGGAAGAAAATTTCCAGGAGGAATCAACGTTCAAGAACATCATTAAAGAGAAACTTCCAGAGCTAAAGAATATATGTGATCAAATCCTGCATGCTCGAAGAGTACCAACCAAAAGAGACCCAAGAAAAATCACCCCAAGACACATCCTAGTCACAATGACAAATCCCACAGATAGAGACAGAATTCTGAAAACAGCAAGATCAAAAGGGGAAATCACGTTCAAGCAAGCATCCTTGAGATTTACAGCAGACCTGTCACCAGAAACACTCAATGCCAGAAAGCAGTGGTGGGATATTGTGACAAGACTGAATGAAATGAATGCTTCACCTAGAATACTGTACCCAGCAAAACTCACTTTCCGGTTTGACAGAAGAATACATGGTTTCACAGACAAAAAACAGCTCAGAAACTTTATAGACTCAAAACCAGTCTTCAGAGAAAAACTGAAAGACCTAATTTAAAACAAGACTAACCAAAAGACACACCAAATTTCGATATAAAGATGGCATTAAATCCCAGGACAATTCTTTCTCTCAACGTCAATGGACTAAATGCACCAGTTAAGAGACACAGAGTGGCTAAATGGATCAAAATACTCAATCCAACCTTCTGCTGCCTACAAGAAACGCACCTGAATAATCAGAACAAACATCGACTTAAAATAAAAGGCTGCAGAAAAATTATCCAAGCAAACAACACCCATAAAAAAGCTGAAGTGGCCATACTAATATCAGATAATGCAAACTTTATTCTCAGGAAGGTTGTAAGGGACAAAGATGGATATTTTATATTAATCAAGGGGTATGTAGAGCAGGAAGAAATAACTCTCCTAAACATATATGCACCAAATGAGGGGCCAGCAAAATATTTAAAACAACTGTTGACAAATCTAAAAAACAATATCAATAACAATACAATAATTGTGGGGGACCTCAACACTGCTTTGTCAACACTGGATAGGTCAACCAGATTGAAACCCAACAAGAATATACTAGACCTGAGGAGAGAAATGGAAGAAAGAGGCCTAGTGGATATATATAGGACACTCCATTCCCAGAAACCTGGATACACATTCTTCTCCAATGTACATGGGATATTCTCCAGGATAGACTACATGCTGGCACATAAAACATACCTCCATAATATCAAGAGGATAGAAATTTTGCAGACTACCTTCGCTGACCACAAGGCTCTGAAATTATTTGTGAATTCCAAAGGGACTCAGAAGAAAAACTTTAACACCTGGAAGTTAAACAACCTCATACTCAATAACCAGTGGGTCCGAGATGAAATCAAGGAGGAAATCAAAAGGTTCCTGGAAACAAATGACAATAAAGACACAAACTATCAGAACTTATGGGACACAGCAAAAGCAGTACTGAGAGGAAAATTTATAGCTTTGCAAGCACACATCAGGAAGGAAGAAGGAGCTTACCTGAGTAGCTTAATGACACAGCTAATAGAACTAGAAGGTTCTCAACAAAAGGACCCAAAAATAGGAAGACAGAAGGAAATAACAAAGCTGAGAGCAGAAATCAACGAACTGGAAACCCAAAAAACAGTCCAAAAGATCAACGAAAGCAGAAGTTGGTTCTTTGAAAAAATAAACAAGATTGATAGACCACTGGCAAACCTAACAAAGAAAGAGAGAGAGAGAAATTTGATAACTTGTATTAGGAATGAAAAAGGAGAGATCACTACTGATATGACAGAGATTCAAAGGGTAATCAGAAACTACTTTGAAAAACTCTATGCCACTAAAAATGAGAACCTGGAAGAAATGGATAAATTCTTGGACTCTTATAATCTTCCACGGTTGAAGGAAGAGGATGTAGCATATCTAAACACCCCCATCACCATTGATGAAATAAAAATGGTAATCAAATGTCTGCCCCAAAACAAAACCCCAGGCCCAGATGGATTCACTAATGAATTCTTTCAAACTTTCCAAGAGGAACTACTACCAATCCTGGCAAGACTCTTTCATGAAATTGAACAAATGGAAACACTCCCAAATAGATTTTATGAAGCCAACATCACCCTGATACCTAAACCAGACAGAGATGCTACGAAAAAAGAAAATTACAGACCAATATCACTGATGAATGCAGATGCAAAGATCCTCAACAAAATCCTGGCAAATAGGATTCAATACCTCATTAAGAAGATCATCCACTATGATCAAGTAGGTTTCATCCCAGGAATGCAAGGATGGTTTAACATCCGTAAGTCTATCAACATAATACACAACATCAACAACAAGAAAAATAAAACCACATGATCATATCAATAGATGCAGCGAAAGCATTTGATAAGGTCCAACACCCATTCTTGATCAAAACTCTCAGCAAGATGGGAATGGAAGGAACCTTTCTCAATATAGTGAAGGCCATCTACCACAAGCCAGTGGCAAATATTATCCTCAATGGAGAAAAACTAAAAGCCTTTTCTCTAAATTCTGGCACAAAACAAGGCTGTCCTCTCTCACCACTCCTATTAAACATAGCACTGGAAGTACTTGCTATAGCGATTAGGCAAGAAAAAGATATCAAGGGAATCCAGATAGGAAAGGAAGAAGTCAAGCTCTCACTGTTTGCAGATGACATGATGCTCTACTTTGAAAACCCTAAAGACTCTACCAAAAAGCTTCTAGAAACAATAGACTCATATAGCAAGGTGGCAGGCTACAAAATTAACACACAAAAATCAATGGCCTTTCTATACACCAATAGTAATAAGGAAGAAATGGACATTAAGAAAACAACCCCATTCACAATAGTGCCACACAAACTCAAATATCTTGGAATCAACTTGACTGAAAATGTGAAGGACCTATACAAAGAAAATTATAAAACTCTGCTCCAAGAAATAAGAGAGGACACGCAGAAATGGAAACATATATCCTGCTCATGGATTGGCAGGATTAACATCATCAAAATGTCAATACTCCCCAAGGCATTATACAGATTCAATGCTATCCCTCTAAAGATACCCATGACATTCTTCAAAGAAGTGGATCAGGCACTTTTGAAATTTGTTTGGAACAATAAACACCCTAGAATAGCTAAAGCAATCATTGGGAAAAAGAATATGGGAGGAATTACTTTCCCCAACTTTAAACTTTACTACAAAGCAATAGTTATCAAAACAGCATGGTATTGGAATAAGGACAGACCCTCAGATCAGTGGAATAGGCTTGAATACTCAGAATATGTTCCCCAGACATACAATTACCTAATTTTTGATAAAGGACCAGGAAATCCTAAATGGAGCAAAGAAAGCCTCTTCAACAAGTGGTGTTGGCACAACTGGCTAGGCACTTGCAAAAAATTAAACTTAGACCCCCAGCTAACATCATGTATGAAGGTAAAATCCAAATGGATTAAAGACCTCGATATCAGACCCCAAACCATAAGATATATAAAACAACATATAGGCAAAACTCTCCAGGACATTGAGACTACAGGCAGCTTCAAGGAGGAAACTGCACTCTCCAAGCAAGTGAAAGCAGAGATTAACAGATGGGAGTATATTAAGTTGAGAAGCTTCTGCACCTCAAAGGAAATAGTGCCCAGGATACAAGAGCCACCCACTGAGTGGGAGAAACTATTCACCCAATACCCATCAGATAAGGGGCTAATCTCTAAAATATACAAGGCACCGACAGAAATGTACAAGAAAAAATCATCTAATCCCATCAAAAAATGGGGAGAAGAAATGAACAGACACTTTGACAAAGAAGAAATACAAATGGCCAAAAGACACATGAAGAAATGTTCCACATCACTAATCATCTGGGAGGTGCAAATCAAAACAACAATGAGATACCACCTCACACCACAGAGAATGGCACACATCACAAAGAATGAGAACAAACAGTGCTGGCGGGGATGTGGAGAGAAAGGAACCCTTATCCACTGCTGGTGGGAATGCCGTCTAGTTCAACCTTTATGGAAAGCGATATGGAGATTCCTCCAAAAACTGGAAATCGAGCTCCCATACGATCCAGCTATACCACTCCTAGGAATATACCCTAAGAACACAAAAATACAATACAAAAATCCCTTCCTTACCCCTATATTCATTGCAGCACTATTTACCATAGCAAGACTCTGGAAACAACCAAGATGCCCTTCAACAGACGAATGGCTAAAGGAACTGTGGTACATATACACAATGGAATATTATGCAGCTGTCAGGAGAGATGAAGTCATGAAATTTTCCTGTACATGGATGTACACAGAATCTATTATGCTGAGTGAAATAAGTCAGAGAGAAAGAGAAAAATGCAGAATGGTCTCACTCATCTATGGGTTTTAAGAAAAATGAAAGATATTCTTGCAATAATAAATTTCAGACACAAAAGAGAAAAGAGCTGGAAGTTCCAGCTCACCTCAGGAAGCTCACCACAAAGTGTGAAGAGTTTAGTTAGAGAAATAACTACATTTTGAACTGTCCTAATATTGAGAATGTATGAGGGAAATGCAGAGCCTGTTTAGAGTACAGGCAGTGGTCGGGTGGGGAGGAGGGAGATTTGGGACATGGGTGATGGGAATGTTGCACTGGTGATGGGTGGTGTTCCTTTTATGACTGAAACCCAAACACAATCATGTATGTAATCAAGGTGTTTAAATAAAAAAATATGACTATGAAGTCCTTTTTATTTTGTTTGTTTTGGGGCCACACCCAAAACCCCACTCTTGGTAACCAAGAGTTAAATCCAACAGATGAGAGGCTAAAGAAACTGTGGTACATCTACACAATTAAATATGCGTTGCAGCCATTAGGTTAAGGTTGATATACATTTTATGACTGTAACTCAATTATGAACAACTTTATCTGTGGAAAATTAACTGTATATGAACAACCTTGTAACCACAGTGTTAAAATAAAAAATAAAAAAATTAAAATGAAAAAAAAAAAGCAACATTCTTCTTTTAAGGCAACACACATTCCCCCCTCCTTTAAAAAGGCAAGATCAAGGCCTCGGCGATTTTTCAATACCATTTCAGCCAAGGAGCCAACAGTTTGTTGTAGATAATCGAGACCCTTTTTAAGCTCCTCTATATCCTTAACAACAGTGTTTGTTAGAAAGCCTATAGACCCCTCAGTGCGGATGAGGGAATAAATACCTGTACCTGCACCAGCGAGCCAAGGCCAACAAGGACGGCCAGGGTGATGGCTGTTACAGGTTCGCATTTAGCACGAGAGAGACCAGGGGAGGTACCAGAGTAAGGCAATAAGTCTGATTCGGGTCGAACAGTGAATTTGGGCATAAGAATTGCTAAGACACAATAATCATGGTGAGCAAGGAAAACATCAACAATAATATGAGGAGTCAATCCGGTGGAGCAAACAAAAAAGGTGAAGTTTGGGGCAATAAGAAAAAGAGCTTGTTCATGAACATGAAATGTCTGATTGAAAGATTCTAGCAAGGGAACGGGAGGAATCATGTGGGGGCCAAGAAGACAGTCCATACCCCACGACTTGTCCCACTGTCAGTCCGTGTCTTTGAGGCTGTGCACCCCAGCGAAGGAGACCAGAGTCATTGGTGTAGAGGGGAGTTCCGAAGGCTGCAGTGCCTTCATAGAACGGTGGGACCAGCGAGTAGCAAATCCAGCAGCGTTCTGCTTGGGCAGATGCATTAACCATTTGCAGGATGAGGTTGGCCGTGGAAACAGGCCCGGCAGGAATAGTAGGCTGGAACTCAGTAACAGCAGCAGTGGCAGCATCCTGCTTGGCTGTGAAGGAGCGGGGTGGAGGATGGGGCAACGCCTTGGGCAGTGCCTGGGGTAAGAAGGGGCCACCACCGAAGGGGTGCAAAAGAGGATTGGAGCCAACAGCTATGGGGCGAGAAAAGGGGATTTCTTTAAGAAGTTTTATGGAAAAGGTAAAGCCCTTGTCATAGCCAGTACAGTAAAGGCGTAGGCCCCAAGTGAGAGTTTTGTCCCAAGAGTATTTTTTGCCGGCTGTGGTAAATTGGATATGCAACGGGTTGCACCATCCTTTGTAGCAGGAAGGCAGGGGACGTGATGGCTGCTTGCTGTGGGGTCGAAGGCGGCGGACAGTGATAAAATCCCAGGAGGAAGAGGGCTTCCAATAAGTATCTCCAGTTGTTTCACAGCCCCAAGCAGCGCGAAAAAAGCAAGATCTGTCTCCACACCTGTAGGCTAAGGAGCGATCATGTTGATCTCTATGGAAGTCTCCAGGACACACATAAATGGGTGTGTCAAGCAAGGATGAACGGCTCACAGCGCTGTAGCAGCCGGGAATAGCCTTGGGCTTAAGATCTCTGCGAGGAGAAATAAAATCAGGGGTGACCCAGTAGTCGCTAGGCATAGGAAGAGCACACATATCAACAAAAAGATCCGGCCATGGGACTGTGGGAGCTATAATAGAGGTGGCATTGGCTACATCACCAGTCTCAGTAAGAATAACCCAGGTAAATTTATAGACCTGGTAAGGGCCAGGAGCTGCAGCAAAGGCAGCGGGGGTGGGGAGGAGGGAACTAAGAGTTAGGAAGAAGAGTAGTGGTAGGTTGTTGAACCAGTTCTGCAGGTTCAGTGGCCAAGCTGTCATTTTTATTTTAGCCATCTGCAAGAGAAAAAGGAGAAGAATTCTCAGGGAGAGATTCCCTGGGTGGCCAAGCTGTCATTTTTATTTTAGCCATCTGCAAGAGAAAAAGGAGAAGAATTCTCAGGGAGAGATTCCCTGGGTTCATTGTATAATTTAACCAGTCTTTCTGGTAGCCACCTAGTTTCGTTGGTGGTGGGGTTGTGAATGCAGGCATGACCCTTTCCCCAATGAGAACAGGGTGTGGTCCTTGCCAGAGGCCTGTGTGTACGTCTTTCCACAGGACCTGTTTGAAATCATCCTTAGTAGCCGGGTGCCACAAACGGTCAGCAGCGGAGTGCTGTTGCAAATCCAGGGTAAGGAAATTTAAGACAAAGAGTGCATGATTTAAAAGAAGCCGATGTTTACCTCGGCGTGCATAGAGCGTCTCGCTTTCATTAGAAAGCTTAAAAAGCATGTTCTTTAATGTTTGGTTTGCTCTTTCCACAATGCCTTGGCCTTGGGGATTTAGGGGGATTCCTGTCTTGTGGGTTATACCCAATTTAGCACAGAAATCTCTAAATTTGTTAGCAATATAACCTGGGGCATTGTCCGTTTCAAGCACAGATGGTTGTGGAATAATGGTTAGGCAGTGCAACATGTGAGCAACAACATCCTTAGCAGCCTCGCCAGTTTGCAAGGAGGCACAAATGAAACCACTAAAAGTATCAACAGTGACATGGATGTATTTAAGATTTCCAAAGGCTGCATAGTGAGTAACGTCCATCTGCCAGAGTTCTTCCAGAGTTAAGCCTCTAGGATTGATTCCTACATGTGCTTCAGGTAAAAGAGAGACGCAAGATTTGCAGGATTTGACTATCTCCCTTGCTTGGTCTCAGGTGATTTTAAATCTTAGCCTTAAGGTTTGGGCATTCAAATGATGTAACTGATGGGCCTGGATGGCTCGCTGGACGGGAGTGTTATGCAGCAGGGCAGGCATAATTTGAGTGGCTTGATCTACTAGGGCATTTCCCTCAGCCAAAGGCCCAGGGAGGGAAGTGTGGGCTCTAACATGTGCTACAAAAAAATGGGTGGGATCTCATAAGTATAAGTCTTTGAATTTTTGCAAAGGCAGGCTGGGCATTAGAAGTGGGTTTAATAAAAGGCACAGTCTCAAGTAATGGAATAGAGGTTTGTGAGCGACCGAGCACCCACATGTTTAATGGAACTCTGAATAAAATTTTCCACCGCCTGATTCAGCCATAAAAGTTTGCTTAGCCCCAAGCCAAAAAGAAACTCTGCAAATAAATTTAGCCTGGCACACGGAATCTGGCTTAAACCAGATTCCTCAACCTTTCCATGGAACCTGTTTTTGCAACTGCTCTCAAAAAAAAAAAAAAAAGTAATTATAGATAGGTTTTTGTAAGGTTTAAACTGTAATCCTTATTGCTTGCACAAAAGAAAAATCTATTAACTATTTGTCTAAGGATTTGCTTCCCCTCCCCCCATCCTGCCAGGATCCTCTTTATCCTTCCCGCCATCAAAATGTGTTTTTGCTCCCATTGGTTAAAATCGTTGTACCTGTACAAATCTGATTGGTTTAAGTTTCAATCCTATGTTGCTGCTCCTCCCACTGAAGCAGTGCATAAAAGCCCTGCTCTCTCCCTCAATAAACCTCTTGACTGGCTTACGTCACCAGGAGCCATTCTACTAATTTCTACAGCTTAATTTTTTAGGTGTTCACAAAAGAGCTTAACACTTGCGAATAATTTGTATCGCCTTCTGCCTTCTGTCCTGGTTGAGAGAAAGCTGCTGGCCGGAAATCTCTCCCAGTAAAGGGCAGGAGCGAAGGAAGTTACAGAGGTTGTAATGTAGAAACTATCAGTATAGAGATTGAAGGGTTCAAAAACTGTTTCAAATACCCTTTGCACTGCAGCCAGTTCTACAAGCTGAGCAGATTTGTGCTCTGTAGTGAATTTCATGACCTTGCCCTGAACGCTCAAGGCCGTGGTGCCATTAGAGCTACCATCAGTAAACACAAGAGTAGCCCCAGGGATGGGCTGTAGTTTTATAAGCTTGGGAAAGACAACAGGGTGAATTTGCAAAAATTGAAGCAGCTTGTCAGGGGGAAAATGATTATCCAACTCCCCGGAAAACCCTGTAAGGAAGACTGCTCATTCATCCTGATTAAACAAGAGCCATTGTACTTCCTTTTTACTATAGGGGATAACTAATTTTGCCGGATGGCAACCAAATAGCTTGAGGGCCTGCTTGCACCCTTGCTGTGCTAATGATACTACCAAGTGTGGGTAAGTAGCGAGTGTTTTGTCTGGGTTACTGGGTAGGTGTACCCAGAAGAGTGGGCCCTGTTGCCACAAGAGGCCTGTAGGAGAGAATTTTGTGGAAAAAATTAATAACCATAAGGGTTTATCTGGGTTGAAATATATGATGAACTGATTTTGTATGGCTGTGTGGACTAAGTCCAGGGCCTTGTAGGCCTCGGTTGTGAGGTTTTGAGGGCTGCTAGGATCTGTATTCCCTTTGGCTATGTCATATAAGGGCTGAAGTTCTCCAGTGGTTAGTTTTAAATAGGGGCGTAGCCAAGTGATGTCCCCTAAAAGTTTCTGAAGATCATTAAGAGTTTTTATGTGACTGGTCTGGATCTGAACCTTTTTTAGTTTTAACTTGATTGGGGAGTAGTTCAAAGCTTAGAAACAGCTGTGGGGGATAGAGCTGTACTTTGTCCTTAGAGATAATAAATCCCCTAGCTGTGAGCTTACTTATGAGATGTTCTGCTATTTTGTTTAATTTTTGAACATCCTGTTCAGCGATTAAAATATCATCAGTATAATGAATTATATATGCAGAAGGGTAAGCAGTTCTGAGGGGGTCAATAGTTTGTGCTACAAATTTCTGGCATAGCGTAGGGCTATTTGCCATGCCTTGCGGCAAAACCTTCCATTGATAGCGAGGGTTGGGGCCCGCACAGTTAACAATTGGCAGGCTAAAAGCAAAACGTTTGCAGTCATCTGGGTGGAGAGGAATGGAAAAGAAACAGTCTTTTAAATCAATAATAATTTTAAAGCTATTTTTTTGGAATGGCCACCGGGGAGGGCAGACCTAGCTGGAGCGCCCCCATAGGGACCATGGTTTTATTTATCTCCCGGAGGTCATGGAGCAGCCTCCATTTTCCTGATTTCTTTTTAATAACAAAGATGGGGGTGTTCCAAGGGGAGGTGGAGGGTTCGATGTGTCCTGCCTGGAGTTGTTCCTGCGCTAACAACTGGGCAGCAGAAAGTTTTTCAGAAGACAGCGGCCACTGGCTAACCCAAACAGGGGAGTCGGACTTCCAAGTAATTTTATCTGCTCGGGTAGCAGGGGAGCCAGAAGCAGCCATTAAAAAGACTGCTGAGGAGTATTGTAGCCTAGGCCATGCCGATCTAACTTAGGTGTGGCTTCAATGGGATTAAGCATACCTTGCAAATTCCTTCCAAGCCCTTTGTGCAACTCATACCCTTGGACTAGCATTTGTTGCAGTACACGGGGATCCTTGTACTTAATCAGATAAAGACCCATTTGTTCCATGAGATCTCACCCCTACAAATTTATAGGGAGCTCAGGGATAATATAAGGTGTGATAGTGCCCTTGTCTTCCTCATCATTGACCCAGTTTAAGGGGCGGGAGCTTAAAAGAACCTGCTTGACAGTACCAGCAACCCCGGAGACATTGTCAGGAGTGGGGAGGGCGGGCCAGTTAGAAGGCCAGAACTGGGGGCAAATACAGGTAGTGTCCGCCCCAGAATCTAGGAGCCCAGTAAAGGGTCTTCCTTCTATAGTAATGGTTAAAGGGGGTCTTGCTTTGCTGATAGATTTAATCCAATAGACCTCGGAGGAGCCAGGAGTGGAGGCCCCACGTGTCTCGGGGAGAGCCGGGAGGGTGGTATCTAAAGGGAGGGCCAGTGCCTGGGCTAGGCGTTGTCCTGGTAAAATTTGCACAGGCCCATAGGGGGCAGTGGCTAACAGCATAATTTCTCCTGTATTATCATTGTCTACCAAGGATGGCTGCACTATCAACCCTTTTATAGTAGAGGAGGCACGGCCAATGATAAAAAAAAGAACATCCCTGGAGGTAGGGGGCCAAAAACTCCAATCCCTATAGTGACTACCTTGTCTTCGGGTGTCAATACTGCTGGGGTGGACGCACACAAGTCCACTCCTGCGGAGCCTGGGGTGGCTCTGATAAGGGGGGCTGTTGTGGTGTAAGCTCTATCAAGTCCTGCTGGAGGCTGGGGTGGCTTTGGGCAGGAGCCACAAACTGCTGCACTGGGCGAGCTGGTCTCTGAAGCCCCATTGATACTGATTTTTGTGGGCCCTGGGGCCGGGCCCTCCCGCAGTTTCCCTGATGGGGAGGAAGGTGGTTGCCTTCAATATCAGTTCTTAGAATGGCAAGAGGCCACCCAGTGCTTGCCACGGCGGCATCGGGGATAGAGGGATGGTTTAGGCTCAGTGTTAGCTGTGGTGAGCACTGGGGAGTGCTTAGCCATAGGGCATGTCTTGACCCAGTGTCCTGGTTGACCACATTTAAAACAGGTTTTTCCATTGGACTGGTTCTGAAACGCCACTAAGGCCTTGCCTATTTTATGGACAAAGGGGTCCGCCTTGCTACACAGATGGATCATCTCGTTTAAAGGTTTTAGCTTATTTTGGCCACGAAGTATGGCTTTGCAGGTTTCATTAGCATTTTCGTAAGCAAGTTGCTTGACAAGGGGATTATTATAATCTGCAGAGCCCATAATCCTTTCTACCGTTTCCAGGAGTCTGCTAATGAATTTATTGTAGGGCTCCTGGGAACCTTGCACTGTTTGAGCCAGCGGAATGGTGGCTTGTCCACTTTTAGGCATGGCTCTCCAAGCCCGGAGGGCAGCAGCATTGGTCTGAGCCAAACGATCAGGGGAAAGCCTCTGTTGCTGTTCTATAAAGGAGGCAAAGTTTCCCGTGCCGGTAAGCTGTTCATAGATCTGATCTGGGAGGGTAAAACCTCCATCGCCCAGGTTGGCCTGTTGCCTGCATCGGGCCAAAAAATCCGTCTCCCAAAGTATATAGTAGGAGCGTGACAAGGTCGTGCTAGCAATTTCCTTCCATTCAGCAGGTAACAGTTCTCCTCCATCTCGGATTGCCTCAAGGCAAGAGAGGGTGTAGGGGGCATTATGGCCATAGGTATTTATGGCTTGAAAAAGGGTTTCTATAGGTTGGTGTTGGAGGCGTTGGTATCTCCTAATCTCTGCCATGTGGTTGCCCACTGAAGGTGCAGGTTCAGGGTTATCAGGGACATGTTGCAGCTCTTCCTGAATGTCCTCAACGGACCTAGCTGAAGCCTGAGCCCTCTGGGCAGCCTGGCTCTATCTAGGCTGTGGCTGCGAGTCACAGCACCCGTGCCCCTTTGGTGGGACCGGCCCCAATCCTCCGACAAGTGGGGTATGGGAGGGGACAGGGAGGGGGTAGGCAAGGTAACTCGCTCGGGCTGTTGATTAAAAAATACAGGGAACTGATGTAAATCATCAGAGGCTTGAAGCCGGGCAATTTGTTCCTCCAGACTTTTTATCTCCTTAAGTTCTCTTATTTGTGCCTCTAGGTTGGCCTTATATTTTATGAAGTTAGAGGGGACAGTCTGCTGTGCTAGAACCTGGGGTGGATTAGGCAGGCGGTCTGCATTATATGGAGGGGGGGAGGTGCACGGAGGAAACCGGCCATGATCATAATGGGCGGCCTCATCCTGCAGGGACAGATTGTCTTCAGTATCTAAAATCTCCTCCTTAGTGGGTGACTGGAAATTATGGGGTAAAAGCCCTTGGAGGGTTCCAAGTCTAAATCTATAAGGCTTTCTGTTTTGGGAGGGGTGCTGCTGGCCCAAGATTGACTGTGGGAAGCCATTTCTACAACGGCTTCAGCCTTCTCAACAATGTCCTTGTTAATGGGGCTTTCCCCAAAAGAGTCTAATTCTGCTCCTGTAATAATTTTTCCAAGAATAGTCCAATAGAATTGCAAAACCTTTCTATCTTTCTCTTTACCATATTTGGTATAGTATTGCAAAATCTCATCACCAATTTGTTTCCAAGTACTGGTAACTATTCGGGGTCTAATGACTACAAACCATGGGCAAATATCATGAACACATATAAAAAATTTAATTAGGTCCTTTTTCTTCACTTTAACATTTCTTTCACCCAGCTCTTTCTTAAGATCTTTAATAAAAACCTCTTCTTTAGATAAAGTAGCCCCCATTTTTCCAGGGCGATAGTCCCCAATTTCTGGGACAATTGAACAGCGATGTTAGTGATCACTTAGTCTAACCTTCCTGCACCCTGCCCTTAATAGGGACTTACCGGCGACTTGTGGACAAGCTCCTGGGATTCGTGCCTTTGCCGTTCGGCCGGGTGTCCGTTCTTCGAGCCCCGCGCTGGGCACCACTTGTGGCCCACCAGGGACCCCGACCAGCGGGTAAAGCTGGGGACCACGTCAGTAATTCGCAGTTCTCGAAGAGGAATCTAGCCTGAAATAGAAGAGGGACTGGAAAACAAAGAAACTCGAGACAAAGGGTTCCGATCAGGAGTCCATTTAATAAAGGAAAAAATAGACCTTTTATAGACAATGCAAAACAAAGAGAGTAGGGGCGGGCGCAATAGGAGTGGCTGTAACATTCCACGGGAACATCTTGATTTTCCAAGGTTAATAAGATTATCATCAGTCAAGAGATTCACATTAATTTTGAGCAACAAAATACAAAATCTAATCTTAGCTTGGGCCTTTTGACCCCTGTCTTTACAAGGACATCTTGGAGCCTAGTGACTCCCTAGCTCTAGGCTATTTCTATTTCTTTGGGTCCAAGGGCAAAAAGGCCACATGCAGCTTGTAAGCACTTTGGCTCAGACTTTCAGAGACTCCATTTTGATTAGTGAGAGGGCTTTTTAATTATTCCAAACAGTCCCTAACAGAAAAAGAGAAGAAGTTTAAGGTGTGCTTTCCAGGAAAGAGGCTGCCAGCTTAATTTGGCAGATTCCATGAATTTTGATAATACTATTTTCTGCCAACAGGGGGCAGTGGTGGCCTGTATTTGCAAATATCTTTACTCTGTCAGTGGTCGGCAACCTGAGGCTCTTTACACTTTTAATTTGGCTCTTCTGTGTGCCAGGCGGCCGCACCAAGAGTCAGGATTCTGCTCCTAGCCTCTGTCAGTGCACGCCCTGTGTGGATCTCAACATAAATTTTGACCATGGTTTTGGCGAGATTTGGCTCAGTTGAAAAAAAAGGTTGCCATCCACTGCGAGTCTGGTTTATACTCCAAGAGGCGTCAAGAACAGTTTCTTATTGAATTTTACCAAGGAAAAATAAGGGTACAATGTCCCAATCCTACAGAAGTTTTTTGAGTCCAAGACACAGAAGGAAAAAAAGTTAAGTTCACTCTTTATTTTTATATTAAATTTAGCTGACCCACCCTTTTAGTCTTCTGTGATTTAAACTTTTTATATTTAGGTAGTTTCTATTTTTATGTATTCAGATCTGATCTCTGAATTAAGGTGGATACATGGTGTTCTGTTCTTGATGAAGCCTTAACGGCTTAATAAAAATGACTTGGCATATTGTCTTTTATAATTTTTATTATTGAGTTTATTATTTCTCTCCTCTTCCTTACTTGATATTAAGGTGATGGTTGTGCAATCATTAGTGATCCTAAAAACACTGGCTGTGTTGCTTTATGGGCCTCAGGGGGACTGCATATCAGCCTGCGGGTTTTTCCATACTCAGCATCAAGAGCTCCCCAAGTCTCTGCTTCCTGGTCTAGTGGCACCTAATTTTGTTCCTGATCATTAGGATGTTTTTCATAAACTTTGGAGTTAAAAAGAACTCTTGCCTGTGTTTAGGGTGCAATTGCTTGCAGTTTGGGAAGCTAAACAGCAAAGAAGTCGATCTGAAATAACTGTGCATCCCGGATCATAATCAGCTAGAAATTTATAGGTGAAACAGACTAGGATGTCATTTTATGTGAGTTCTGCACATTTATATGCATATAATGTACATATGCATATTATCTTTATATGCAGTAATTTAATAAATTCTATGGATATAGTGATTTGGAAGAAAACCAACCAGATATGTTGAAAACATTAATCTGTGGCCAAGTCCCAAATAAAAGATAAATTGGAAGAAGGTTCTTGGATAACATGTCTGTTCTTAAATTCATGCCATGCACATAGAAATACAGGTAAATTAAGGATGTACTTACTTGTTTCTCTTATTACTATCTTGATGCAACACCATATGTGGATATCCTCTTCAGATTTTTGACTCTTGCTTAATATCAGTGTAGGATAAAAGAATGTTATAGTCAAATACAGAAAAGAGGAGAGGAAGAGGAACAGACACTAAGAGTTCTACCTTCTGACAAGGGCTTTGTTTCTGAAAGGTGTTCTTACCTTTGGGGGAGGGTGGGTACCTAAGAGTGACCATTTGCTCCTAAATCTCAGGACACGATGCTTCAGCACAGACAAGTGTGTTTGGGGCAGTGAAAGTGTGTCTGAGAGACTCACCCCAATACCCAAGAACCAAGTGCAGGTGTTTCCACAAGAGGATGACTCACCTTTGCTTACACTTGCAGGGGTCCTCAAACTTTTTAAACAGGGGGCTAGTTCACTGTCCCTCAGACCATTGGAGGGTCTGACTATAGTAAAAACAAAACATATGAACAAATTCTTATGCACACTGCATATATCTTATTTTGCAATGAAGAAACAAAACAGATAAAATACAATATGTGGCCCGCGGGCCGTAGTTTGAGGACCACTGCTAGAGAGAACTAGAAGTGAGAGAACCCAAGAGAGGGCATAACCTGAAGCAGCTCAGTGATCATACGTAGAGCCACATTATAAGCAGAGGCCTAGGAGATGAGGAACGTCATAGACATATGAAACTTTAGCATATTTATATTTCTCTGAAAGTTCAGTATGGGGTGTTTGTATATGTGAGAAAAATGATTTTAATTAATTAATTTGTTTAATAGTTATGTTATTTAGAAAAACAGTGGTGCTAGGGATAGAATCCAGGGGGGTACCAATACTGCTTAATCGCAGGCACCACTTGAATCTGCTGTGCACTTCTGCTTTGACTTTGGGGACTTAAAGCATCATAACTGCCCAATTTTATCTGCTGGCCTCATTGGCCAAGTAGCAATGGGAGGAGCCTACTTACTCCACTGAAGATTAAAGGATGAATAATTTAAAAGAAAATCAAAATAATAACTAGACTTGGGGCAGCAATATCACGAGTAAGGCCTTGGTTGCTTGGCTTTGGCACAGGTTGGTCCTTGAAAATTACCTCTTTCCCAAGTTCGTCAGGAGTAATTCCTGAGTGCAGGGACAGAGTAACCCCTGAGCACTGCCAGGTGTGGTGAAAAATTTTAAAAGAGAACAAGAGGAAAATGAAAACTAACAAGAATAATTTTCATAAGTGTTGCAGAATAATCTTCTGTTCAAAGCCTCCTAATAGAGAGATAAACAGAGGCAGGAATGGAAGCAGTTTTGCATGCAGTCCCCTCCCTCCCCTGGACAAGGGCAGGGATAAGAGCTGGGACAGAACCAGGCCCAAGGTTGTGGTATCAAGAGGCAGCGCTCTAGGCCACCTGCATCATGACCTGGACTCTTTTCGTCCTCAGCCTCCTCAGTCAGGGCACAGGTGAGTCTTAGGCAAGGGCCCTCAGCACATCTGGACTCATCTTTTGTCTCCTTTCCTCTGGCTCCTCTGAATTCAACTTGAACTCAAAAGTGTTTTCTCTGTTTTTCAGGGCTCTGGGCCCAGTCAGCCCATACTCAGCCTCCCTCAATGTTTGGGAATAAAGGAGAAAGAGTCTCCATCACCTGTACAGGAACCAGCCTTGACATTGGAAATAATGTTGTCTCCTGGTACCAGCAGAAGGAGCACACAGCCCCCAAATTGCTGATTTATTATGATGATACTCTGAATTCAGGGATCCCTGATCGCTTCTCAGGCTCCAAGTCTGGCAACACAGCGACTCTTACCATCTCCAGCCTCCAGCCTGAAGACGAGGCTGATTATTACTGTTTCTCATACAGGATTGGTGGCTCTTTACACAGTGGTTCAAGCTCATAGGGAAGTGAGACAAAAACCTGCTCTGTGTTGCCTGCTGCTCCTTCCTTTCAACATTTAGATTTTAATCTTTTGAAAAATTATTTTGAACTTAAATGCTTACAAATAATTATGATAAGCACAATAACCCATATAATTTATTTACCAATATTTTAAATAATTTTCCATATCTGCTGCTCCTTATATTTCTTTCTGATTTTCACTATATTTTGTGAGTATACATGCAGGCTGAGGAATAAATCGATGAGTTATTTGAAATAATTAGTTTATCTATTTATAGATTTTAAATGTTTTTGAAAGATAGAATATATATTTTATAAGATAACCACTTTAAGATATGAAATTCATCATTGTTTTCTTTTTTCACATTGATACATACATTACCATTATTATTTAATAATATAATATCCTTAAAGAATCTCTTTTTTGAGGGGAGGGTCACACCAGGCAGTGCTCAGTGGTTACTCCTGGTTCTATGCTCAGAAATTGTTCCTGACAGGCTCTATGGACCATAATGGATGCATAATTTGAACCACCGACCTCTTGCTTGCAAGGCAACGCCCTACCATCTCTATCTCTCTGGCCCCCACTTCTTTTTAATTTCATGTAGCATTTCACCTGGGTCTGCTTTTTAACTGTAACCCATGGATCAATCACATGAGTATATGTTCAGCATACCAATGGCTCTCTAATGATCGTTTGTAATAAATACAATATCAGTTTCATAGTATAGTCTCCCCAGACACTGCTCATTTCAATGTCACTTGGTTATTTAGACTTGAAAACGATGATTGTGCTTAAGAATGCTCCACACACAACTTAAGCTATGAAGCCTTTCTTCAGTCTAGTTCACCCTTACCAAACATGATAGGCCTAAGAGGAAAAAAAGGGTAAAAAAAAAAAAAGGGAAAATCTTTTACAGTCGACTTGCCAGCTCTTTTTTCTTTCTTTTTCCCTTGTTCTCTAAGTGTTTTGTCCCATATTACATGGGAAAGCTTTTCAAATGTAACCGATGAGTCTATCGTCTGGCTGCTGATGTAGGCATATGAGTTTATGTGTAAGGCAGGGGTCTCAAGCTCAATTTACCTGGGGGCTGCAGGAGGCAAAGTCGGGTGAGGCAGGGCTGCATAAGGGATTTCGCTTAATGAATATTCACAGTAAAAAATCACATCAGTAAGAAAAAAAATCAGAAAAAGTCGCATTAAACATTTGCATACCCCGAATGGAACTCTTTGGGGTATGTGAATGTTTAATGCGATTTTTATTGCAATCATTTGTTAAGGAAATATTCGCGAATACTGAGATATTTGAAGATAGGCCAGGGCCACAAATTCTTGTATTGAGGGCCGCGAGTTTGAGACCCTTGGTGTAAGGCATACCAAGTTCAGTCTAATATCTGTCTGCAATAGATATAGTGCCTATGTATTATAGTGTTCTCCCCTCTACTACAGAGAACACTTCCTCTCCGCCCTTTTTATTACTTTTTGCTTACCACCTTACAAACCCTTTTCGACCCCTTCATGTTATTTCTCCACATTTAATCATTTTTACTCTCAATCCCTTAACTCCTCATGAAGCAGAACATTCTCCCTTGCCCAGTCAGATGCCAACTAGCTCCCCAAAATGAATGAATTCTCAGTTTGAGAAAAAACCAACAATGTGCTGCTATTGCTTTGCTCTTGATGGCCCCTCTTCCTTCTCTTCCCTTCACTGTGGACTTTTGCTTGCTACCAGATTTGATTCCTGAGAAATCCCCAGATTGAGGACGTTTCTTGATATGGGACTGTTGGGAGCCATTTTCCCCAGACTCCACAAAATTAAATCACAGGCTGAAGCTGCACTCAGGATCTTATTTCTTTCCTGCCTATTTCAAAAGTTTTAAAGAAGGCATACAAATTTTCTTCGAATATTTCTTTTTTTTTAAATTAAAACACATTTTTATATTTTATTTTTAATACGTTAAAAGTACAGTTTGAGCAAACCATCTGTGTGCTACTTGAACCCTAGCACAACAAAAGACATGGTGTGATTTTTCAGACACTAAACATCAGTTCAATATAATCAGAATTGGTTGTGTATAAAATAAAGATAAACTTTTGGTCTAGAGTGATGATAGTACAGTAGGTAAGGTACTTGGCCTTAAATAAATATATTCTATTGTAATTCCAAAACTTTTAAAGCCAATGTCACATCAACTGCTTTATTAAACTAAAAAACATTAAAACATGTAATAATTCTGGATGGTATGTATTAATAATAATCAAACTTGGGAAAACTAAGCATAAACAATAGCATAAAATCATAAACAGATCATTCAAAGAATCCATGGAGACCAAGAAGGTAACGCATCATGTTTTCAAATACAGCAGCATACCTTGTCATCCCCAGGGCAACGATATAAATTCTGAAAAGTGCTAATGATGTTATTGCTAAATCTGGGTGCAAAGACATCCTTTTCATGGCCAAACTGATGTCGAGATTGTCGTACAATGGAGTCGATGACATAAAGTCCAGGTACCTTGTATTCTGGTTTACATTTCTGAATGAATTTCTCCACACTCTGTACCACATGTTTATAAAACTTAATAGCTTTGATGGCTGCTTTAGTAATCTGGGTCATTTTAGCTTTAGAAATAGGTGGTTTATAGTCATTCAGCGAATATAACTCGCTGTTGAAGGTCTTCACGGCTTCCATCGCGGCGCGGCGCGGGGCCCGGCGCGGCCCGGCCCGGCAGAGGCGGAAGAGGCGGCGGCCCGGAGGAGCGAGCGAGGGGGCGAAGGAGGAGGAGGAAGAGGAGGAGGAGGAGGGCCGGCGCGCGGCGGGGCGGCCAAGCTCGGGCTGCAGCCGACTGGCTTCTTCGAATATTTCTATGAGATATTATATCCTTTAAATCTCATAGCTGTTATCAATATATTCTTTTTTTTTTTTTTTTTTTTCTTTTTTTTTTTTTTTAATTTTTTTTATTTTAATTATGACAACAAAGATGCAAAGAAAGAGGACAGGGTAAAGTTACAGTGGAAGCCCAATCACCCATAAACAGGATTCTCAGTAGTCCCATCGATGCTATCCCAGCCTTATACTTTCAGCCAAAGAACATTAAGAAAAACAAAACTGAACCAATGTACCATACAATTACTTTGTCCCTCAAATCCCCCGTTGTAGTACATATTATTTCTTAGCAGCACACCATATAATCTAAAGATATTGGACTTATGTAACTCTTTAAACATTGAGGGCAAAGTACATTTATCTAGATCCATGCACATGCTTACTAGTTTAAATTAACCTCAAAAGTTTTAGTGGGTTGTTTTTCTTAAGGATTGGAGTCAAGGGACCATAGTAAAAAACGAAATTAAAGTGGCATTTGTTTGCATAGGCCCACCAAAACATAAGGGACATGGAAAGACAAATTATGGTCTAAATAGATGGAGACCCTACCCCTGAAGTTTCCTGGCACAGGACTGACTCTAGGCTCCAGGCAAACTAGTTTGTCCAATTCAAGTCATCGTCTGTAGTGGCAATACACCTCCATTCCTCACATAGTCTCTGTTGTTGGTATCATGCTTCTGTATTAAAGATCCTGGAGTCTACATGTCTCCTATAGCAGTCAGGATGATGCAGAGCATTCTCTCGTTTCATCTCACACTTAAGGGGCAATAGAGAGAACCATGTCCTGTAGAGCAGGTCATTGTTGTTGTCACGTCTTCTCAGTGTAAACGGAGGTGTCTTTTTAGGAGGTCGATGTCAGACCCTTGGTAGTGTCTTTCCTGGTAGAGGACTGCTTCCAACTGTTGCTATAAAAGACCTTGGATGTTTCGTAGATAGCGTGCCTGGTTCCAGTGTGAATGGAGAATGCCCATTAATCTGAGGCCTGTGCCAGGTCATTATATCAATGTTCAGGGTGTAAGGTACATTGTAATGAGATTTATTAGATAATAACTAATCTGTATGTATAGTGTTTTCCCATTTTAATGTGTCTATGCAAACAAGGATCAATGCCATGAAGCGTTATTGGTGCATTTGGAGGCAATAGGAACAAGACCAGAAATTTCCATGACATAGTTCAATCATAGGCATCAAACTGAGGGACAGTTCCACCAACAATCCTTACTATACAGCTTACAAAGAAAAGACAAGATGAAAAGTGGATAGAAAAATGATGGTAGAAGAATATATAGAGAGTTACAGCAGTTAAAGAAAATAATCATAAAATATTCAAAATATATATGTGTTCAATATGTGTTCGATTTATGTCCTTCTAAATAGTTCTGAGATTTGTAAGATCTACTGTATGTCTTTGGACAGAGATTAAAACTGTTTGTTACTGAAGGTAAGAAGTGTAAATCAGGGGTACTGGTGGTTGGGAGGAGCATAAGTTCGCGCGGGGGCGCTAGCCCCCGCGCGGTTTCAAAATGTAGACTGGTATGAAATTGCCAGTGACAGCCTGAGTATAGCTGAGCAATTATCTGCCACCACCCAGATCAAACGCCACCCTATAAGCCAACCCTGGAGCAGGTCAGGCCCAGGTCCGGGCCCCCCCTACCCTAGGCCAGGCCAAAAGGCCACTGGCACATGCGGAGGTCTGCCAGCTGCCCGCCCGTGCTGCTAAAAATCCTGCTCCAGGAAGGGAGAGAGAGACCCTCCCAAGCCTGAAGGACAGGGATTTAAGCCCAACCAAGGCCGGTCCCCAGACCCGGCCTGGGAGTGGGGAAAAACCCAGGGTGCCCCATCAGCTCCTCCCAGAAACCCACCTGGAGATCCGGAGGAAAGGGGGAGAGGGGGGCCGGGTGACCCAGGTCCGGGCCCCCCCTACCCTAGGCCAGGCCAAAAGGCCGCTGGCGCATGCGGAGGTCTGCCAGCTGCCTGCCCGTGCTGCTAAAAATCCTGCTCCAGGAAGGGAGAGAGAGATCCTCCCAAGCCTGAAGGACAGGGATTTAAGCCCAACCTAGGCCGGTCCCCAGACCCGGCCTGGGAGTGGGGAAAAACCCAGGGTGCCCCATCAGCTCCTCCCAGAAACCCACCTGGAGATCCGGAGGAAAGGGGGAGAGGGGGGCCGGGTGACCCAGGTCCGGGACCCCCTACCCTAGGCCAGGCCAAATGGCCGCTGGCACATGCGGAGGTCTGCCAGCTGCCCGCCCGTGCTGCTAAAAATCCTGCTCCAGGAAGGGAGAGAGAGACCCTCCCAAGCCTGAAGGACAGGGATTTAAGCCCAACCTAGGCCGGTCCCCAGACCCGGCCTGGGAGTGGGGAAAAACCCAGGGTGCCCCATAAGCTCCTCCCAGAAACCCACCTGGAGATCCGGAGGAAAGGGGGAGAGGGGGGCCGGGTGACTCAGGTCCGGGACCCCCTACCCTAGGCCAGGCCAAATGGCCGCTGGCACATGCGGAGGTCTGCCAGCTGCCCGCCCCTGCTGCTAAAAATCCTGCTCCAGGAAGGGAGAGAGAGACCCTCCCAAGCCTGAAGGACAGGGATTTAAGCCCAACCTAGGCCGGTCCCCAGACCCGGCCTGGGAGTGGGGAAAAACCCAGGGTGCCCCATCAGCTCCTCCCAGAAACCCACCTGGAGATCCGGAGGAAAGGGGGAGAGGGGGGCCGGGTGACCCAGGTCCGGGACCCCCTACCCTAGGCCAGGCCAAATGGCCGCTGGCACATGCGGAGGTCTGCCAGCTGCCCGCCCCTGCTGCTAAAAATCCTGCTCCAGGAAGGGAGAGAGAGACCCTCCCAAGCCTGAAGGACAGGGATTTAAGCCCAACCTAGGCCGGTCCCCAGACCCGGCCTGGGAGTGGGGAAAAACCCAGGGTGCCCCATCAGCTCCTCCCAGAAACCCACCTGGAGATCCGGGGGAGAGGGGGGCCGGGTGACCCAGGTCCGGGCCCCCCCTACCCTAGGCCAGGCCAAAAGGCCGCTGGCGCATGCGGAGGTCTGCCAGCTGCCTGCCCGTGCTGCTAAAAATCCTGCTCCAGGAAGGGAGAGAGAGATCCTCCCAAGCCTGAAGGACAGGGATTTAAGCCCAACCTAGGCCGGTCCCCAGACCCGGCCTGGGAGTGGGGAAAAACCCAGGGTGCCCCATCAGCTCCTCCCAGAAACCCACCTGGAGATCCGGAGGAAAGGGGGAGAGGGGGGCCGGGTGACCCAGGTCCGGGACCCCCTACCCTAGGCCAGGCCAAAAGGCCGCTGGCACATGCGGAGGTCTGCCAGCTGCCCGCCCCTGCTGCTAAAAATCCTGCTCCAGGAAGGGAGAGAGAGACCCTCCCAAGCCTGAAGGACAGGGATTTAAGCCCAACCTAGGCCGGTCCCCAGACCCGGCCTGGGAGTGGGGAAAAACCCAGGGTGCCCCATCAGCTCCTCCCAGAAACCCACCTGGAGATCCGGAGGAAAGGGGGAGAGGGGGGCCGGGTGACCCAGGTCCGGGCCCCCCCTACCCTAGGCCAGGCCAAAAGGCCGCTGGCGCATGCGGAGGTCTGCCAGCTGCCTGCCCGTGCTGCTAAAAATCCTGCTCCAGGAAGGGAGAGAGAGATCCTCCCAAGCCTGAAGGACAGGGATTTAAGCCCAACCTAGGCCGGTCCCCAGACCCGGCCTGGGAGTGGGGAAAAACCCAGGGTGCCCCATCAGCTCCTCCCAGAAACCCACCTGGAGATCCGGAGGAAAGGGGGAGAGGGGGGCCGGGTGACCCAGGTCCGGGACCCCCTACCCTAGGCCAGGCCAAAAGGCCGCTGGCACATGCGGAGGTCTGCCAGCTGCCCGCCCCTGCTGCTAAAAATCCTGCTCCAGGAAGGGAGAGAGAGACCCTCCCAAGCCTGAAGGACAGGGATTTAAGCCCAACCTAGGCCGGTCCCCAGACCCGGCCTGGGAGTGGGGAAAAACCCAGGGTGCCCCATCAGCTCCTCCCAGAAACCCACCTGGAGATCCGGAGGAAAGGGGGAGAGGGGGGCCGGGTGACTCAGGTCCGGGACCCCCTACCCTAGGCCAGGCCAAATGGCCGCTGGCACATGCGGAGGTCTGCCAGCTGCCCGCCCCTGCTGCTAAAAATCCTGCTCCAGGAAGGGAGAGAGAGACCCTCCCAAGCCTGAAGGACAGGGATTTAAGCCCAACCTAGGCCGGTCCCCAGACCCGGCCTGGGAGTGGGGAAAAACCCAGGGTGCCCCATCAGCTCCTCCCAGAAACCCACCTGGAGATCCGGAGGAAAGGGGGAGAGGGGGGCCGGGTGACCCAGGTCCGGGACCCCCTACCCTAGGCCAGGCCAAATGGCCGCTGGCACATGCGGAGGTCTGCCAGCTGCCCGCCCCTGCTGCTAAAAATCCTGCTCCAGGAAGGGAGAGAGAGACCCTCCCAAGCCTGAAGGACAGGGATTTAAGCCCAACCTAGGCCGGTCCCCAGACCCGGCCTGGGAGTGGGGAAAAACCCAGGGTGCCCCATCAGCTCCTCCCAGAAACCCACCTGGAGATCCGGGGGAGAGGGGGGCCGGGTGACCCAGGTCCGGGCCCCCCCTACCCTAGGCCAGGCCAAAAGGCCGCTGGCGCATGCGGAGGTCTGCCAGCTGCCTGCCCGTGCTGCTAAAAATCCTGCTCCAGGAAGGGAGAGAGAGATCCTCCCAAGCCTGAAGGACAGGGATTTAAGCCCAACCTAGGCCGGTCCCCAGACCCGGCCTGGGAGTGGGGAAAAACCCAGGGTGCCCCATCAGCTCCTCCCAGAAACCCACCTGGAGATCCGGAGGAAAGGGGGAGAGGGGGGCCGGGTGACCCAGGTCCGGGACCCCCTACCCTAGGCCAGGCCAAAAGGCCGCTGGCACATGCGGAGGTCTGCCAGCTGCCCGCCCCTGCTGCTAAAAATCCTGCTCCAGGAAGGGAGAGAGAGACCCTCCCAAGCCTGAAGGACAGGGATTTAAGCCCAACCTAGGCCGGTCCCCAGACCCGGCCTGGGAGTGGGGAAAAACCCAGGGTGCCCCATCAGCTCCTCCCAGAAACCCACCTGGAGATCCGGAGGAAAGGGGGAGAGGGGGGCCGGGTGACCCAGGTCCGGGCCCCCCCTACCCTAGGCCAGGCCAAAAGGCCGCTGGCGCATGCGGAGGTCTGCCAGCTGCCCGCCCCTGCTGCTAAAAATCCTGCTCCAGGAAGGGAGAGAGAGACCCTCCCAAGCCTGAAGGACAGGGATTTAAGCCCAACCTAGGCCGGTCCCCAGACCCGGCCTGGGAGTGGGGAAAAACCCAGGGTGCCCCATCAGCTCCTCCCAGAAACCCACCTGGAGATCCGGAGGAAAGGGGGAGAGGGGGGCCGGGTGACCCAGGTCCGGGACCCCCTACCCTAGGCCAGGCCAAATGGCCGCTGGCACATGCGGAGGTCTGCCAGCTGCCCGCCCGTGCTGCTAAAAATCCTGCTCCAGGAAGGGAGAGAGAGACCCTCCCAAGCCTGAAGGACAGGGATTTAAGCCCAACGTAGGCCGGTCCCCAGACCCGGCCTGGGAGTGGGGAAAAACCCAGGGTGCCCCATCAGCTCCTCCCAGAAACCCACCTGGAGATCCGGAGGAAAGGGGGAGAGGGGGGCCGGGTGACCCAGGTCCGGGACCCCCTACCCTAGGCCAGGCCAAATGGCCGCTGGCACATGCGGAGGTCTGCCAGCTGCCCGCCCCTGCTGCTAAAAATCATCAATATATTCTTATGTAGCAGCAAATTCCCCTATCCTTAGGATCAGTTCACTATGGAATACTAGTAGTCAATCTCTGCTCAGAGATCATGTAAGCAAAAAGTTTTAGGGACTGTTGGTTTTGACAACTTGGACCCCCTCATACACTAGTAGTACCTTATGGCATTGTCCATTTTTGCATAAGCATACTAAAATGGGAAAAGTTAACAGATGCAAACAAGTTTTATCTAATAGAGATAGGAATGCAATTTTTTTAAAATTTTTTTCCTTTAATTTTTTTATTTTATTGTGGTCGAAGTGAATTACAATTCTCTCACAGTAATATTTGAGGCACATCGTGACAATAGGTGAGGGTCATTCCCACCACGAGCATGCATCCCACATATTCCTCCTTTACCCCTGTAATTCTATTGAAACTGTACCCCCCTTGTACAGCTTGTTGTATGTTGTGTATTGATTCTGTTGTCATAGACTTTAGATTTGGTATTCATGTCTGATCAGTTATTTCCAGTAAATGAACATACAACTGTCTGGCCTTGGTACCATCTGGGGGAAGAAGGAAAAACGAAAAAAGAAAAAAGCAAACAAAAAAAGAGAGAAATGAGCAGGAATGCATCTAGGTGTTATAAATATTCATTTAGAAGAAGGAAGAGAAAAAAGCAGAAAAAGGTAGTAAAACAAGACCAATCAGAAAGAAAAAACTATAAGGGACTATCAACAAGATTTAAAAACGTTTAAACACATTATAAGCCAAAACTCAAAACCATCAGCTATGGACAAAAAAAGAAACAGAAAATAAAAAAGAAAGTAGATAAGAGAGAAACAAACAAACAAACAAAAAAAACCAGACCAGCAACTTCTTAAAAAAAAAAAAGGTTGTATTGTATTCTTGTGTTCTTAGGGTATATCCCTAGGAGTGGAATAGCTGGGTCGAATGGGAGCTCAATTTTCAGATTTTGGAGGAATCTCCATTTTGCTTTCCATAGTGGTTGTACTAGATTGCGTTCCAACCAGCTGTGTAGTTCCTTTCTCTCCACATCCCTGCCAGCACTGATTGTTCTCATTCTTTGTGATGTGCGCCAATCTCTGCGGTGTGAGGTGGTATCTCATCATTGTTTTGATTTGCATCTCCCTGATGATTAGTAACGAGGAGCATTTTTTATGTGCCTTGTGACCATTTGAATTTTTTTTTTTTATCAAAGTGTCTGTTCATATCTTCTCCCCATTTTTTGATGGGATTAGGTGTTTTTTTCTTGTATAGTTCTGACAGTGCCCGGTATATTTTGGATATTAGCCCCTTATCTGAAGGGTGTTGGATGAACAGTTTCTCCCACTCAGTGGGTGACACTTGTATCCTGGGCACTATTTCTTTTGAGGTGCAGAAGCGTCTCAGTTTAATGTATTCTCATCTGTTGGACTCTGCTTCCATATTTTTGGAAAGTGCAGTTTCCTCCTTGAAGATGCGTTTAGTCTCAATGTCATGGAGTGTTTTACTGACATGTTGTTCTATATACCTTATGGTATCAGGTCTGATATCAAGGTCTTTAATCCATTTGGATTTTACCTTTGTACATGATGTTAACTGGGGGTCTAAGTTCACTTTTTTGCAAGTGGCTAATCAGTTCTGCCAGCACCACTTGTTGAAGAGATTTTTCCTGCTCCACTTAGGATTCTTTGTTCGTTTTATTAAAAATTAGGTAATTGTATGTCTGGGGAACGTTCTCTGAGAACTCAAGCCTATTCCACTGATCTTAGGGCCTGTCTTTATTCCAATACCATGCTGTTTTGTATTGCTTTGTAGTACAGTTTAAAGTTGGGGAAAGTAATACCTCCAATTTTCCTTTTCCCTAGGAGTGCTATAGCTATTCGAGGGTGTTTATTATTCCAGATAAACTTCATAAGAGTTTGATCCACTTTTTTGAAGAATGTCTTGGGTATTTTTAAGGGGATTGCATTAAATCTGTATAATGCTTTGGGGAGTATTGCCATTTTAATGATGTTAATCCTGCCAATACATGAGCAGGGTATGTGTTTCCATTTCCGTGTGTCCTCTCTTATTTCTTGGAGCAGGGCTTTATATAAGTTTTTTTTGTATAGGTCCTTTACGTCTTTGATCAAGTTGACTTCAAGATATTTGAGTTTGTGTGGCACTATTGTGAATGGGATTGCCTTCCTGACTTCCATCTCTTCCCTATCATTATTGGTGAATACAAAGGCCATTGATTTCTGTAGGTTGATTTTGTAGCCTGCCACCTTGTTATATGAATCTATTGTTTCTAGAAGCTTTTTTGGTAGAGTCTTTAAGGTTTTCTAAGTAGAGTATCTTTTCGTCTGCAAACAATGAGAGCTTGACTTCTTCCTTTCCTATCTGGATTCCCTTGATATTTTTTTCTTGCCTGATCCCTATAGCAAGAACTTCCAGTACTATGTTGAAGAGGAATGGTGAGAGCGGACAGCCTTGTCTTGTACCAGAACTTAGAGGAAAGGCTTTTAGTTTTTCTCCATTGGGGATAATATTTGCCATTGTCTTGTGGTAGATGGCTTCAACTAGATTGAGAAAGGTTCCTTCCATTCCCATCTTGCTGAGAATTTTGATATCACACCTATATTTATTGCAGCACTATTCACAATAGCCAGGCTCTGGAAAAAAACAAGATGCCATTCAAGAGATGAATGGCTAAAGAAACTGTGGTACATATACACAATAGAATATTATGCAACCGTCAGGAGTGATGAAGTCATGAAATTTTCCTATACATGGATGTAAATGGAATCTCTCATGCTCAGTGAAATAAGTCAGAGGGAAAGAGAGAGACACAGAATATTATCACTCATTTATGGGTTTTAAGAAAAATAAAAGTCATTTTTGGAACAATCCTCAGAGACAATGAGAGGAGGGCTGGAACACCAGCTCACTTCATGAAGCTCACCACAAAGAATGGTGAGTACAGCTATAGAAATAACTACACAGAGAACTACCATAATCATGTGAATGAAGGAGGGAACTGGAAAGCCTGTCTGGAGTACAGGTGGGGGTGGGGTGGGATGGAGGGAGATTTGGGACATTGGTGGTGGGAATGTTGCACTGGTGAAGGGGGTGTTCTTTACATGACTGAAACCTAATCACAATCATTTATGTAATTAAGATGTTTAAATAAAGAAAAAATGAAAAAGGTTGTATTTCTTCCTCCTCTTCTTCCTCTTCTTCTTCATCTTTTCTTCTTCCTCCTCTTCTTTTTTTCCTCCTCTTTTCTTCCTCCTCCTTTCTTCCCCTTCCTCTTTACTTTCTTCTCTTTTCTTCCTCCTCCTCTTTTCTTTCTCCTCTTTTCTTCTTCCTCCTCCTCTTTTCTTCTTCATCCTCCTCTTTTCTTCCTCCTCCTCTTTTCTTCTTCTCTTCTTCTCCTCCTTCTCCTTCTCCTTCTCCTCCTCCTCCCCCTCTTTCTTCTTCTTCTTCTTCTTCTTCTCCTCCTCCTCCTTTTCCTCTTCCTCCTCCCCTCTTTCTTCTTCTTCTTCTTCTTCTTCTTCTTCTTCTTCTTCTTCTTCTTCTTCTTCTTCTTCTTCTTCTTCTTCTTCTTCTTCTTCTTTCTCCTTCTTCTATTGCATAGGCACAGCAAATATATGGAAAATTACAGTGGGAATTCCTTTGGCCTAAGAGATACGGGGCTTCTCTGCCCTTAAAGTATACGGCCATGGGAACAACTACCAGCTCCGTGATCACTTACTTGCACACCCCAAGGTCATTTTTTGGTGCCAGGAAATTCCCAAGTCAGATGTGGGTGATAATATCCCACCTCTGTTGCTAGAGATCTTGTTATTTGTGTAGGTCATAGAGTGAGGCTAGGAGAGAGTTTTTCATTATGGTTCTAGGAGTTCTGTTCTATCTCTGTGGCCCCTTGATAGGTTCTGTCCATCGGATATTTGTCAAAGTCAGTCTCTTGTAGATAGCAATTTTGGTTTTTGTTTAGGGCAAAGGATGACATGTCTCCTGGTTGCATCATACCATTAAGTGCTGAGATGGGGCAACCCTCTCTTAGCTCAAGTTGTTGCCATTTCCTCATGTCAGGATGTCATGTTAAAACTGGTGCAATTTGGTGTCGCGACAGCAAGAAATATGAAATTTTTTATACTGCAGTGGAACCTTACATCCTAAACTCTTGGCATGGTGACTTGGCTTAGTCTCCAATTGATTGGATATTGACCATCCACCCCTGAACCATGGATATCATCTATGAAAACAAACATGGTTTCCTACATTTGCATCAGGAACATAAATTCTACTTCAGAAGGCCCCACTACAGCCATGGCACTGACTTACTCCAAAAACAGTCCTTATGTCACCCTGACAACTGGGTAACAACAACTCTGCTTTTAGGGCAGGGTTCTCTGCAATGCTAACTGATGGTGAGATGGAACCAGAAGACAATACATACCAGCCGAACTTCGACATAGGACTTATATATAAACTAGGAACTATAACTACAGTTACCTGACAGCAACAACTGTGATGGTGAAGAGCTGACCACTGAGAATGACTATGGGGTTTGATGACCTAGTATGTTTGGAGTCTTGAGTTGCTCTTATGCAAAAATTCTTAGGGGGGTTAGATCTCCCTGTTTTTTAGGCCAAAGTTCTTTCTTTCCAATTCCTTTTATATTTTGCTGTGCCTATGCAAATGACATCTGCCAAACACACACACACACACACACACACACACACACACACACACACACCTTTTTCTTTTTAAGTATTTCTCTCATCTCTAAAGATAATAAAAGTGAACATACTAAACCTTTGGCTATCGTATTAGAGAATTTATTGGTGATACAATAATTTTCACAAATATAACAGCTAATAAACTCTCTTCCCTTATTTTTTCATCATTTTTTAAATTCTTTATTTTCTTTCTATTTTTTAATAACTTCACTTTATGCCATCCTGAAACAATTGTTATATGATTAGTTATGTCTACCATGTGATACATTTTCTTTTAATAAATTAAAGATATAAAAAATGAAAAAAAGAAAATAAGGAATGACGCAAACAAATAACCTAACTGCACAACTCAAGCTACCAAAAAAAAAATAAAGACAAACAAAATAACCCAAAGTAAACAGAACTGGGAAATACTAAAACTTAAATATAGATATAGTTAGGGGCTGGAGAGATGGCACAGTTGTGAGGCCTTTGCCTTGCATGTGGCTAATCCAGGACAGACCTTAGTTCAATTCTCAGTGTCCTATATGGTCCCCTGAACCAGGAGCAATTTCTGAGCACATGGTTTGGATTAACTCCTGAGAATTACAGGGTGTGACCCAAGGAACCGGGGGAAAAAATCGATCAATTTAGAAGCATATGCTTCTGATAAATGACACTTATTTTAATTATAAATTTTTTTAAAACTAGAGTTTTTTTCAACTTTGAAGATGTTCTTGTTACAGAAGATCCACTAAAGCTAGTTTTGATGAATGTGTTATACTGTGCTTTTATATATTACAAAGATATCTTCTATGTGCTTATATGCCAAGTGTGCTTTTTCAGAAATTGTGCTGTTGGGCTTGTGCTTTAGCTTGTAATTTAATTTTTTGGTTTCCATAGCATGAGCACAAAGTCAAAGAAATAGCACAGCAGATAATGTACTTGTCTTGCATGTGGCCAACCCAGGTTTCTTTCCTGGCACCAAGATCCTCAGGCATGCTAGGAGTGACCCATGAGAACAGAGCTAGAAGTAAATCCTGAGTGACTCAGGATGTTTCCACAACACAATATCACATACAAAAAAGAAAACCAGAAGATAAAGAGCAGGAGTAAACAAGGAGGAAAAAGATATGGAGAAGTTTAAGGTTTGCTTTCCAGGGAAGAGGTTGACAGCTTAATTTGGCAGCTTTCATGATTTTTGGTAATACTACTTAATGCCAGCAGGAGGCATTGATGACCTGTTTTTGCATATATCTCTATTTATTCTCGTTTATATAAGGATTAAACTCCATAAGCATCAAGAGCAGTTTCTCATTAAGTTTTACCAAGGAAAAATAAGGATGCGCTGTCCCAAATCTACATAATTTTCTTGAGTCCAAGACACAGAAGGAAAAAAGTTAAATAACTCTTTATTTTTACATTAAATTTAGCTGACCCACCCTTTTAGTCTTCAATGATTTAAAATTTTTATCTTTAGGTAGTTGCTATTTTTATGTACTCAGATCTTATTCCTGCATTAAGGTGGATACATGGTATTCTGATATTGCTGCAGCTTTAACAAGGTTAATAATAACTTGACATTATTGTCTTTTTATGATTTTTATTATTAAGTTTATTATACCCCTCCCCTTCCTTATTTGATGTTAAGGAGGTGGTTGTGCAATCAGAAGGGATCCTAGAAAATCTGGCTGTGCTGTTTCATGGGCTTTAGAGGTACTGTGTGGGGGGAGGTCGAACCCCTTGCTGATGGTCTGTGAGTCTGAAAATAACTCCCAGAAAGATAAATTAAATCCCATTCTTCCATCCCCCCTTTTGGGGGAGACCTTGGTAATAATATCCGGAGTAAATAATCAACAAATGCAAAAGATTAGGTGGCCAAAGATTCAGCAAAATCGTTTTTGTCAGTTGCAGCCAGCTCCAAAAAGCAAACTGAACAATCCCTCAGCTCTGGCAAAAAGCCCCTTACACCTCCCCAACAAGCTTTTATTGTTTCCTTAATCGCCCTCACCTGGAAGATCCAGGTGGACGACAGGCAAAAACAATATTACAAAATATACACAACAGAACTGCATATCAGGTTGCAGGTTTTTCCACACTCAGCTGAAAGTGCTTCCCAAGTCTCTGCTTCCTGGTCTAGTGCCACCTACTTCTGTTCCTGATAATTAAGTTGTTCTCCAGAAACTTTGGAGTTAAAAAGCACCTCTGCCTGAGTTTAAGGTGGAATTGCATGCAGTTTGGGAAGTTAAACAGCTAGAAAGTCCATCAGAAATAACAGTGCATCCCGATCAGTTAGAAATTTATAGGTGAAATAGAGTAGGATGTCATTTTATGTGAGTTCTGTATATTTATATGCATATAATGTATATATGCATATGATCTTTATATGCAGTAATTTAATACATTCTATGAATATAGTGATTTGAAAGAAAACCACACAGACATGTTGAAAACATTTATCTGTGACCAAATCACAAATAAAAGATAAATTGAAAGAAGGTTCTTGGATAACATGACTAATCTTAAATCCATACTATGCACATAGAAATGCAGGTAAATTAAGGATGTACTTATTTTTTTTTCTCTGATTACTACCTCAATAAAACAGCAAATGTGGATATTCTCTTTAGATTCTTGATTCTGGCAAAATATCAATGTAGGATAAAAGAAAGTTAGAGTCAATTAAAGGAAAGCAGAAATGGAGAGGAACAGAAATTAAGAGCTCTTCCTCCTGACAGGGGGCTTTGCTTGCTCAAAGGTGTTCCTTCCTGGGAGTGAGCATATGCTCCTGAGATGCAGGACAACCAATGCTTCAGGATAGACAAGTGTTTGGGGGAAGTGAAAGTGTGTGCCCTAGAGACTCACCCCAACAACCAAAAACACGAAGTGCAGGTGTTTCCACAAGAGGATAACTCAACTTTGCTAACACTAGAGAGAACTAGAAGTGAGGGAACCCAATAGAGGGCACAACCTGGAGCAGGTCAGTACTGAGTATCATAGGTAGAGCCACATTATAAGCAGAGGCCTAGAAGACGAGGAAGGTCATAGACATATGAAACTATAGCATATTTATATATCTGTGAAAATGTGGTATGGGATGTTTGTATATGGGAGACAAATTATTTTTAATTATGTCATTTGTTTAATAGATACGTTATTTAGAAAAACAGTGGTGCTAGGAACAGAAACTAGGGGTACCAATGGTGCTTAATCCCAGGCACCACTTGAACCTGCTGTGCACTTCTGCTTTGGCTTTGGGGATTCAGAACATCAGAAGTGCCCCAGTATTATGTGCCAGCCTCATTGGCCAAGGAGCAATGGGAAGGGCCTACTCACCACCCTGAACATCAAAGAATGAATAATTAAAAAGAAAATCAAAATAACAACTAGATTTTTATAGCAGTATCGTGAGTAAGGCCTTGGTTGCATGACACTGACCCAGGTTGGTCCTTGGCAGTTCACCTGTTTCCCAAGCCTGCCAGGAGTAATTCCTGAGTGCAGAGACAAGAGTAACCCTGAGCACTGCCAGGTGTGTGAACAATTTTAAAAGACAAAAGAAGAAAATGAAAACTAGCAACAATAATTATTCTTTCTTTTCTTATTTTAATATGGAACTATTTACGAATTTGTTGTCATCTTGCTGAGGGGCCCTGCTAATCTCTGTATCATTCCAATTTCAGTATATGTGCTGCCGAAGCGAGCACAACAATAATTTTCTTATAATGCAGAATCATCTTCTGTTCAAGGTCTCCTAAGAGAGGGGTGAGTAGAGGCATAAATGGAAGGAGTTTTGCATGCAGGCCCCTCCCTTCTCTGGGCCAGGGCAGGGATAAGAACTGGGACAGAGCCAGGCCCAGGGTTGTGGTGTCAGGAGGCAGCGCTCTAGGCCACCTACATCATGACCTGGGCTCTTTTCCTCCTCAGCCTCCTCAGTCAGGGCACAGGTGAGTCTTAGGCAAGGGCCCTCAGCACATCTGGACTCATCTTTTGTCTCCTTTCCTCTGGCTCCTCTGAATTCAACTTGAACTCACAAGTGTTTTCTCTGTTTTTCAGGGCTCTGGGCCCAGTCAGCCCATACTCAGCCTCCCTCAATGTTTGGGAATAAAGGAGAAAGACTCTCTATCACCTGTACAGGAACCAGCCTTGACATTGGAGATAATTATGTCTCCTGGTACCAGCAGAAGGAGCACACAGCCCCCAAAATGCTGATTTATAGTAACAAAAATCGTCCCTCTGGGATCCCTGATCGCTTCTCAGGCTCCAAGTCTGGCAACACAGCGACTCTGACCATCTCTAGCCTCCAGCCTGAGGACGAGGCTGATTATTACTGTTTCTCATACAGGAATGACAACACTTTGCACAATGTGTCATGCTCATAGGGAAGTGAGACAAAAACCTACTCTGTGTTGCCTGCTGCTCCTTCCTTTCAACAAATTTGACTTTAATCTCTTGAAATATTATTTTGAACTTAAATGTTTACAAATAATTATGATAAGCACAATAACCCATATAATTTATTTACCAATATTTTAAATAATTTTTCATATTTGCTGCTCCTTATATTTCTTTCTGATTTCCACTATATTTTCTGAGTAAACATGCAGGCATAGGAATAAATTGATGAGTTATTTGAAATAATTTGTTTATCTATTATAGATTTTAAATGTTTTTTGATAGATAGAATGTATATTTTATCAGATAACTCCTTTAAGACATCAAATTTATCATTGTTTTCTTTTCTCACATTGATACATCCATTACTATTATTATTCTATATTATCCTTAATCTTTTTCTTGAGGGGGGTTAAATCTGGCAGCTCTCAGGGGTTACTACTGGCTCTATGCTCTGATATTACTCCTGACAAGCTCTGGGGACCATATGGGATGCCAGGATTTGATCTACCGTCCTCCTGAATGCAAGGCAAATGCCCTACCTTCATTCTATCTCTCCTGGCCACACTTTTTTTTTTAATTTTATGTACCATTTGACCTGGATCTGCTTTTTAACTGTAACCCATGGTTTTATCCCATATTCCATGGGAAAGCTTTTCAAATGTAACCTGTAAATCCTCTGGCTGCTGATATAGGCATATGAGTGTATTTGTACGCCATACTAATGTTCAATCTAATATCCATCTACAATAGATATAGTGCGTATGTATTATAGTGTTCTCCTCCCCTGTACTATAGATAACCCTTCCTCTCTGCCTTTTCTTTTTTGCTTACCACCTTACATACTCTTTCGAACCCTTCATGTTATTTCTCCTCATTTAATCTTTTTTTACTCTCAGTCCCTTAACTCCTCATGAAGCTGAACATTCTCCCTAGCCCGGTCAAATGCCAACTAGCTCCCGAATTGAAAGAGATTCTCATTATGAGAAAAAAACCAACAATGTGCTGCTATTGATTTGCTCTTGATGGCCCCTCTTCCTTCTCTTCCCTATACTGTGGACTTTTGCTTGCTACCAGATTTTGTTCCTGAGAAATCCCCAGCTTGAGGCCATTTCTTGATATGGGACTGTTGGGAGCCATTTTCCCCAGACTCCACAAAATTAAATCACAGGTTGAAGCTGCACTCAGGATCTTATTCCTTTCCTGCCTATTTCAAAAGTTTTAAAGAAGACATACAAATTTCCTTCGAATTTTTCTATGAGATAATTCTTTTAAATCGCATAGCTATTATCAATATATTCTTATGTAGCGGCAACTTCCCCTATCCTTAGGATCCATTCACTATGTAATACGAGTAGTCAAGTCTCTGTTCAGAGATCATATAAGCAAAATGTTCTGGGAACTGTTGGTTTTGACAGCTTGGCCCCCCCACATGCATTAGTAGTACCTTATGGCATTGTTCCTTTTTGCATAAGCACATTAAAATGGGAAAAGTTAACAGATGCAAAGAAGTTCTTATCTAGTAAACTTAGGAATGCAATTTTCATAGAGAAGATGCTAGTACTGGGCATCCATACTCTCACCCAGTGTGGTAAATTGGCTAGATTTGATTACAATTGTGAATTTTACAAATTATCTTTACTGTATCATCTGTCACAGAGTTTAATTCAGCAGGGAGTTTTTTGAATCCAGTCGATCATACAATGAGTGGATACAATGTACGGGTGTGCAACTTCTGTTTCTTGTGACTACACAAAAACACTGAGCTAAGCACAGTGCATCATCTGCACATACATCAACACATCAGATTATTATTCTGAGTGAAATGAGTCAGAAGGAGAGGTGTAGACACAGAACCATCATTTGTGGCATATAAGAATAATAAATGGCAATATGGTAATAATATTCAGAGAAAATATGGATGAGAGAGAGGAGGACTAGTCCATGATCAGAAGCTTGCCATAAAAAGTGGTGAATTCAGTTAGAATAGAGAAAGGTACACTATGACATTGATAGTTGGAACTTATCACTCTAGACAAGACCTGGATGCTGAAAATAGATAAGTGACATGCATGTTACCTTTTAATTAACAATATTGCAAATCATGGTGTCATAAAGAAAAAGAGAGATAGAGAGAAAAAAGCAAAATGCATGCCCCTGACATAGGCAGAGGAGGGTGAAGGGGAAGCAAACAAGGGACATTGGTGGTGGGGAAAGTGCACTGGTGAAGGGTGGTGTACATTCTATGATTGAAATGCAAGTATGAATTTTGTAACAAATATGCTTAAATAAAAAATTTATTTTTAAAATATTTCAGGCACTCAATCATAATTCCTTTATGATATGATATCATATGCCTTAAACAATGTGCTGTTTTTGTTTTTATATGTATTTTAGTTTGGTTTTTTGCAGCACACACTAAAGTGTCAATAGATTTTTTTCCCTTTCAGTGAAATCACTACTTTTCTGTGGAACACTGTTCTTGCTTTAAAAGTGTTAAAAGGTTTTTCTTTCTTTATATTATTTATTTAAACACCTTTGTTACAAACATGATTGTGGTTGGGTTTCCGTCATATAAGATGACCCCCCATCACCAGTGTAACATTCCCATCACCAATGATCCAAATATCCCTCCTCCCCTCTCAGCCCCTACCTGTACTCTAGAAGGTTTTCTTTTTACCTGATATATTCTCATTGTTAGGATAGTTCGAAGTGTAGTTATTTCTATAACTAAACTCATCACTCTTTGTGGTGAGGTTCATGAGGTCGGCTGTAACGTCCAGCCCTCCTCTCTTTTGTCTCTGAAAAATTTTGAGAAATGTCTTTCATTTTTCTTAAAACCGATAGATGGGGAGGAGGGAGATTGGGACATTGGGAATGGGAATGTTACACTGGTGAAGTGACATGACTGAAACCCAACCATAATCATGTTTGTAATCAAGATGTTTAAATAGGGGCCGGGAAGATGGCGCTAGAGGTAGGACGGACCGCGGTTCAATCCCCCTGTGTCCCATATGGTCCCCCAAGCCAGGGGCGATTTCTGAGCACGTAGCCAGGAGTAACCCCTGAGCGTCAAAGGGTTGTGGCAAAAAAAAAAAGATGTTTAAATAAAGATTTAAAAAAAAACAATATTTGTGTAAAGATGTAAAATGTACACTGTCACTAAACTATTACAATAAAAACTTTGTTTTGTTTCAAAAAAAATAACTTCACTTTTTGTCATCCTGAAACAAATGTATTGTGATCAGTTATGTCAACTATCTGATGAAATTTCTTTTAGTAAATTAAAAAGGAAAACAAAAGAAAATAAGAAATGAGCCAAACAAACAACCTAAGTGCAAAATTCAAGCTAGAAAAGAAAAAAAAAAGACAAACAAGAGTAACCTTTGGGTAAATAAAATTGGGAAATACGAAAACTTAAAAATAGATACATTTAGGGGCCAGGGTGATGCCACAATGGTGGGAAATTTGCTTTGCATGGGGCTAATCCAAAACAGACCTTGGATTGATCCCCAATGTCCCATATGGTTCTTCGAGCCAGGAGTGATTTCTGAGTGCATGGCTAGGAATAACCCCTAAGCATCACAGGGTGTGACCCAAGTAGTAAAAAAAAAAAATTAGATACATTCAGAAGCATGTGCTTATGATGACTGACATTTATTTTAATTATATAAGTATTTTGAAAATTGGAGACTTTTCAACTTTGAAGATGACAGTAGATCCCCTAAAGATAATTTTGATGAATGTGTTATACTGTGCTTTTATGTATTTCAAAGATCTAGTCTGTGTGCTTATATTCCAAGTGTGCTTTTTCAGAAATTGTGCTGTTGGCCTTGTTCTTTAGCTTGTAATTTACTTTTTTGGTTTCCATAGCCTGAGGACAAAGTCAAGGGATATCACAGCTGGTAAGGCACTTGTCTTGCATGTGGCTAACCCTGGTTTTAAACTAGGAGTAACCCTTGAGGACAGAGCCAGGAGTAAATCCTGAGTGATGCTGGGTGTTTCCCCAATACAAAATCACATACGAAAAAGAAAACCTGAAGACAATCTGCAGGAGTAAACAAGGAAGAAAAAGAGAAGAAGTTTAAGGTGTGCTTTCCAGGAAAGAGGCTGCCAGCTTAATTTGGCAGATTCCATGAATTTTGATAATACTATTTTCTGCCAGCAGGGAGCAGTGATGGCCTGTATTTGCGAATATCTTTACTCTGGCAGTGGTTGGCAACCTGAGGCTCCCGAGCCACATGTGGCTCTTTACACTTTTAATTTGGCTCTTCTGTGAGCTGGGCGGCTGCTCCAGGAGTCAGGACTCAGCTCCTAGACTCTGTCAGTGCACGCCCTGTGTGGCTCTCAACATACATTTTGATCGTGGTTTTGGCGAGATTTGACTCAGTTGAAAAAAAAGGTTGCCGACCACTGTGAGTCTGGTTTATATTCCATGAGGCGTCAAAAACAGTTTCTTATTGAGTCTTACCAAGGAAAAATAAGGGTACAATGTCCCAATTCTACACAATTTTTTGAGTCCAAGACACAGAAAGAAAAAAAGTTAAGTTCACTCTTTATTTTTATATTAAATTTAACTGGCCCACCCTTTTAGTCTTCTGTGATTTAAACTTTTTATATTTAGGTAGTTTCTATTTTTATGTATTCAGATCTGATTTCTGAATTAAGGTGGATACATGATGTTCTGATGTTGATGAAGCCTTAACAGTTTAATAAAAATGACTCTTTTTTAATTTTTATTATTGAGTTTATTATTCCTCTCCTTTCCATACTTGATATTAAGGTGATGGTTGTGCAATCATTAGTGATCCTAAAAATACTGGCTGTGTTGCTTTATGGGCCTCAGGGGGACTGTATATCAGGCTGGGGTTTTTCCATACTCAGCATCAAGAGCTCCCCAAGTCTCTGCTTCCTGGTCTAATGCCACTTACTTCTGTTCCTGATCATGAGGTTGTTTTTCATAAACTTTGGAGTTAAAAAGAACTCTTGCCTGTGTTTAGGGTGCAATTGCTTGCAGTTTGGGAAGCTAAACAGCAAAGAAGTCGATCTGAAATAACTGTGCATCCCGGATCATAATCAGAAATTTATAGGTGAAACAGACTAGGATGTCATTTTATGTGAGTTCTGCATAGTTATATGCATATAATATACATATGCATATTATCTTTATATGCAGTAATTTAATAAATTCTATGGATATAGTGATTTGGAAGAAAACCACCAGATATGTTGAAAACATTTATCTGTGGCCAAGTCCCAAATAAAAGATAAATTGGAAGAAGGTTCTTGGATAACATGTCTGTTCTTAAATTCATACCATGCACATAAAAATGCAGGTAAATTAAGGATGCACTTATTTATTTCTCTGATTCCTATCTTGATGCAACACCATGTGTGGATATCCTCTTCAGATTTTTGACTCTGGCTTAATATCAGTGTAGGATAAAAGAATGTTAGAGTCAAATACAGAAAAGAGGAGATGAAGAGGAACAGACACTAGAGTTCTACCTTCTGACAAGGGCTTTGCTTGCTGAAAGGTGTTCTTCCCCAAAGGGGAGGGTGGGTACCTAGGAGTGACCATTTGCTCCTGAATTTCAGGACACACATGCTTCAGCACAGACAAGTGTGTTTGGGGCAGTGAAAGTGTGTGTGAGAGACTCACCCCAATACCCAAGAACCAAGTATAGGTGTTTCCACAAGAGGATAACTCACCTTTGCTTACACTAGAGGGAACTAGAAGTGAGGGAACCCAAGAGAGGGTACAACCTGGACCAGCTCAGTACTGAGTGATCATAGGTAGAGCCAAATTATAAGCAGAGGCCTAGGAGATGAGGAAGGTCATAGACATATGAAACTTTAGCATATTTATATTTCTCTGAAAGTTCAGTATGGGATGTTTGTATATGTGAGAAAAATTATTTTAAATAATTAATTTGTTTAATAGTTATGTTATTTAGAAAAACAGTGGTGCTAGGGATAGAATCCAGGGGGGTACCAATACTGCTTAATCGCAGGCACCACTTGAATCTGCTGTGCAATTCTGCTTTGACTTTGGGGACTTAAATCATCATAACTGCCCCATTTTATGTTCTAGCCTCATTGGCCAAGGACCAATGGGAGGAGCCTACTTACTCCCTTGAAGATCAAAGAATGAATAATTTAAAAGAAAATCAAAATAATAACTAGACTTGGGGCTGCATTATCACGAGTAAGGCCTTGGTTGCATGGTTTTGGCCCAGGTTGGTCCTTGAAAATCACCTCTTTCCCAAGTTCGTCAGAGTAATTCCTGAGTGCAGAGACAAAGTAACCCATGAGTACTGCCAGGTGTGGTGAAAAATTTTAAAAGAGAACAAGAGGAAAATGAAAACTAACAAGAATAATTTTCGTAGTTGCTGCAGAATGATCTTCTGTTCAAAGCCTCCTAATAGAGAGATGAGCAGAGGCAGGAATGGAAGGAGTTTTGCATGCAGGCCCCTCCCTCCTCCTTGCCAGGGCAGGGATAAGAGCTGGGACAGAGGCAGGCCCAGGGTTGTGGTGTCAGGAGGCAGCACTCTAGGCCACCTGCATCATGACCTGGGCTCTTTTCCTCCTCAGCCTCCTCAGTCAGGGCACAGGTGAGTCTTAGGCAAGGGCCCTCAGCACATATGGACTCATCTTTTGTCTTCTTTCCTCTGGCTCCTCTGAATTCAACTTGAACTCAAAAGTGTTTTCTCTGTTTTTCAGGGCTCTGGGCCCAGTCAGCCCATACTCAGCCTCCCTCAATGTTTGGGAATAAAGGAGAAAGACTCTCCATCACCTGTACAGGAACCAGCAATGACGTTGGAAGTTACGATGTCTCCTGGTACCAGCAGAAGGAGCTCACAGCCCCCAAACGGCTGATTTATAGGAACAACAATCGTCCCTCAGGGATCCCTGATCGCTTCTCAGGCTCCAAGTCTGGCAACACAGCGACTCTGACCATCTCTAGCCTCCAGCCTGAGGACGAGGCTGATTATTACTGTTTCTCATACAGGAATGGCGACTCTTTGCACAGTGGTTCATGCTCATAGGGAAGTGAGACAAAAACCTGCTCTGTGTTGCCTGCTGCTCCTTCCTTTCAACATTTAGATTTTAATCTTTTGAAAAATTATTTTGAACTTAAATGTTTACAAATAATTATGATAAGCAAATAACGCAAATAGTTTATTTACCAATATTTTAAATAATTTTTTGTATCTGCTGCTCCTTATATTTCTTTCTGATTTTCACTATATTATCTGAGTATACATGTAGGCAGAGGAATACATTGATGAGTTATTTGAAATAATTTGTTTATCTATTTATAGATTTTAAATGTTTTTTGATAGATACAATTTATATTTTATCAGATAACCCTTTTAAGATATGAAATTCATCATTGTTTTCTTTTTTCACATTGATACATTCATGACTATTATTATTCCATAATATATTATCCTTAAAGAATCTCTTTTTTGAGGGGAGGGTCACACCCGGCAGCGCTCAGGGGTTACTCCTGGTTCTATGCTCAGAAATTGCTCCTGATAGGCTCTGGGAACCATATGGGATGCAGAGTTTGAACCGCCGAACTCTTGCATGCAGGGCAAACGCCCTACCTTCATTCTATCTCTCTGGCCCCCACATCTTTTTAATTTTATGTAGCATTTCACCTGGGTCTGCTTTTTAACTGTAACCCATGGATTGATCACATGAGTATATGTTCAGCATACCAATGGCTGTTTAATGTTCATTTGTAATAGATACAATATCACTTTCATGGTATAGTCTCCCCAGGCAGTGCTAATTTCCATGTCACATGATTATTTAGACTTGAAAACTATGATTGTGCTTAAGAATGCTCAACATACAATGTAAACTATGAAGCCTTTCTTCAGTCTAGTTCACCTTTACAAACATGATAGGCCTAAAAGGAAGAAAAGAGTATAAAAAAAAAAGTTATATATTTCACAGTAGACTTGCCAGCTTTCTTTTCTTTTTTTTCCCTTGTTCTCTTTAAGTGTTTTATTCCATATTACATGGGAAAGCTTTTCAAATGTAACCGATGAGTCTATCGTCTGGCTGCTGATATATGCATATGAGTGTAGGTGTAAGGCAGGGTCTCAAGCTCAATTTACCTGGAGGCTGCAGGAGGCAAAGTCGGGGTGAGGCAGGGCTGCATAAGGGATTTCGCTTACCAAATATTTGCAATAAAAATCGCATTAGTAAGAAAAAAAATCGCAAAAAATCGCATTAAACATTTACACACCCTGAATGGAACTGCTCGGGGTATGTGAATGTTTAATGCAATCTTTATTGCCATTACTTGGTAAGTGAATAATCGTGAATACTGAGATATTTGAAGGCTGGCCAGGGCCACAAAATGTTGTACTGAGGGCCTCAAACGACCCGTGGGCCGCGAGTTTGAGACCCCTGGTGTAAGGCATACCAAGTTCAGTCTAATATCCATCTGCAATAGATATAGTGCCTATGTATTGTAGTGTTCTCCCCTCTAATACAGATAACACTTCCTCTCCACCCTTTTTATTATTTTTTGCTTACCACCTTACAAACCCTTTTTGAGCCCTTCATGTTATTTCTCCTCATTTAATCTTTTTTTACTCTCAGTTCCTTAACTCCTCATGAAGCAGAACATTCTCCCTAGCCCAGTCAGATGCCAACTAGCTCCCAAAGTTTATTATACCCCTCCCCGTCCTTACTTGATGTTAAGGAGGTGGTTGTGCAATCAGTAGGGATCCCAGAAAATCTGGCTGTGTTGCTTCATGGGCTTCAGAGGGACTGTGTGGGGGGAGGTCGAACCCCTTGCTGATGGTCTGTGAGTCCAAAAATTACTCCCAGAAAGATAAATTAAATCCCATTCTTCCATCCCCCTTTTGGGGGATACCTTGGTAATAATATCCAGAGTAAATAATCAACAAAGGCAAAAGATTAGGGGACCAAAAGTTTAGCAAAAAGAGATTTTGTCAGTTGCAGCCAGCTCCAAAAAGCAAATTGAACAAGCCCTCAGCTCTGGCAAAAAGCCCCTTAGGCCTCCCCAACAAGCTATTTTATTGTTTCCTTGATCGCCCCCACCTGGAAGATCCAGGTGGGACGACAGGCAAAAACAATATTACAAAATATACACAACAGGACTGCACATCAGGTTGCAGGTTTTTCCACACTCAGCTGAAAGTGCTTCCCAAGTCTCTGCTTCCTGGTCTAGTGCCACCTACTTCTGTCCCTGATAATTAGGTTGTTCTCCAGAAACTTTGAAGTTAACAAGCACCTCTGCCTGAGTTTAAGGTGGAATTGCATGCAGTTTGGGAAGCTAAACAGCTAAGAAGTCCATCAGAAATAACAGTGCATCCCAATCAGCTAGAGTTTTATAGCTGAATTAGAGTAGGATGTCATTTTATGTGAGTTCTGTATATTTATATGCATATAATGTATATATGCATATTCTCTTTATATGCAGTAATTTAATACATTCTATGAATATAGTGATTTGGAAGAAAACCACCCAAACATGTTGAAAACATTTATCTGTGACCAAATCACAAATAAAAGATAAATTGAAAGAAGGTTCTTGGATAGCATGACTATTCTTAAATCCATATCATGCACAGAGAAATGCAGGTAAATTAAGGATGTACTTATTTTTTTTCTCTGATTGCTACCTCAATGAAACACCAAATGTGGATATTCTTTTTAGATTTTTGACTCTGGCAAAATATCAATGTAGGATAAAAGAAAGTTAGAGTCAATTAAAGGAAAGCAGAGATGAAGAGGAACAGACACTAAGAGCTCTTCCTCCTGACCGGGGGCTTTGCTTGCTGAAAGGTGTTCCTTCCTGTGGAGGGAGGTTGGGTGACCTTGGAGTGAGCATTTGCTCCTGAGATGCAGGACAACCAATGCTTCAGTATAGACAAGTGTTTGGGGGAAGTGAAAGTGTGTGCCCGAGAGACTCACAACCAAAAACACGAAGTGCAGGTGATTCCACAAGAGGATAACTCAACTTTGCTAACACTAGAGAGAACCAGAAGTGAGGGAACCCAAGAGAGGGCACAACCTGGAGCAGCTTAGTACTGAATGATCATAGGTAGAGCCACATTATAAGCAGAGGCCTAGAAGACGAGGAAGGTCATAGACATATGAAACTATAGCATATTTATATATCTGTGAAAATGCGGTATGGGATGTTTGTATATGAGAGACAAATTATTTTTAATTATGTCATTTGTTTAATAGATATGTTATTTAGAAAAACAGTGGTGCTAGGAACAGAATCTAGAGGGTACCAATGCTGCTTAATTCCAGGCACCACTTGAACCTTCTGTGCACTTCTGCTTTGGCTTTGGGGATTCAGAACATCAGTTGTGCCTCAGTATTATGTGACAGCCTCATTGGCCAAGGAGCAATGGGAAGGGCCTACTCACCACCCTGAAGATCAAAGAATGAATAATTAAAAAGAAAATCAAAATAATAACTAGATTTGGGTAGCAGTATCTTGAGTAAGGCCTTGGTTGCATGACACTGACCCAGGTTGGTCCTTGGCAGTTCACCTGTTTCCCAAGCCTGCCAGGAGTAATTCCTGAGTGCAGAGACAAGAGTAACCCCTGAGTACTGCCAGGTGTGTGAACAATTTTAAAAGACGAAAGAAGAAAATGAAAACTAACAACAGAAATTACCTTTTCTTTTCTTTTTTTAATATGGAACTATTCACGATTTTGCTTGTCATCTTGCCCAGGGGCCCTGCTAATCTTCTCTGTATCATTCCAATTTCAGTATATGTGCTGCCAAAGCGAGCACAACAATAATTTTCTTATAATGCAGAATCATTTTCTGTTCAAGGTCTCCGAAGAGAGGAGTGAGCAGAAGCAGGAATGGAAGCAGTTTTGCATGCAGGCCCCTCCCTCCTCCGTGCCAGGGCAGGGATAAGAGCTGGAACAGAGGCAGGCCCAGAGTTGTGGTGTCAGGAGGCAGCGCTCTAGGCCACCTGCATCATGACCTGGGCTCTTTTCCTCCTCAGCCTCCTCAGTCAGGGCACAGGTGAGTCTTAGGCAAGGGCCCTCAGCACATCTGGACTCATCTTTTGTCTCCTTTCCTCTGGCTCCTCTGAATTCAACTTGAACTCACAAGTGTTTTCTCTGTTTTTCAGGGCTCTGGGCCCAGTCAGCCCATACTCAGCCTCCCTCAATGTTTGGGAATAAAGGAGAAAGAGTCTCCATCACCTGTAAAGGAACCAGCCTTGACATTGGAGATAATGGTGTCTCCTGGTACCAGCAGCAGGAGCACACAGCCCCCAAATGCTGATTTATAGTAACAAAAACCGGCCCTCAGGGATCTCTGATCGCTTCTCAGGCTCCAAGTCTGGCAACACAGCGACTCTGACCATCTCTAGCCTCCAGCCTGAGGACGAGGCTGATTATTACTGTTTCTCATACAGGAATGGTGGCACTTTGCACAGTGTTTCATGCTCACGGGGAAGTGAGACAAAAACCTGCTCTGTGTTGCCTGCTGCTCCTTCCTTTCAACATTTAGACTGTAATCTTTTGAAATATTATTTTGAACTTAAATGCTTACAAAAATTATGATAAGCACAATAACCCATATAATTTATTTACCAATATTTTAAATAATTTTCCATATCTGCTGCTCCTTATATTTTTTTTGATTTTCTATATTTTCTGAGTATACATGCAGGCAGAGGAATAAATTAATGAGTTATATGAAATAATCTGTTTATTTATTATAGATTTTAAATGTTTTTTGATATATAGAATTTATATTTTATCAGATAAGTCCTTTAAGACATCAAATTTATCATTGTTTTCTTTCCTCACATTGATACATCCATTACTATTATTATTCCATAATATATTATCCTTAATCTTTTTTTGTGGGGGGGTCACATCCGGCAGCTCTCAGGGGTTACTACTGGCTCTATGCTCAGATATTACTCCTGACAAGCTCTGGGGACCATATGGGATGCCAGGATTCGAACTACAGTCCTCCTGAATGCAAGGCAAACGCCCTACCTTCATTCTATCTCTTCTAGCCACAATTTTTTTTTAATTTTATGTACCATTTGACCTGGATCTGCTTTTTAACTGTAACCCATGGATCAATCACATGAGTATATATGTTTGGCATACCAATGACTGTCTAATATTCGTTTGTAATAGATAGAGTATTAATTTCATAGTATAGTCTCCCTATACAGTGCTCATTTCAATGTCACTTGGTTATTTAGACTTGAAAACGATGATTGTGCTTAAGAATGCTCCACACACAGCTTAAGCTATGAAGCCTTTCTTCAGTCTAGTTCACACTTACCTAACATGATAGGCCTAAAAGGAAAAAAAAAGGGTAAAAAAAAAAGGAAAATCTTTTACAGTAGATTTGCCAGCTTTCTTTTCTTTATTTTTTCCTTTTTCCCTTGTTCTCTTTAAGTGTTTTATTTCATATTACATGGGAAAGCTTTTGAAATGTAACCGATGAATCTATCCTCTGGCTGCTGATATAGGCATATGAGTGTATTTGTATACCATACCAATGTTCAATCTAATATCCATCTACAATAGATATAGTGCGTATGTATTATAGTGTTCTCCCCCCTGTATTATAGATAACCCTTCCTCTCTGCCTTTTCTTTTTTGCTTACCACCTTACAAACTCTTTCGAGCCCTTCATGTTATTTCTCCTCATTTAATCTTTTTTTACTCTCAGTCCCTTAACTCCTCATGAAGCAGAACATTCTCCCTAGCCTGATCAGATGCCAACTTGTGAGCGACCGAGCACCCACATGTTTAATGGAACTCTGAATGGATTTTCCACCGTCTGATTCAAGCCACAAAAAGTTTGCATAGCCCTGAGCCAAAAGAACCCTGCAAATAAATTTAGCTCACCACAGAGAATCTGGCTTAACTAGATTCCTTAAATCTTTCCATGGAACCTGTTTTTGTAACTGCTCTCATACACGTAATTATAGATAGGTTTTTGTAAGGTTTAAACTGTAAGATCTATTAAGGATTTGCTTCCCCTCCCCCCATCCTGCCAGGTTCCTCCTTATCCTTCCCGCCATCAAAATGTGTCTGCTCCCATTGGTTAAAATCGTTGTACCTGTACAAATCTGATTGGTTTAAGTTTCAATCCTATGTTTTTGCTCCTCCCACTGAAGCAGGGCATAAAAACCCTGCTTGCTCCCTCAATAAACCTCTTGACAGGAACTCAGCTTGAGCGTTTTATTAACTTCTACGGCTTAATTTTCTAGGTGTTCACAAAAGAGCTTAACACTTGCGAATTATTTGTATTAGCCTTCCACCTTCTGTCCTGGTTGAGAGAAAGCTGCTGGCCGGAAATCTCTCCCAGTAAAGGGCAGAAGCCAAGGCGAATACACCAACTAGCTCCCGAAGTGAATGAGATTCTCAGTATGAGAAAAAACCAACAATCTGCTGCTTTTGATTTGCTCTTGATGGCCCCTCTTCCTTCTCTTCCCTTCACAGTGGACTTTTGCTTGCTACCAGATTTGGTTTCTGAGAAATCCCCAGCTCGAGGACATTTCTTGATATGGGACTGTTGGGAGCCATTTTCCCCAGACTCCACAAAATTAAATCACAGGTTGAAGCTGCACTCAGGATCTTATTCCTTTCCTGCCTATTTCAAAAGTTTTCAAGAAGACATACAAATTTCCTTCGAATATTTCTATGAGATAATTCCTTTTAATCGCATAGCTATTATCAATATATTCTTATGTAGCGGCAACTTCCCCTAATCTTAGAATCCATCTACAATGGAATACTAGTAGTCAAGTCTCTGTTCAGAGATCATGTAAGCAAAAAGTTCATGGAACTTTTGGTTTTGACAGCTTGGCCCCCCCACATGCACTAGTAGTACCTTATGGCATTGTCCCTTTTTGCATAAGCACATTAAAATGGAAAAAGTTAACAGATGCAAACAAGTTCTTATCTAGTAGAGATAGGAATGCAATTTTTTTTTAATTTTTTCCTTTAATCTTTGTTTTTTATTTTATTGTAGTCAAAGTGAATTACAATTCTCTCACGCAATATTTGAGGCACATTGTGACAATATGTGAGGGTCATTCTCACCCACGAGTGTTGTCCTCCCTCCACCCCTCTTCCCAGCATGCATTGTACATCTCTCTCCTTTACCCCCGTAAATCTATTGCAAAGGTTTACCCCTTTTACAGCTTGTTGTACATTGGGTATTGATTCTGTTGTCGTTGACTTTAGATTTGGTATTCATATCTGATCATTTTTTCTTTCCACTAAATGAACATTTAACTGTCTGACCTTGGTACTATCTGGGGTAAGAAGGAAAAAAGTAGAAAGAAAAAAAAGCAAACACAATAAGAGAGAAACTAGGAGGAAGCCTTCTAGGTATTATAAATATCCATTTAGAAGAAGGAAGGTGAAAAAGCAGAAAAAAGTATTAAAACAAGACCAACTGAAAGAAAAAAACAATAAGGGAGTATAAACAGGATTACAAAAAGAACATACACATAATAAGCCAAAAACCAAAACCATCAGCTATAGACAAAGAAAAAAAAACAGAAAATAAAAAAGAAAGAAAAAAAGAGAAAATCAACAAACAAAAAAACCAGACCAGCAACTTGTTAAAAAAAAAAAGGTGTTATTTCTTCTTTTTTTTAATTGCATAGACACGGTAAATATAGGGGAAATTACAGCGAGAATTCCCTTGGTCTAAGACAGTGGTTGGCAAGCTGTGGCTCGCGAGCCATATGCAGCTCTTTACACTTTTAATGTGGCTCTTCTATGTGCTGGGCAGCAGCTCCAGGAGTCAAGACTCTGCTCCTAGTCTCTGTCAGTGCTCGCCTTGTGTGCAGCCCCAGTGGCTGGCTCCAAGAGTGTAATGATACCCAGTATCAACCCTAAACAAAGGTATTCCCCAACATCATCCTTTCTTAAATCTCTTCCTTTGATATGTAAAAGCCCACTGAATATGTACTTTTGTCTCTCTCTCTTGACCTGAAGCCTCCTGGTAATGGAAATTGGTTTTAATAAAGAAAGAGGTGTTCTAGCATTTTGGGCTCAAGGCAGAGAGTATAAGGTAAAAGGCTATAGACTCCATGATTATCCTTTCCTGGCTAGCTTGGTTTATTATTTCTTTCCTGCTACTCTTCTTCTTCAAACCAGGTTGATGGGGTTTAGAAATACAGTTCCCAGAGTGATCTTAAAACACATATTTTAGTTTGCATAAGAATGGGCATCTTTCATGAAGGGATTCTCAACCTAGAGTTATCTTTTCTGTGGATTCTTATGTTCAGAGTACTCATGATTAAAGTTGTGAGCTAATGCCCTTAAATCCAGTTTTTCATATTGATTATGACTTTCTGCATAATATAAGTGCCAATCAGAAATTTTTTGCAGGAGTGGAATCATTTCAATATCTTCTTCTCAGACACAGCTATCCCAGAATCAGATTCTTTTTTGAACACATCCATCTTATGTCTCACTGTAAAAACTACTTGTGAAACTCTCCTGCAGAGAAATATTAAGTTCATAGAGAAAATGAACAATGTCTGCCAAATACACAAGCTAGCTACCCATTCCTTGTCCAACTGGGGCTGTACAAAGTTAGAGTTCTGCTCTCACAGGAACTGCACTACTTCTTCCCTCTTGCCAACAAGGCTAAAGAGCACCCTTCCCTTGAATAGCCACTTCACTTTTTCATAGAGAAGATGCTAGTAGTGGGCATCCATACTCTCACCCAGGGTGGTGAATAGGCTGGATTTGATCACAATTGTGAATTTCACAAACTATCTTTACTGTATCATCTGTCACATAATTTAATTCAGCAGGGAGTTTTTTTTAATCCAGTCCATCATACAATGAGTGCATGTAATGTACGGGTGTGCAACTTCTGTTTCTTGTGACTGCACAAAAAAACTGAGCCATGCACAGTGCATCATCTGCACATACATCAGCACATCAGATTATTATTCTGAGTGAAATGAGTCAGAAGGAGAGATGTAGACACAGAACAATCATTTGTGGCATATAAGAATAATAAATGGCAATATGGTAATAATGCTCAGAGAAAATAGGGATGAGGGACAGGAGGACTAGTCCATGATCGGAAGCGTGCCATAAAAAGTGGTGAATTCAGTTAGAATAGAGAAAGATACACTATGACATTGATAGTTGGAACTTATCACTCTAGACAAGACCTGGATGCTGAAAATAGGTAAGTGACATGCATGGTCGCTTTTAATTAACAATATTGCAAACCACAGTGTCATAAAGGAAAAGAGAGATAGAGAGAAAAAAGCAAAATGCCTGCCCTTGACATAGGCAGAGGAGGGTGAAGGGGAAGGAAACAAGGGACATTGGTGGTGGGGAAAGTGCACTGGTGAAGGATGGTGTACATTCTATGATTGAAATGCAATATGAATTTTGTAACAAATATGTTTAAATAAAAAATTTATTTTTAAAATGTTTCATGCACTCTATCATAATTCCTTTATGATATGATATCATATGCCTTTAACAAAGTGCCGTTTTTGTTTTTATATGTATTTTAGTTTGGCGTCTTGCAGCACACACTAAAGTGTCAATAGATTTTTTCCTTTCAGTGAAATAACTACTTTTCTGTGGAACACTGTTCTTGCTTTAAAAGTGTTAAAAGGTTTTTCTCTTTCTTTATATTTTTTATTTAAACACCTTTGTTACAAACATGATTGTGGTTGGGCTTCCATCATATAAGATGACACCCCCCATCACCAGTGTAACATTCCCATTACCAATGATCCAAATATCCCTCCTCCCCTCCCTGCCCCTACCTGTACTCTAGAAGGTTTTCTTTTTACCTGATCTATTCTCATTGTTAGGATAGTTCGCAGTGTAGTTATTTCTATAACTATACTCATCACTCTTTCTGGTGAGGTTCATGTGGTCGGCTGTAACGTCCAGCCCTCCTCTCTTTTGTCTCTGAAAATTGTTGAGAAATGTCTTTCATTTTTCTTAAAACCCATAGATGAGTGATACTATTCTCAATATTTCTCTTTCTCTCTGACTTATTTCACTCAACATAATAGATTCCATGTACATCCATGTATAAGATAATTTCATGACTTCATCTCTCCTGACAACTGCATAATATTCCATGGTGTATATGTACCACAGTTTCTTTAGCCATCCATCTGTTGAAGGGCATCTTGGTTGTTTCCAGAGTAATGGTAAATAGTGCTGCAATAAATACAGGTATAAAGAAAGGGGTTTTTGTATTTTATTTTAGTGTCCCTAGGGTATATTCCTAGCAGTTATAACACTCCATGACATTGTGACTAAAGGCATCTTCAAGGAGGAAACTGCACTCTCCAAGCAAGTGAGAGCAGAGATTAACACATGGAAATATATTAAGTGGAGAAGCATCTGCACCTCGAGGAAATAGTGCCCAGGATACAAGAGCCACCACTGATTGTCTTAAACATAGTACTGATAGTACTTGTGATAGCGATTAGGCAAGAAAAAGATATCAATGGCATCCAGATAGGAAAGAATGAAGATAAGATCTCACTGTTCGCAGATGAAATGATGACATTTTTCTACTTAAAAACTACTAAATACTGCTTTAAAAAGCTACTAAATAGCTTCTAGAAACAATAGATGCATGTAGCAATGTGACAAGCTACAAAATTAACACACAAAATCAATGGCCCTTTTGTACAGCAATAATGATAGGGAAGACATAGACATTAAGAAAACAACCCCATTCACATTAGTGCCACACAAACTCAAATATCTTGTAGTCAACTTGACCAAAGGTGTGAAGGACCTATACAAAGAGAACTATAAAATCCTGCTCCATGGAATAAGAAAGGACATGGGGAAATGGAAACACATACCCTGCTCAAGGATTGATAGGATTAACATCACTAAAATGGCAATAATCCCCAAAGCATTCTACAGATTTAATGCGATCCCTCTAAAGATAAACATGATATTCTTCAAAGAAGTGAACCAAACACTTTTTAAATTCATTTGGAACAATAAACACCACCGAATAGCTGAAGTACTCCTTGGGAAAAGAAATATGGGAGGCATTACTTTCCCCAACTTTAAACTGTATTACAAAGCAATAGTCATCAAAACAGCATGGTATTGGAATAAAGAGAGATCCTCAGATCAGTGTAATAGGCTTGAGTATTCAGAGAATGTTCCCCAGATATACAATCACCTAATTTTTGGCAAAGGAGCAAGAAATTCTAAATGGAGCAAAGAAAGCCTCTTCAATGAGTGGTGTTGGCACAATTGGATAGCTCCTTGCAAAAAAGTCAATTTAGATCCCCAGATCACATCATGTACAATGGTAAAATCCAAATGGTTTAAAAACCTGATATCAGACCTGATACCATAAATTATATAAAGCAACACATAGGTAAAAACACCCCATGACATTGAGACTAAAGGCATCTTCAAGGAGAAAACTGCATTCTCCAAACAAGTGAAAGCAGAGATTAACAGATGGGAATATATTAAGATGAGAAGCTTCTGCACCTCAAATGAAATAGTGCCTAAGATATAAGAGCCACCCACGGATTGGGAGAATCTATTCACACAAAACCCATCAGTAAGGGGCTAATATCCAAAATATATAGGGCACTGAGAGAACTTTATAAGAAAAAAAATCTAATTCCATCAAAAATGGGGAGAAAAGAACAGACAATTTGTTAAAGAAGAAATACAAATGACCAAAAGGCACATGAAAAAATGCTCCACACCACTAATCATCAGGGAGATGCAAATCAAAACAACTATGAGGTACCACCTCACACCACAGAGATTGGCACACATCACAAACAATGTGAACAAGAAGTGTGGGCGATAATGTGGAGAGAAAGGAACTCTTATCCACTTCTAGTGGTAATGCCATCCAGTCCAACCTTTACGGAAATTTATATAGAGACTCCTCCAAAAACTGGAAATTGAGCTCCCCTACGATCCAGCTATACCGCTCCTAGGAATATAGCTTAGGAACACCAAAATACAATACAAAATACCTTTCTTACACCTATATTTATTTACCATAACAAGACTGGAAACAACCAAGATACCTTTCAACAAATAAATGGCCAAAGAAATTTTGGTACATATACACAATGGAATATTATGCAGCCATCAGGAGAGATGAAGTCATCAAATTTTCCCATACATGGATGTACATAGAATCTATTATGCTGAGTGAAATAAGTCAGAGGGAGAGTTAAAGATGCAGAATGGTCTCACTCATGTATGGGTTTTAAGCAAAATGAAAGATTCTTTCATAAATTTCAGAGACAAAAGAGAAGAGGGTTGAACGTTCCAGCTTACTACATAAAACTCACCACAAAGAGTGATGAGTGTAGGTAGAGATATAACTACATTGAAAACTATCCTAACAATGTGAATGAAGGAAGGAAGTAGAAAGCCTGTCTAGAGTACAGGTGGGGATGGGGTGGGGAGGAGGGAGATTGGGATATTGGGAATGGGAATGTTACACTGGTGAAGTTACATGACTGAAACCCAACCATAATCATGTTTGTAATCAAGATTTTTAAATAAAGATTTTAAAAAAACAATATTTGTGTAAAGATGTAAAATGTACACTGTCACTAAACTATTACAATAAAACCTTTGTTTTGTTTCAAAAAATAACTTCACTTTTTGTCATCCTGAAACAAATGTATTCTGATCAGTAATGTCAACTATGTGATTAAATTTCTTTTAGTAAATTAAAAAAGAATAACAAAAGAATATAAGAAATGAGCTACAAAACCAACCTAAGTGCACAATTCAAGTTAGAATAGAAAACAAAAGACAAACAAGAGTAACCTTTGGTAAATAACATTGGGAAATACTAAAACTTAAAAATAGATACATTTAGGGCCAGGGTGATGCCACAATAGTGGAAAGTTTGCTTTGCATGGGGCTAATTCAGAACAGACCTTGGATCGATCCCCAATGTCCCATTTGGTTCTTCAAGCCAGGAGTGATTTCTGAGTGCATGGCTTGGAATAACCCCTAAGCATCACAGGGTGTGACCCAAGTAGTAAAAAAAAAAAATTTAGATACATTCAGAAGCATGTGTTTATGATGACTGACATTTATTTTAATTATATAAGTATTTTGAAAATTGGAGACTTTTCAACTTTGAAGATGACAGTAGATCACCTAAAGCTAATTTTGATGAATGTGTTATACTGTGCTTTTATGTATTTCAAAGATATATAGTCAAATATATAGCTTAAAATCTGTGTGCTTTTTCAGAAATTGTTCTGTTGGCCTTGTTCTTTAGCTTGTAATTTACTTTTTTGATTTCCATAGCCTGAGGACAAAGTCAAGGGATATCACAGCAGGGAAGGCACTTGTCTTTCATGTGGCTAACCCTGGTTTTAAACTAGGAGTGACCCTTGAGGACAGAGCCAGGAGTAAATCCTGAGTGATGCTGGGTGTTTCCCCAATACAAAAACCATATACAAAAAAGAAAACCTTAAGACAATCTGCAGGCGTAAACAAGGAAGAAAAAGAGAAAAAGTTTAAGGTGTGCTTTCCAGGAAAGAGGCTGCCAGCTTAATTTGGCAGATTCCATGAATTTTGATAATAATATTTTCTTCCATCAGGGAGCAGTGATGGCCTTATTTGCGAATATCTTTACCCTGTCAGTGGTTGGCAACCTGAGGCTCCCGAGCCACATGTGGCTCTTTACACTTTTAATTTGACTCTTTTGTGTGGCAGGCAGCTGCTCCAGGAGTCAGGACTCTGCTCCTAGCCTCTGTCAGTGCACGCCCTGTGTGGCTCTCAACATGCATTTTGATCGTGGTTTTGGCGAGATTTGGCTCAGTTGAAAAAAAAGGTTGCCGACCACTGCGATTCTGGTTTATATCCATGAGGCATCAAGAACAGTTTCTTATTGAGTTTTACCAAGGAAAAATAAGGGTACAATGTCCCAATTGTAGAGAATTTTTTTGAGTCCAAGACACAGAAGGAAAAAAAGTTAAGTTCACTCTTTATTTTTATATTAAATGTAGCTGACCCGCCCTTTTAGTCTTCTGTGATTTAAACATTTTATAGTTAGTAGTTTCTATTTTTATGTATTCAGATCTGATCTCTGAATTAAGGTGGATACATGGTGTTCTGTTCTTGATGAAGCCTTAACGGTTTAATAAAAATGACTTGACATATTGTCTTTTATAATTTTTGTAATTGAGTTTATTATTCCTCTCCTCTTCCTTACTTGATATTAAGGTGATGGTTGTGCAATCATTAGTGATCCTAAAAACACTGGCTGTGTTGCTTTATGGGGAACTGCATATCAGGCTGCAGGTTTTTCCATACTCAGCATCAAGAGCTCCCCAAATCTCTGCTTCCTGGTCTAGTGCCACTTACTTCTGTTCCTGATCATGAGGTTGTTTTTCATAAACTTTGGAGTTAAAAAGAACTCTTGCCTGTGTTTAGGGTGCAATTGCTTGCAGTTTGGGAAGCTAAACAGCAAAGAAGTCGATCTGAAATAACTGTGCATCCCGGATCATAATCAGCTAGAAATTTATAGGTGAAACAGACTAGGATGTCATTTTATGTGACTTCTGCACATTTATATGCATATAATGTACATATGCATATTATCTTTATATGCAGTAAATTAATAAATTCTATGGATAAGTGATTTGGAAGAAAACCACCCAGTCATGTTGAATACATTTATCTGTGGCCAAGTCCCAAATAAAAGATATATTGGAAGAAATTTCTTGGGTAACATGTCTGTTTTTAAATTCATACCATGCACATAGAAATGCAGGTAAATTAAGGATGTACTTATTTGTTTCTCTGCTTACTATTTTGATGCAACACCATATGTGGATATCCTCTTCAGATTTTTGACTCTGGCTTAATATCAGTGTAGGATAAAAGAATGTTAGAGTCAAATACAGAAAAGAGGAGATGAAGAGGAACAGACACTAGAGTTCTACCTTCTGACAAGGGCTTTGTTTGCTGAAAAGTGTTCTTCCCCAAAGGGGAGGGTGGGCACCTGGGAGTGACCATTTGCTCCTGAATCTCAGGACACAGATGCTTCAGCACAGAAAAGTTGTTTGGGGCAGTGAAAGTGTGTGTGAGAGACTCACCCCAATACCCAAGAACCAAGTGCATGTGTTTCCACAAGAGGATGAGTCACCTTTGCTTACACTAGCAGGGGTCCTCAAACTTTTTAAACAGTGGGCCAGTTTGCTGTCCCTCAGACCATTGGAGGGTCTGACTATAGTAAAAACAAAACATATGAACAAATTCTTATGCACACTGCATATATCTTATTTTGCAATGAAGAAACAAAACAGATACAAATACAATATTTGGCCCGCGGGCCATAGTTTGAGGACCACTGCTAGAGGGAACTAGAAGTAAGGGAACCCAAGAGAGGGCATAACCTGAAGCAGCTTAGTGATCATAGGTAGAGTCACATTATAAGCAGAGGCCTAGGAGATGAGGAAGGTCATAGACATATGAAACTTTAGCATATTTATATTTCTCTGAAAGTTCAGTATGGGGTGTTTGTATATGTGAGAACAATTATTTTAATTAATTAATTTGTTTAATAGTTATGTTATTTAGAAAAACAGTGGTGCTAGGGATAGAATCCAGGGGGTTACCAATACAGCTTAATCCCAGGCACCACTTGAATCTGCTTTGCACTTCTGCTTTGACTTTGGGGACTTAAAGCATCATAACTGCCCCATTTAATGTGCTAGCCTCATTGGCCAAGGACCAATGGGAGGAGCCTACTTACTCCCCTGAAGATCAAAGGATGAATAATTTAAAAGAAAATCAAAATAATAACTAGACTTGTGGCAGCAGTATCACGAGTAAGGCCTTGGTTGCATGGTTTTGGCCCAGATCGTCCTTGAAAATCACCTCATTCCCAAGTTTGTCAGGAGTAATTCCTGAGTGCAGAGACAAAGTAACCCCTGAGCACTGCCAGGTGCGGTGGAAAATTTTAAAAGGGAACAAGAGGAAAATGAAAACTAACAAGAATAATTTTCGTAAGTGTTGCAGAATGATCTTCTGTTCAAAGCCTCCTAGTAGAGAGATGAGCAGAGGCAGGAATGGAAGCAGTTTTGCATGCAGGCCCCTCCCTCCTCTGGGCCAGGGCAGGGATAAGAGCTGGGACAGAGGCAGGCCCAGGGTTCTGGTGTCAGGAGGCAGCACTCTCGGCCACCTGCATCATGACCTGGGCTCTTTTCCTCCTCAGCCTCCTCAGTCAGGGCACAGGTGAGACTTAGGCAAGAACCCTCAGCACATCTGGACTCATCTTTTGTCTCCTTTCCTTTGGCTCCTCTGAATTAAACTTGAACTCAAAAGTGTTTTCTCTGTTTTTCAGGGCTCTGGGTCCAGTCAGCCCATACTCAGCCTCCCTCAATGTTTGGGAATAGGAGGAAAGACTCTCCATCACCTGTACAGGAACAGGTCTTGACATTGGAGATAATGTTGTCTCCTGGTACCAGCAGAAGGAGCACACAGCCCCCAAATTGTTGATTTATTATGATGATACTCTGAATTCGGGGATCCCTGATCGCTTCTCAAGTCTCCAAGTCTGCCAACACAGCGACTCTGACCATCTCTAGCCTCCAACCTGAGGACGAGGCTGATTATTACTGTTTCTCATACAGAAATGACGATACTTTGAACAGTGGTTCATGCTCATAGGGAAGTGAGACAAAAACCTGCTCTGTGTTGCCTGCTGCTCCTTCCTTTCAACATTTAGATTTTAATCTTTTGAAAAATGATTTTGAACTTAAATGTTTACAAATAATTATGATAAGCACAATAACCCAAATAGTTTATTTACCAATATTTTAAATAATTTTTCGTATCTGCTGCTCCTTATATTTCTTTCTGATTTTCTCTATATTTTGTGAGTATACATGCAGGCAGAGGAGTAAATTGATGAGTTATTTGAAGTAAGTTGTTTATCTATTTATAGATTTTAAATGTTTTTTGATAGATAGAATTTATATTTTATCAGATAACCCCTTTAAGATATGAAATTCATCATTGTTTTCTTTTTTCACATTGATACATACATTACCATTATTATTCAATAATATATTATCCTTGAAGAATCTTTTTTTTGAGGGGAGGGTCACACCCGGCAGTGCTCAGGGGTTCCTCCTGGTTCTATGCTCAGAAATTGCTCCTGACAGGCTCTATGGACCATAATGGATGCATAATTTGAACCACTGACCTCTTGCATGGCAAGGCAACGCCCTACCATCATTCTATCTCTCTGGCCCCCACTTCTTTTTAATTTTATGTAGTATTTCACCTGGGTCTGCTTTTTAACTGTAACCCATGAATTGATCACATGAGTATATGTTCAGCATACCAATGGCTGTCTAATATTTGTTTGTAATAGATAAAGTATCAATTTCATAGTATAGTCTCCCCAGACAGTGCTCATTTCAATGTCACTTGGTTATTTAGCCTTGAAAACGATGATTGTGCTTAAGAATGCTCCACACACAACTTAAGCTTGAAGCTTTTCTTCAGTCTATTTCACCCTTACCAAACATGATAGGCCTAAAATGAAAAAAAAAAAAAAAAAAGGGTAAAAAAAAAAAAAGGAAAATCTTTTACAGTCGACTTGCCAGCTCTTTTTCCTTTTTTTTCCCCTTGTTCTCTTTAAGTGTTTTGTCCTATATTACATGGGAAAGCTTTTCAAATGTAACCGATGAGTCTATCGTCTGGCTGCTGATGTAGGCATATGAGTGTATGTGTAAGGAGGGGTCTCAAGCTCAATTTACCTGGGGGCTGCAGGAGGCAAAGTCGGGGTGAGGCAGTGCAGCATAAGGAATTTCGCTTACCGAATATTCGCAACAAAAAATCGCATTAGTAAGAAAAAAAATCGCAAAAAGTCGCATTAAACATTTGCATACCCCGAATGGAACTGCTCGGGGTATGTAAATGTTTAATGCGATTATAACTGCGATTATTTGGTAAGCGAATAATCTCGAATACTGAGATATATGAAGGCTGGCCAGGGCCACAAAATGTTGTATTGAAGGCCGCAAACGAATCGCAGGCCGCGAGTTTGAGACCCCTTGTGTAAGGCATAACAAGTTCAGTCTAATATCCATCTGTAATACATATAGTGCCTATGTATTTAGTGTTCTCCCCTCTAATACAGATAACACTTCCTCTCCGCCCTTTTTATTATTTTTTGCTTACCACCTTACAAACCCTTTTCGAGCCCTTCATGTTATTTCTCCACATTTAATCTTTTTTAATCTCAGTCCCTTAATTCCTCATGAAGGAGAACATTCTCCCTAGCCCAGTCAGATGCCAACTAGCTCCCAAAATGAATGAATTCTCAGTATGAGAAAAAACCAACAATGTGCTGCTATTGCTTTGCTCTTGATGGCCCCTCTTCCTTCTCTTCCCTTCACTGTGGACTTTTGCTTGCTACCAGATTTGGTTCCTAAGAAATCCCCAGCTTGAGGACATTTCTTGATATGGGACTGTTAGGAGCCATTTTCCCCAGACTCCACAAAAAATTCAAAATGAAGCTGCACTCAGGATCTTATTCCTTTCCTGCCTATTTCAAAAGTTTTAAAGAGCTCTCTACTCTGCTGTCCTGCATTTTCGGCCTGATTTCACCCTTGGTGCGGCTCATCAGCCAGCCTGCTTTCCTGTGAGCTTTCCAGGGAGTCTGCCTTCCCGTGAGCCTTCCTTGGAGGTGAGCTGACACACCCAGAAAGGGAGGAGCCACCGAACTCTGCTGGATCTCAGATGCCAGCACCCTTCTGCCTCTCTACTCTGCTGTCCTGCATTTTCGGCCTGATTTCACCCTTGGTGCGGCCCATCAGCCAGCCTGCTTTCCTGTGAGCTTTCCGGGGAGTCTGCCTTCCCGTGAGCCTTCCGTGGAGGTGAGTCGGCACGCCCAGAAAGGGAGGAGCCACCGAACTCTGCTGGATCTCAGATGCCAGCACCCTTCTGCCTCTCTATTCTGCTGTCCTGCATTTTTGGCCTGATTTCATCCTGGGTGCGGCCCATCTGCCAGCCTGCCTTCCTGTGAGCCTTCCGTGGAGGTGAGTCGACACGCCCAGAAAGGGAGAAGCCAGAGGAGCACGGTTGCTCCGCTCCCCTTCACAATGGTGCACAGCATTTAGCCAATGAATACAATCACAACACGTAGAAAAACACGCAGTACTAGTGTGACAATGGGGAAACAACATGGGCCAGTGCCAGACATAGAGAATGAAGATGGCAACTCTGATGACTTGAACATGATCAACCACCTAGTCAGTCTCTCAGATAAGGAGTTTAGAGTTGCAATATGGAACATGTTCAAAGAACTCAAACAAAGTATAGAAGAGAAAACTAAAAAGAATCAGGAGAATATGAAGATAGAAATGAGAAAACTCCAAACGGAAATTTCAGATCAAATAACAGGTCTGAGAAACTCAGTAGATGAATTGAAGAAAAACATGTTTGAGATTTCCCACAGGTTAACAGCAGCTGAGGATAGAATCAGTACACTGGAAGATGAGATACATAACAATTACATACAGCAGAAGAAATTGGAAAAAAGCCTCAAAGCAAATGATCAAACAATGGAAAAATTACTCAAAGAATGGGAACAGATGAAAATAGAAGTCTATGATAAGCTCAACAGAAACAACTTAAGAATCATTGGAGTCCCAGAGACTCAGGAAGAAAATCTCCGGGAAGAATCAACAGTCAAGAACATCATTAAAGAGAAACTACCAGAGATAATGAATACATGTGATCAAATCCTGCATGCCCGAAGAGTGCCAACTAAAAGAGACCCCAGAAAAAACACCCCAAGACACATCCTAGTCACAATGACGAATCCCATAGATAGAGACAGAATTCTGAAAGCAGCAAGATCGAAAAGAGAAATTACATTTAAGGGAACATCTTTGAGATTTACTGCAGACCTGTCACCAGAAACACTCAAGGCCAGAAGGCAGTGGTGGGACATAGTGACAAAACTCAATGAAATAAATGCTTCGCCTAGAATACTGCACCCAGCAAAACTCACTTTTAGGTTTGAAGGAACAATACATAGTTTCACAGACAAACAACAGCTCAAAAACTTCACAGACTCAAAACCATTCTTAAAAGAAAAACTGAACGGCATACTTTAAGACAAAGCTTACCAACAGACACACCAAACTTTAATATAAAGATGGCACTAACTCCCAGGATAATTCTTTCTCTCAATGTCAATGGACTAAATGCACCAGTTAAGAGACACAGAGTGGCTAAATGGATCAAAAAACTCAATCCAACCTTCTGCTGCCTACAAGAAACGCACCTGAATAGTCAGAACAAACATAGACTCAAAATAAAAGGCTGGAGGAAAATCATCCAAGCAAACAACACCCAAAAAAAAGCAGGAGTGGCCATATTAATATCAGATGATGCAAACTTTATACTTAGGAAAGTAGTAAGGGACAAAGATGGACATTTTGTATTAATCAAGGGATATGTACAGCAGGAAGAAATCACCCTCCTAAACATATATGCACCGAATGAGGGGCCAGCAAAATATTTAATACAACTGTTGACAAATCTGAAAAATAATATCAATAACAACACAATAATTGTGGGAGACCTCAACACGGCATTGTCAACACTAGACAGGTCAACCAGACTGAAAGCCAACAAGAATATACTAGACCTGAGGAGAGAAATGGAAGTAAGAGGCCTAGTAGATATATACAGGACACTCCACCCCCAGAGGCCTGGATACACATTTTTCTCTAATGTACATGGGACATTCTCTAGGATAGACTACATGTTAGCACACAAAACATATCTCCATAATATCAAGAGGATAGAAATTTTGCAGGCTGCCTTTGCTGACCACAAAGCCCTGAAATTATATATAAACTACAAAGGGACACAGAAGAAAAATTTTAACACCTGGAAGTTAAATAGCCTCATACTGAATAATCAGTGGGTCCGAGATGAAATCAAAGAGGAAATCAAAACCTTCCTGAAAACAAATGACAATGGAGAAATAATTTATCAGAACCTATGGGACACAGCAAAAGCAGTACTGAGAGGAAAATTTATAGCTTTGCAAGCACACATCAGGAAAGAAGAAGGGGCATACCTGAATAGCTTAATGACGCAGCTCATAGAATTAGAAAGTGCTCAACAAAAGGATCCAAAAATAGGCAGGCAGAAGGAAATAACAAAGCTGAGAGCAGAAATCAATGAAGTGGAAACCAGAAAAACCATCCAAAAGATCAATGAAAGCAGAAGTTGGTTCTTTGAAAAAATAAACAAGATTGATAGACCACTGGCAAAACTAACAAAGAAAGAAAGAGAGAGAAACTTGATAACTCGTATTAGGAATGAAAAAGGAGAGATCACTACTGATATGGTAGAGATTCAAAGGGTAATCAGAAACTACTTTGAGAAACTCTATGCCACTAAAAATGAAAACCTGGCAGAAATGGATAAATTTTTGGAATCTTATAATCTTCCACGATTGAATGAAGAGGATGTAGCATATCTAAACACACCCATTACTATTGAGGAAATTAAAACAGTAATCAAATGTCTGCCCAAAAACAAAAGCCCAGGCCCAGATGGATTTACTAATGAATTCTTTCAAACCTTTCAAGAGGAACTACTACCAATCCTGGCAAGACTCTTTCATGAAATTGAAAAAACAGGAAAACTTCCAAATAGCTTTTATGAAGCCAACATTACCTTGATACCTAAACCAGACAGAGACGCTACCAAAAAAGAAAATTACAGACCAATATCACTGATGAATGCAGATGCAAAGATCTTCAACAAAATCCTGGCAAATAGGATTCAATGCCTCATTAAGAAGATCATCCACTACGATCAAGTAGGTTTCATTCCAGGAATGCAAGGCTGGTTTAACATCCGTAAATCTATCAACATAATACACAACATCAACAGCAAGAAAAATAAAAATCACATGATCATATCAATCGACGCAGAGAAAGCATTTGACAAGGTCCAACACCCATTCTTGATCAAAACTCTCAGCAAGATGGGAATGGAGGGAACCTTTCTCAATATAGTTAAGGCCATCTACCACAAGCCAGAGGCAAATATTGTCCTCAATGGAGAAAAACTGAAAGCCTTTCCTCTAAATTCTGGCACAAGACAAGGCTGTCCTCTCTCACCACTCCTATTCAATATAGCACTGGAAGTACTCGCTATAGCGATTAGGCAAGAAAAGGATATCAAGGGAATCCAGATAGGAAAGGAAGAAGTCAAGCTCTCACTGTTTGCAGATGACATGATACTCTACTTAGAAAACCCTAAAGACTCTATCAAAAAGCTTCTAGAAACAATAGACTCATATAGCAAGGTGGCAGGCTACAAAATTAACACACAAAAATCAATGGCCTTCCTATACACCAATACTAATAAGGAAGAAATGGACATTAAGAAAACAACTCCATTCACTATAGTGTCACACAAACTCAAATATCTTGGAATCAACTTGACTAAAAATGTGAAGGACCTATACAAGGAAAACTATAAAACTCTGCTCCAAGAAATAAGAGAGGACACGCGGAAATGGAAGCATATACCCTGCTCATGGATTGGCAGGATTAACATCATTAAAATGGCAATACTCCCCAAAGCACTGTACAGATTTAATGCGATCCCCCTAAAGATACCCATGACATTCTTCAAAGAAGTGGACCAGGCACTTTTGAAATTTATTTGGAACAATAAACACCCTCGAATAGCTAAAGCAATTATTGGGAAAAAGAATATGGGAGGAATTACTTTCCCCAACTTTAAACTTTACTACAAAGCAATAGTTATCAAAACAGCATGGTATTGGAATAAAGACAGGCCCTCAGATCAGTGGAATAAGCTTGAATACTCAGAGAATGTTCCCCAGACATACAATCATCTAATTTTTGATAAAGGAGCAAAAAATCCTAAATGGAACAAAGAAAGCCTCTTCAACAAGTGGTGTTGGCAAAACTGGGTAGCCACTTGCAAAACATTGAACTTAGACCCCCAGCTAACATCATGTACGAAGGTAAAATCCAAATGGATTAAAGACCTCAATATCAGCCCCAAAACCATAAGATATATAGAACAATACGTAGGTAAAACACTCCAGGACATTGAGGCTAAAGGCATCTTCAAGGAAGAAACTGCACTCTCCAAGCTAGTGAAAGCAGAAATTAACAGATGGGAATATATTAAGCTGAGAAGCTTCTGCACCTCAAAGGAAATAGTGCCCAAGATACAAGAGCCACCCACTGAGTGGGAGAAACTATTCACCCAATACCCATCAGATAAGGGGCTAATCTCCAAAATATATAAGGCACTGACAGAACTTTACAAGAAAAAAACATCTAATCCCATCAAAAAATGGGGAGAAGAAATGAACAGACACTTTGACAAAGAAGAAATACAGATGGCCAAAAGACACATGAAAAAGTGCTCCACATCACTAATCATCAGGGAGATGCAAATCAAAACAACGATGAGATACCACCTCACACCCCAGAGAATGGCACACATCACAAAGAATGAGAATAAACAGTGTTGGCGGGGATGTGGGGAGAAAGGAACTCTTATCCACTGCTGGTGGGAATGCCGTCTAGTTCAACCTTTATGGAAAGCGATATGGAGATTCCTCCAAAAACTGGAAATCGAGCTCCCATACGATCCAGCTATACCACTCCTAGGAATATACCCTAGGAACACAAAAATACAATACAAAAACCCCTTCATTACACCTATATTCATTGCAGCTCTATTTACCATAGCAAGACTCTGGAAACAACCAAGATGCCCTTCAACAGACGAATGTCTAAAGAAACTGTGGTACATATACACAATGGAATATTATGCAGCTGTCAGGAGAGATGAAGTCATGAAATTTTCCTATACATGGATGTACACGGAATCTATTATGCTGAGTGAAATAAGTCAGAGCGAGAGAGAAAAACGCAGAATGGTCTCACACATTTATGGGTTTTAAGAAAAATGAAAGACATTCTTGCAATAATAACTTTCAGACACAAAAGAGAAAAGAGCTGGAAGTTCCAGCTCACCTCAGGAAGCTCATCACAAAGAGTGATGAGTTTAGTTGGATAAATAACTACATTTTGAACTGTCCTAATAATGAGAATGTATGAGGGAAATTGAGAACCTGTTTAGAGTACAGGCGGGGGTCGGGTGGGGAGGAGGGAGACTTGGGACATTGGTGATGGGAATATTGCACTGGTGATGGGTGGTGTTAAAAAAAAAAAAAAGAATCTAAGGAAAACCAAACTAGGGGCCAGAGAGGTAGCACAGAGTTAGGGCACTTGCCTCACATGCAGAAGGATGGTGGTTTGAATCCCAGCATCCGGAGGATAGCTCACCGCCCCCCCCCCCAATAAAAAAAAAGACAAAAGTTTTAAAGAAGACATACAAATTTCCTTCGAATATTTCTATGAGATAATTCCTTTAAATCTCATAGCTATTATCAATATATTCTTACTTAGCGGCAAGTTCCCCTATCCTTAGGATCCGTTCACTATGGAATACTAGTAGTCAAGTCTCTGCTCAGAGATCATGTAAGCAAAAATTTCTGGGGACTGTTGGTTTTGACAACTTGGACCCCCACATGCACTAGTAGTACATTATGGCATTGTCCATTTTTGCATAAGCACATTAAAATGGGGAAAGTTAACAGATGCAAACAAGTTTTATTTAATAGAGATAGGAATGCAAATTTAAAATTTTTTTCCTTTATTCCGTCTTTGTTTTTTATTTTATTGTGGTTGAAGTGAATTTCAATTCTCTCACAGTAATATTTGAGGCACATCCTGACAATAGGTGAGGCTCATTCCCACCAAGAGTGTTGTCCTCCCTCCACCCCTGTTCCCAGCATGCATCCCACATCTTCCTCCTTTACCCGTGTAATTCTATTGAAACTGTACCCCCATGTACAGCTTGTTGTACGTTGGGTATTGATTCTGTTGTCATAGACTTTAGATTTGGTATTCATGTCTGATCAGTTATTTCCAGTAAATTAACATTCAACTGTCTGGCCTTGGTACCATCTGGGGGAAGAAGGAAAAAAGAAAAAAGAAAAAAGTAAACAAAAAAAGAGAGAAACGAGGAGGAATCCATCTAGGTGTTATAAATATCCATTTAGAAGAAGGAAGAGAAAAAAGCAGAAAAAGGTAGTAAAACAAGACCAATCAGAAAGAAAAAACAATAAGAGACTATCGACAAGATTTAAAAAAGTTTAAACACATAATAAGCCAAAACCCAAAAGCATCAGCTATGGACAAAGAAAAAAACAGAAAATAAAAAAGAAAGTAGAAAAGAGAGAAACAAAAAATAACCAGACCACCAACTTCTTAAAAAAAAAAAAGGTTGTATTGTATTTTTTTTTTTTGATTTTTGGGTCACACCTGGTAATGCTCAGGGGTTACTCCTGGCTATGTGCTCAGAAGTTGCTCCTGGCTTGGGGGACCATATGGGACACCCGGGGATCGAACCGCGGTCCGTCCAAGGCTAGCGCAGACAAGGCAGGCACCTTACCTTTAGCGCCACCGCCCGGCCCCTGTATTGTATTCTTGTGTTCTTAGGGTATATCCCTAGAAATGGTATAGCTGTGTGAAATGGGAGCTCAATTTTCAGATTTTGGAGAAATTTCCATATCGCTTTCCATAGAGGTTGTACTAGATTGCATTCCCTCCAGCAATGGATAAGCGTTCCTTTCTCTCCACATTCCCGCCAGCACTGATTGTTCTCATTCATTGTGATGTGGGCCAATCTCTGTGGTGTGAGGTGGTATCTCATCATTGTTTTGATTTGCATCTCCCTGATGATTAGTGACGAGGAGCATTTTTTCATGTGCTTTGTGGCCATTTGTATTTCTTTTTTTATCAAAGTGTCTGTACATTTCTTGTCCCCATTTTTTGATGGGATTAGATGTTTTTTTCTTGTAAAGTTCTGCCCTGTATATTTTGGATATTAGCCCCTTATCTGAAGGGTTTTTGGTGAATACTTTCTCCCACTCAGTGGGTGACTCTTGTATCTTGGGCACTATTTCTTTTGAGGTGCAGAAGCTTCTCAGTTTAATGTATTCCCATCTGTTGATCTCTGCTTCCACTTATTTGGAAAGTGCAGTTTCCTCCTTGAAGATGCCTTTAGTCTCAATGTCATGGAGTGTTTTACCAACGTGTTTTTCTATATACTTTATGGTATCAGGTCTGATATCAAGGTCTTTAATCCATTTGGATTTTACCTTCGTACATGATGTTAACTGGGGGTCTATGTTCGCTTTTTTGCAAGTGGCTAACCGGTTCTGCCAGCACCACTTGTTGAAGAAATTTTTCCTGCTACACTTAGGAATCTTTGCTCCTTTGTCTAAAATTAGGTAATTATATGTCTGGGGAATGTTCTCTGAGAACTCAAGCCTATTCCACTGATCTGAGGGCCTGTCTTTATTCCAATACCATGCTGTTTTGATAACTTTGTAGTACAGTTTAAAGTTGGGGAAAGTAATACCTCCAATTTTCCTTTTCCCTAGGAGTGCTTTAGCTATTCGAGGCTGTTTATTGTTCCAGATGAACTTCATAAGAGTTTGGTCCACTTCTTTGAAGAATGTCATGGGTATTTTAAGGGGATTGCATTAAATCTGTATAATGCTTTGGGGAGTTTTGTCATTTTAATGATGTTAATCCTGTCAATCCATGAGCACAGTATGTGTTTCCATTTCCGTGTGTCGTCCCTTATTTCTTAGAGCAGGGCTTTATAGTTTTCTTTGTCTAGGTCCTTCACATCTTTGGTCAAGTTGACTCCAAGATATCTGAGTTTGTTTGGCACTATTGTGAATGGGATTGCCTTCCTAACTTCTATCTCTTTCCTATCATTATTGTTGTATAAAAAGGCCATTGATTTCTGTAGGTTGATTTTGTAGCCTGCCACCTTGCTATATGGATCTATTGATTCTAGAAGCTTTTTGGTAGTTTATTTATAAATGTTTTCATTTTATTTATATAAGAAATGTGCAGTGTGAGTAGGAATTAGTAGCTCATATAGTCTGGCCCTCCAGCTCTCTAAGGGACCGTAATCCGGCCCCCACTTTAAAAAGTTTGAAGACCCCTGATCTAGATTGAGAAAGGTTCCTTCCATTCCCATCTTGCTGAGAGTTTTTATCTCACACCTATATTTATTGCAGCACTATTCACAATAGCCAGGCTCTGGAAACAACCAAGATGCCCTTCAAGAGATAAATGGCTAAAGAAACTATTGTACATATACACAATGGAATATTATGCAGCCATCAGGAGAGATGAAGTCATGAAATTTTCCTATACATGGATGTAAATGGAATCTATCATGTTGAGTGAAATAAGTCAGAGGGAGAGAGAGATACAAAATAGTCTCACTTATCTATGGGTTTTAAGAAAAATAAAAGTCATTTTTGTAACAATCCTCAGAGACAATGAGAGGAGGGCTGGAACACCAGCTCACTTCATGAAGCTCACCACAAAGAAATAACTACTCAGAGAACTACCATAATCATGTGAATGAATGAGTGAACTGGAAAGCCTGTCTGGAGTACAGGTGGGGTGGGTTAGGATGGAGGAAGATTTGGGACATTGGTGGTGGGAATGTTGCACTGGTGAAGGAGATGTTCTTTACATGACTGAAACCTAATCACAATCATTTATATAATTAATATGTTTAAATAAAGAAAAAATTAAAAAGGTTGTATTTCTTCCTCCTCTTCTTCTTTTCTTCTATTCTTCTTCCTCTTCCTCTTCTTCCTCCTCTTCTTTTCTTCTTCTTCCTCTTCTTTTATCCTCCTCTTTTCTTTCTCCTCCTCTTTTCTTCCTCCTACTTCTTTCTTTCTCCTCTTTATTCCTCCTCCTCTTTTCTTCTTCCTCCTCCTCTTTTCTTCCTCCTACTCTTTTATTCCCCTCCTTTTTCTTCTTCCTACTCTTTTCTTCTTCTCTTCTTCTCCTTCTTCTTCTCCTCCTCCTCCTCCTTCTTCCTTCTTTTCTTCTTCTTCTTCTTCTTCTTCTTCTTCTTCCTCCTCTTTTTTCTATTGCATAGGTACGAAAAATATAGGGAAAATAAAAGTGGGAATTCCCTTGGACTAAGAGATACAGGGCTTCTCTGCCTTTAAAGTATATGGCTATGGGAACAACTACCAGCTCCATGCTCATTTACTTGCACACCCCAAGGTCATTTTATGGTGCCAGGAAATTTCTCAGTCAGATGTGGGTGATAATATTCCACCTCTGTTGCTAGAGATCTTGTTATTTGTGTAGGTCATAGAGTGAGGCTAGGAGAGAGTTTTTCATTATGGTTCTAGGAGTTCTGTTCTATCTCTGTTGTAATCAGTCTTCTATATTAGTGGTCTTGTTTTTGCTCAGAATGTAGAACAGAGCCTAGGGTATAGTCTTTCAGTATAGTTCCAGAAGTTCTGCTCAGTTGCAGTTATAAAAGTTACACATCTGGAATTAGAGATCTTGTTTTTGTACAAATCATAGGGTTTGGCTTAGGCTAGAAACTTCCTCATTGGTCCCTTGATAGGTTCTGTCCATCGGATATTTGTCAAAGTCAGTCTCTTGTAGATAGCAATTTTGGTTTTTGTTTAGGGCAAAGGATGACATGTCACCTGGTTGCATCATACCATTAAGTGCTGAGATGGGATATCCCTCTCTTAGCTCAAGCTGTTGCCATTTCCTCATGTCAGGATATCATGTTAAAACTGGTGCAAGTTGGTGTCACGACAGCAAGGAATGTAAAATTTTTTATACTGCAGTGGAAACTTACATCCTAAACACTTGGCATGGTGACTTGGCTTAGTCTCCAATTGATTGGATATTGACCATCCACCCCTGAAACATGGATATCACCTATGAAAACAAACATGGTTTCCTAAATTTGCATCAGGAACATAAATTCTACTTCGGAATGCCCCACTACAGCCATGGCACTGACTTACTCCAAAGACAGTCTTTATGTCACCCTGACAACTGGGTAACAACAACACTCTGCTTTTAGGGCAGGGTTCTTTGCAATGCTATCTGATGGTGAGATGGAACCAGAAGACAATACATACCAGCCAAACTTTGACATAGGACTTATATATATAAACTAGGAACTATAACTACAGTTACCTGACAGCAACAACTGTGATGGTGAAGAGCTGACCACTGAGAATGATTATGGGGTTGGATGACCTAGTATGTTTGGAGTTTTGAGTTGCTCTTATGCCAAAATTCTTAGGGGGGTTAGATCTCCCTGTTTGTTAGGCCAAAGTTCTTTCTTTTCAATTCCTTTTATATTTTGCTGTGCCTATGCAAATGACATCTGACACACACACACACACACACACACACACACACACACCTTTTTCTTTTTAAGTATTTCTCTCATCTCCAAAGAAAATAAAAGGGAACATACTAAAACTTTGGCTATTGTATTAAAGACTTTATTGGTGATACAATAATTTTCACAAATATAACAGCTAATAAACTCTCTTCCCTTATTTTTTCATCATTTTTTAAATTCTCTATTTTCTATTTTTTAAGAACTTCACTTTATGTCATCCTGAAACAAATGTATTATGATTAATTATGTCTACTGTTGGAGACTGTTTGGAATAATTAAAAAGCCCTCTCACTAATCAAAATGAAGTTTCTGAAAATCTTGGCCAAAGTGCTTTTTACAAACTGCATGTGGCCTTCCTTGCCCTTGGATCCAAAGAAATAGAAATAGCCTAGAGCTAGGGAGTTACTAGGCTCCAAGATGTCCTTGTAAACACAGGGGTCAAAAGGCCCAAGCTGAGATTAGATTTTGTACTTTGTTGCTCAAAAATAATGTAAATCTCTTGACTGATGATAATCTTATTAACCTTGTAAAATCAAGATGTTCCCGTGGAAAATTACAGCAATTCCTACTGTTCCCCGCCCCTACTCTCTCTCTCTGTTTTGCATTGTCTATAAAAGGTCTAAATTTTCTTTTATTAAATTGGACTCCTGATCGGACCCTCGTCTCGAGTCTCATTTTCCCAGCCCCTCTTCTATTCCAGGCCGGATTCTTCTTCGAGAACCGCGAATTACTGACGTGGTCTCCAGCTTTACCCGCTGGTCGGGGTCCCTGAAGACCATAAGTGGCGCCCAGTGCGAGGCTCGAAGAACAGAACACCCGGCCAAACGGCAAAAGGCGCGAGTCCCGGGAGCCTGTCCACAAGACACCGGTAAGACCCTTATATTAAGGGCAGGGTGCAGGAAGGTTAGACTAAGTGATCACTAACACCGCCGTTCAATCGTCCCAGAGATTTGGGACTATCGCCCTGGAAAAATGGGGGCTACTTTATCTAAAGAAGAGGTTTTTATCAAAGATCTTAAGAAAGAGCTGGGTGAAAGAAATGTTAAAGTGAAGAAAAAAGACTTAGTTAAATTTTTTATATGTGTACATGATATTTGTCCATGGTTTGTAATCACTAGACCCCCAATAGTTACCAGTACTTGGAAACAAATTGGTGATGAGATTTTGCAATACTATACCAAATATGGTAAAGAGAAAGATAGAAAGGTTATGCAGTTCTATTGGACTATTCTTGGAAAAATTATTACAGGAGCAGAATTAGACTCTTTTGGGGAAAACCCCGTTAACAAGGACATTGTTGAAAAGGCTGAAGCCGTTGTAGAAATGGCTTCCCGCAGTCAATCTCGGGCCAGCAGCACCCCTCCCAAAACAGAAAGCCTTATAGATTTAGACTTGGAACCCTCCAAGGGCTTTTTCCCCATAATTGCCAGCGCACCCACTAAGGAGGAGATTTTAGATACTGAAGACAATCTGTCCCTGCAGGACGAGGCCGACCATTATGATCATGGCCGGCTTTCTCCCTGCGCTCCCCCCCCCCTCCGTATAGCGCAGACCGCCTGCCTAATCTACCCCAGGTTCTAGCACGGCAGACTGTCCCCTCTAACTTCAAAAAATGTAAGGCCGACCTAGAGACACAATTAAGAGAACTTAAGGAGATTAAAAGTCTGGAGGAACAAATTGCCCGGCTTCAAGCCTCTTATGACTCATATCAGTTCCCTGTATTTTTTAATCAACAGCCCGAGCGAGTTACCTTGCCTACCCCCTCCCTGCCCCCTCCCATACCCCGCTTGCCGGAGGATCGGGGCCGATCCCACCAAAGGGGCACGGGTACTGTGACTCGCAGCCACAGCCTAGATAGAGCCCAGGCTGGGCAGAGGGCTCAGGCTTTAGCTAGGTCCCTTGAGGACATTCAGGAAGAGCCACAACAAGTCCCTGATAACCCTGAATCTACACCTTCAGTGGGAAACCACATGGCAGAGATTAGGAGATACCAACGTCTCCAACACCAACCTATAGAAACCCTTTTTCAATCCATAAATACTTATGGCCATAATGCCCCCTACACCCTCTCTTGCCTTGAGGCAGTCCGAGATGGAGGAGAACTGTTACCCGCTGAATGGAAGGAAATTGCTAGCACAACCTTTCCATGCTCTGACTATATACTTTGGGTGACAGATTTTTTGGCCCGATGCAGGCAACAGGCCAACCTGGGCGATGGAGGTTTTACCCTCCCAGATCAGACCTATGAACAGCTTACCGGCACAGGAACCTTTGCCTCCTTTACAGTACAGCAACAGAGGCTTTCCCCTGCTCGTTTGGCTCAGGTCAATGCTGCTGCTCTCCGGGCTTGGAGAGCCATGCCTAAAAGTGGACAGGCCACCATTCCACTGGCTCAAACAGTGCAAGGCCCCCAGGAGCCCTACAATAAATTCATTAGCAGACTCCTGGAAACGGTAGAAAGGATTATGGGCTCTGCAGATTATAATAATCCCCTTTGAAGCAACTTGCTTATGAAAATGCTAATGAAACCTGCAAAGCCATTCTTCGTGGCCAAAATAAGCTAAAACCTTTAAACGAGATGATCCGTCTGTGTAGCTAGGCAGACCCCTTTGTACATAAAATAGGCCAGGCTTTTCAGAACCAGTCCAATGGAAAAACCTGTTTTAAATGTGGTCAACCGGGACACTGGGTCAAGACATGCCCTATGGCTAAGCACTCCCCAGTGCTCACCACAGCTAACACTGAGCCTAAACCATCCCTCTGTCCCCGATGCCGCCGTGGCAAGCACTGGGTGGCCTCTTGCCATTCTAAGACTGATATTGAAGGCAACCCCCTTCCTCCCCATCAGGGAAACGGCAGGAGGGCCCGGCCCCAGGGCCCACAAAAATCAGTATTAATGGGGCTTCAGAGACCGGCTCGCCCGGTGCAGCGGTTTGTGGCTCCTGCCCAAAGCCACCCCAGCCTCCAGCAGGACTTGATAGAGCTTACACCACAACAGCCCCCCTTATCAGAGCCACCCCAGGCTCCGCAGGAGTGGACTTGTGTGCGTCCACCCCAGCAGTATTGACACCCGAAGACAAGGTAGTCACCATAGGGACTGGAGTTTTTGGCCCCCCACCTCCAGGGATGTTCTTTTTTATTATTGGTCATGCCTCCTCTACTATAAAAGGGTTAATAGTTCAGCCATCCTTGGTAGACAATGATTATACAGGAGAAATTATGCTGCTAGCCACTGCCCCTTATGGGCCTGTGCAAATTTTACCAGGGCAACGCCTAGCCCAAGCACTGCCTCTACCATTAGATACAACCCTCCCGGCTCTCCCCGAGACACGTGGTGCCTCCACTCCTGGCTCCTCCGAGGTCTATTGGATTAAAGCTATCAGCAAAGCAAGACCACCTCTAACCATTACTATAGAAGGAAGACCCTTTACTGGGCTCCTAGATTCCGGGGCGGACACTACCTGTATTAGCCCCCAGTTCTGGCCTTTTAACTGGCCCGCCCTCCCCACCCTTGACAGTGTCTCCGGGGTTGCTGGTACTGTCAAGCAGGTTCTTTTAAGCTCTCGCCCCTTAAACTGGGTCGATGATGAGGGAGACAAGGGCACTATCACACCTTATATTATTCCTGAGCTCCCTATAAATTTGTGGGGGCGAGATCTCATGGAACAAATGGGTCTTTATCTGATTAAGTGCAAGGACCCCCGTGTACTACAACAAATGCTAGCCCAAGGGTATGAGTTGCACAAAGGGCTTGGAAAGAATTTGCAAGGTATGCTTAATCCAATTGAGGCCACACCTAAGTTAGATCGGCATGGCCTAGGCTACAAAACTCCTCAGCAGCCTTTTTGATGGCGGTCTCTGGCTCCCCTGCTACCCAAGCAGATAAAATTACTTGGAAGTCCGACTCCCCTGTTTGGGTTAGCCAGTGGCCGCTGTCTTCTGAAAAACTTTCTGCTGCCCAGTTGTTAGTGCAGGAGCAACTCCAGGCAGGACACATCGAACCCTCCACCTCCCCTTGGAACACCCCCATCTTTGTTATTAAAAAGAAATCAGGAAAATGGAGGCTGCTCCACGACCTCCGGGAGATAAATAAAACCATGGTCTCTATGGGGGCGCTCCAGCTAGGTCTGCCCTCCTCGGTGGCCATTCCAAAAAATAGCTTTAAAATTATCATTGATCTAAAAGACTGTTTCTTTTCCATTCCTCTCCACCCAGATGACTGTAAGCGTTTTGCTTTTAGTCTGCCAATTGTTAACTGTGCGGGGCCAAACCCTCGCTTTAAATGGAAGGTTTTGCCGCAAGGCATGACAAATAGCCCTATGCTATGCCAAAAATTTGTAGCACAAACTATTGACCCCCTCAGAACTGCTTACCCTTCTGCATATATAATTCATTATACTGATGATATTTTAATCGCTGAAAAGGATGTTCAAAAATTAAACGAAATAGCAGAACACCTCATAAGTAAGCTCACAGCTAGGGGATTTACTATCTCTAAGGACAAGGTACAGCTCTATCCCCCACAGCTGTTTCTAGGCTTTGAACTACTCCCCAATCAAGTTAAAACTCAAAAGGTTCAGATCAGGACCGGTCACATAAAAACGCTTAATGATCTTCAGAAACTTTTAGGGGACATCACTTGGCTACGCCCCTATTTAAAACTAACCACTGGAAAACTTCAGCCCTTATATGACATAGCCAAAGGGAATACAGATCCTAGCAGCCCTCTAAACCTCACGCCCGAGGCCCACAAGGCCCTGGACTTGGTCCACACAGCCATACAAAACCAGTTCATCACATATTTCAACCCAGATAAACCCTTATGGTTATTAATTTTTTTCCACAAAATTCTCTCCTACAGGCCTCTTGTGGCAACAGGGCCCACACTTCTGGGTACACCTACCCAGTAACCCAGACAAAACACTTGCTACTTACCCACACTTGGTAGTATCATTAGCACAGCAAGGGTGTGAGCAGGCCCTCAAGCTATTTGGTTGCCATCCGGCAAAAATAGTTATCCCCTATAGTAAAAAGGAAGTACAATGGCTCTTACTTAATCAGGACGAATGGGCGGTCTTCCTTACAGGGTTTTCTGGGGAGTTGGATAATCACTTCCCCCCTGACAAGCTGCTTCAATTTTTGCAAATTCACCCTGTTGTCTTTCCCAAGCTTACAAAACTACAGCCCATTCCTGGGGCTACTCTTGTGTTTACAGACGGTAGTTGTAATGGCACCGCGGCCTTGAGCGTTCAGGGCAAGGTCATGAAATTCACTATCGAGCACAAATCTGCTCAGCTTGTAGAACTGGCTGCAGTGCAAAGGTTATTTGAAACAGTTTTTGAACCCTTCAATCTCTATACTGATAGTTTCTACATTGCAACCTCTATTCCATTACTTGAGACTGTACCTTTTATTAAACCCACTTCTAATGCCCAGCCTGCCTTTGCAAAAATTCAAAAACTTATACTTATGAGATCCCACCCATTTTTTGTAGCACACATTAGAGCCCACACTTCCCTCCCTGGACCTTTGGCTGAGGGAAATACCCTAGTAGATCAAGCCACTCAAATTATGCCTGCCCTGCTGCATAACACCCCCATCCAGCGAGCCATCCAGGCCCATCAGTTACATCATTTGAATGCCCAAACCTTAAGGCTAAAATTTAAAATCACCAGAGACCAAGCAAGGGAGATAGTCAAATCCTGCAAATCTTTTTTTTTTTTTTTTTTTTTTTTTTTGGTTTTTGGGCCACACCCGGTAATGCTCAGGGGTTACTCCTGGCTATGCGCTCAGAAGTCGCTCCTGGCTTGGGGGACCATATGGGACGCCGGGGGATCGAACCGCGGTCCGTCCGAGGCTAGCGCAGGCAAGGCAGGCACCTTACCTTTAGCGCCACCGCCCGGCCCCAAATCCTGCAAATCTTGCGTCTCTCTTTTACCTGAAGCACACGTAGGGATCAATCCTAGAGGCCTAACTCCAGGAGAACTCTGGCAGATGGACGTTACTCACTATGCAGCCTTTGGAAATCTTAAATACATCCATGTCACTGTTGATACTTTTAGTGGTTTCATTTGTGCCTCCTTGCAAACTGGTGAGGCGGCTAAGGATGTCATTGCTCACATGTTGCACTGTCTAACCATTATTCCACAACCATCTGTGCTTAAAACGGACAATGCCCCAGGTTATATTGCTAACAAATTCAGAGATTTCTGTGCAAAATTGGGAATAACCCACAAAACAGGAATCCCCCTAAATCCCCAAGGCCAAGGCATTGTGGAAAGAGCAAACCAAACATTAAAGAACATGCTTTTTAAGCTTTCTAATGAAAGCAAAACGCTCTATGCACGCCGAGGTAAACATCGGCTTCTTTTAAATCATGCACTCTTTGTCTTAAAATTCCTTACCCTTGATTTGCAACAGCGCTCCGCCGCTGACCGTTTGTGGCACCCGGCTACTAAGGATGATTTCAAACAGGTCCTCTGGAAAGACGTACACACAGGCCTCTGGCAAGGACCACACCCTGTTCTCATTTGGGGAAAAGGTCATGCCTGCATTCACAACCCCACCACCAACGAAACTAGGTGGCTACCAGAAAGACTGGTTAAATTATACAATGAACCCAGGGACTCTCTCCCTGAGAATTCTTCTCCTTTTTCTCTTGCAGATGGCCAAAATAAAAATGACAGCTTGGCCGCTGAACCTGCAGAATCGGTTCAACAACCTACCACTACTCTTCTTCCTAACTCTTAGCTCCCTCCCTCCCACCCCTGCTGCCTTTGCTGCAGCTCCTGGCCCTTACCAGGTCTATAACTTTACCTGGGTTATTCTTACTGAGACTGGCAATGTAGCCAATGCCACCTCTATTATAGCTCCCACAGTCCCATGGCCGGATCTTTTTGTTGATATGTGTGCTCTTCCTACGCCTACTACGACTACTGGGTCACCCCTGATTTTATTTCTCCTCACAATGATCTTCAGTCCAAGGCTACTCCCGGCTGCTAAAGCGCTTTAAGCCGATCATCCTTGCTTGACACACCCATTTATGTGTGTCCTGGAGGCTTCCATAGAGATCAACACAATCGCTCCTTAGCCCACAGCTGTGGAGACAGATCTAGCTTTTTTTGCGCTGCTTGGGGCTGTGAAACAACTGGGGACACTTATTGGACACCCTCTTCCTCCTGGGATTTTATCACTGTCCGCCGCCTTCGACCCCCCATCAAGCGGCCATTACGTTCCCTGCATCCCTGCTACAAAGGATTGTGCAACCCGTTGCATATCCAATTTACCACAGCCGGCAAAAAATACTCTTGGGACAATACTCTCACTTGGGGCCTACACCTTTACTGTTCAGGCTATGACAAGGGCTTTACCTTTTCCATAAAACTTCTTAAAGAAATCCCCTTTTCTCGCCCCATAGCTGTTGGCCCCAATCCTCTTTTGCACCCCTCAGGTGGTGGCCCCTTCTTACCCCAGGCACCGCCCAAGGCGTTGCCCCCTCCTCTGCCCCGCTCCTTCACAGCCAAGCCAGATGCTGCAGCCGCTGCTGTTACTAAGTTCCAGCCTACTATCCCTGCGGGACCTGTCTCCACGGCTGACCTCATCCTGCAAATGGTTAATGCATCTGCCCAAGCTCTCTCCATAACCCCCTACAAACGCTGCTGGATTTGCTACTCGCTGGTCCCACCGTTCTATGAAGGCATTGCAGCCTTCGGAACCCCCCTCTACACCAATGACTGTGGTCTCCTTCGCTGGGGTACACAGCCTCAAAGACACGGACTGACAGTGGGACAAGTCATGGGGTGTGGACTCTGTCTCCTTGGCCCCCAAATGATTCCTCCCGTTCCCTTGCTAGAAACCTGCAATCAAACATTTCATGTTCATGAACAAGCTCTTTTTCTTATTGCCCCAAATTTCACCTTTTTTGTTTGCTCCACCGGATTAACTCCTCATATTATTGTTGATGTTTTTCTTGCTCACCGTGATTATTGTGTTTTGGCAATTCTTATGCCCAAACTCACTGTTCGACCCGAATCGGACTTATTGCCTCACTCTGGTACCTCCCCTGGTCTCTCTCGTGCTAAACGCAAACCTGTAACAGCCATCACCCTGGCCGTCCTTGTTGGCCTTGGCGCCGCTGGTGCAGGTACAGGTATCTATTCCCTCATCCACACTGAGGGGTCTATAGGCTTTCTAACAAACACTGTTGTTAAGGATATAGAGGAGCTTAAAAAGGGTCTCGATTATTTACAACAAACTGTTGGCTCCTTGGCTGAAATGGTATTGCAAAATCGCCGAGCCCTTGACCTTGCCTTTTTAAAGGAGGGAGGAATGTGTGTTGCTTTAAAAGAAGAATGTTGCTTTTTTAAAGATAAGTTAGGCCTTGTTAAGGATAGCATAAAAAAGGTTGAAGAAAATCTAGCTGAAACCAAGAAAACCTTGGACAGGGAGGAAAGCTGGTATAAAAATTGGTTTTCCACATCTCCCTGGTTATCCACCCTTCTATCCACGCTGCTTGGCCCATTCATTGGGTTCATGCTGCTCATTTCTTTTGGTCCATGGGCATTTCGCCGCCTAACTGGCTTTATAAAAACCCAGATTAATGAGGCTACAAAAAAATCTGTGGGCATTTACTACCAACAGCTCCAGCCTCATGAGCCCCCCATTGCTGATACTACTGAGGGCGAAGAGAGCGCCCCTGAAGAACTGGATTTTGAGGAACTGGAACGGCTCGCTAAGCGAAAGAAATCCTTTCTCACACGGCTGTGGAAATGCCTTTGACGGGATTAGCCTGGTGCCAGTAGTCAGGAGCACACCCCATTCTTTAACTTTGTGCAGGCTCTTAGGGGTAGGGCACTCCAGCCTACATGCACTGATGCAAGAACCTTCTTGCGTGCTCCCCGAGCCGCTACTTTTGAGGTGCTGACACTGGGGCCCCACCAGACAGCCCAAGACAGGGTTTCCACCCATCTTTGAATTAATAAAAAAGGGGGAATTTGTTGGAGACTGTTTGGAATAATTAAAAAGCCCTCTCACTAATCAAATGAAGTTTCTGAAAATCTTGGCCAAAGTGCTTTTTACAAACTGCATGTGGCCTTCCTTGCCCTTGGATCCAAAGAAATAGAAATAGCCTAGAGCTAGGGAGTTACTAGGCTCCAAGATGTCCTTGTAAACACAGGGGTCAAAAGGCCCAAGCTGAGATTAGATTTTGTACTTTGTTGCTCAAAAATAATGTAAATCTCTTGACTGATGATAATCTTATTAACCTTGTAAAATCAAGATGTTCCCGTGGAAAATTACAGCAATTCCTACTGTTCCCCGCCCCTACTCTCTCTCTCTGTTTTGCATTGTCTATAAAAGGTCTAAATTTTCTTTTATTAAATTGGACTCCTGATCGGACCCTCGTCTCGAGTCTCATTTTCCCAGCCCCTCTTCTATTCCAGGCCGGATTCTTCTTCGAGAACCGCGAATTACTGACGTGGTCTCCAGCTTTACCCGCTGGTCGGGGTTCCTGAAGACCATAGTCTACCATGTGGTACATTTTCTTTTAATAAATTAAAGATATAAAAAATGAAAAAAGAAAATAAGGAATGACCCAAACAAATAACCTAACTGCACAACTCAAGCTACCAAAAAAAAAAAAAAAGACAAACAAGAGTAACCCAAAGTAAACAGAACTGGGAAATACTAAAACTTAAATATAGATATAGTTAGGGGCCGGAGAGATGGCACAGTAGTGAGGTGTTTCCCTTGCATGTGGCTAATCCAGGACGGACCTTAGTTCAATTCTCAGTGTCCTATATGGTCCCCTGAACCAGGAGCAATTTCTGAGCACATGGTTTGGATTAACCCTGGAGCATTACAGGGTATGACCCAAGGAACTGGGGGGAAAAAATCGATCGATTTAGAAGCATATGCTTCTGATGAATGACACTTATTTTAATTATAAATATTTTTTAAAACTAGAGTTTTTTCAACTTTGGAGATGTCCTTGTTACAGAAGATCCACTAAAGCTTGTTTTGATGAATGTGTTATACTGTGCTTTTATATATTACAAAGATATATTCTGTGTGCTTATATGCCAATTGTGCTTTTTCAGAAATTGTGCTGTTGGGCTTGTGCTTTAGCTTGTAATTTAATTTTTTGGTTTACATAGCATGAGCATAAAGTCAAAGAAATAGCACAGCAGGTACTGTACTTGTCTTGCATGAGTCCAACCCAGGTTTGTTTCCTGGCACCAAGATCCTCAGGCATGCTAGGAGTGACTCTTGAGAACAGAGCTAGAAGTAAATCCTGAGTGACTCAGGATACAAAAAAGAAAACCAGAAGATAAAGAGCAGTAGTAAACTAGGAAGAAAAAGACAAGGATGTTAAGGAGTTGGTTGTGCAATCAGTTGGGATCCTAAAAAAATCTGGCTGTGTTGCTTCATGGGCTTCAGAGGGACTGTGTGGGGGGAGGTCGAACCCCTTGCTGATGGTCTGCGAGTCCAAAAATAACTCCCAGAAAGATAAATTAAATCCCATTCTTCCACCCCCCCTTTTGGGGGAGAGCTTGGTAAGCAGAACATTTTCCCTAGCCCAGTCAGATCCCAACTAGTTCCCAAAGTGAATGAGATTCTCAGTATGAGAAAAAACCAACAATGTGCTGCTATTGATTTGCTCTTGATGGCCCCTCTTCCTTCTCTTCTCTTCACTGTGGACTTTTGCTTGCTACCAGATTTGGTTCCTGAGAAATCCTCAGCTTGAGGACATTTCTTGATATGGGACTGTTGGGAGCCATTTTCCCCAGACTCCACAAAATTAAATCACAGGTTGAAGCTGCACTCAGGATCTTATTCCTTTCCAGTCTATTTCAAAAGTTTTGAAGAAGACATACAAATTTCCTTCGAATATTTCTATGAGATAATTCCTTTAAATCGCATAACTATTAACAATATATTCTTATGTAGCGGCAACTTCCCCTAATCTTAGAATCCATCTACTATGGAATACTAGTAGCCAAGTCTCTGTTCAGAGATCATGTAAGCAAAAAGTTCTGGGTACTGTTCGTTTTGACAGCTTGGCCTCCCCACATGCACTAGTAGTACCTTATGGCATTGTCCCTTTTTGCATAAGCACATTAAAATGGAAAAAGTAAACAGATGTAAACAAGTTCTTATCTAGTAGAGATAGGAATGCAATTTTTTAAAAATTTTTTTCTTTAATCTTTGTTTTTTATTTTATTTTAGTCGAAGTGAATTACAATTCTCTCACGTAATATTTGAGGCACATTGTGACAATAGGTCAGGTTCATTCCCACCACGAGTGTTGTCCTCTGACCACCCCTGTTCCCAGCATGCATCCTACATCTCTCTCCTTTACCCCTGTAAATCTATTGCAAAGGTTTACCCCTTTTACAGCTTGTTGTACATTGGGTATCGATTCTGTTGTCGTTGACTTTAGATTTGGTATTCATATCTGATCATTTTTTCTTTCCTCTAAATGAACATTTAACTGTCTGACCTTGGTACTATCTGGGGTAAGAAGGAAAAAAGTAGAAAGAAAAAAAAGCAAACAAAAAAAGAGAGAAACTAGGAGGAATCCATCTAGGTATTATAAATATCCATTTAGAAGAAGGAAGGGGAAAAAGAAAAAAAGTATTAAAACAAAACCAACCAAAAGAAAAAACAATAAGGGAGTATAAACAGGATTACAAAAAGAACAAACACATAATAAGCCAAAAACCAAAACCATCAGCTATGGACAAAGAAAAAAAAAACAGAAAATAAAAAAAATTAAAGTGAAAATCAACAAACAACTATTCACCCAACGTCCTTCAGATAAGGGGCTAATATCCAAAATATACAGGGCACTGACAGAACTTTACAAAAAAAAACATCTAATCCCATCAAAAAATGGGGAGAAGAAATGAACAGACACTTTGTTAAAAAAAGAAATACAAATGGCCAAAAGACACATGAAAAAATGCTCCTCGTCACTAATCATCAGAGAGATGCAAATCAAAACAACGATGAGATACCACCTCACACCACAGAGATTGGCGCACATCACAAAGAATGAGAACAATCAGTGCTGGCGGGGATGTGGAGAGAAAGGAACTCTTATCCACTGCTGGTGGGAATGCCGTCTAGTACAGCCTCTATGGAAAGCGATATGGAGGTTTCTTCAAAAACTGGAAATTGAGCTCCCATTTGACCCAGCTATTCCACTCCTAGGGATATACCCTAGGAGCACAAGAATACAATACAAAAACCCCTTCCTCACACCTATATTTATTGCAGCACTATTCACAATAGCCAGGCTCTGGAAAAAACCAAGATGCCCTTCAACAGACGAATGGCTAAATAAACTATGGTACATATACACAATGGAATATTATGCAGCCGTCAGGAGAGATGAAGTCATGAAATTTTCCTATACATGGATGTACATGGAATCTATCATGCTCAGTGAAATAAGTCAGAGGGAGAGAAAGAGACGCAGAATAGTCTCACTCATCTATGGGTTTTAAGAAAAATAAAAGTCATTTTTGTAACAATCCTCAGAGACAATTAGAGGAGAGCTGGAACACCAGCTCACTCCATGAAGCTCACCACAAGAGTGGTGAGCACAGTTATAGAAATAACTACACTGAGAACTACCATAATCAAGTGAATGAATGAGGGAACTGGAAAGTCTGTCTGGAGTACAGGTGGGGGTGGGGTGGGATGGAGGGAGATTTGGGACTTTGGTGGCGGGAATGTTGCACTGGTGAAGAGGGGTGATCTTTATAAGACTGAAACCTTATCACAATCATTTATGTAATCAAGATATTCAAATAAAGAGAGAAAAAAAATTAAAAAAAAACAGACCAGCAACTTGTTAAAAAAAAAAAAGGTTGTATTTCTTTTTTTTTTTTATTGCTTAGACACGGTAAATATAGGGGAAATTACAACGAGAATTCCCTTGCCTTAAGACAGTGGTTGGCATTCTGTGGCTCGCGAGCCATATGCAGCTCTTTACAATTTTAATGTGGCTCTTCTATGTGCTGGGCAGCAGCTCCAGGAGTCAAGACTCTGCTCCTAGTCTCTGTCAGTGCGCTCCCTATGTGCAGCCCCAGTGACTAGCCCCAAGGGTGTAATGATACCCATATCAACCCTAAACAAAGATGTTCCCCAACATCAACCTTTCTTAAACCTCTTCCTTTGATATGTAAAAGCCCACTGAATATGTACTTTTGTCTCTCTCTCTCTCTTGACCTGCAGCCTCCTGGTATTGGGAATTGGTTTTAATAAAGAAAGAGGTGTTCTAGCATTTTGGGCTCAAGGCAGAGAGTACAAGGTAAAAGGCCATGGACTCCATGATCATCCTTTCCTGGCTAGCTTGGTTTATTATTTCTTTCTTGCTACTCTGCTTCTTCAAACCAGGTTGGATGGGGTTTAGAAATACAGTTCCCAGACTGATCTTAAAACACATATTTTATTTTGCATAAGAATGGGCATCTTTCATGAAGGGATTCTCAACCTAGAGTTTTCTTTTCTGTGGATTCTTATATTCAGAGTACTCATAATTAAAGTTCTGAGCTAATGCCCTTAAATCCAGTTTTCATATTGATTATGACTTTCTGCATAATATAAGTGCCAATCAGAAATTTTTTGCAAGAGTGGAAACATTTCAATATCTCCTTCTCAGACACAGCTATCCCAGAATCAGATTCTTTTTTGAACACATCCATCTTATGTTTCACTGTAAAAACTACTTGTGAAACTCCCGTGCAGAGAAATATTAAGTTCTTAGAGAAAATGAACAATGTCTGCCAAATACACAAGCTTAGCTACCCATTCCTTGTCCAACTGGAGCTGTACAAAGTCAGAGTTCTGCTCTCACAGGAACTGCACTACTTCTTCCCTCTTGCCAACAAGGCTAAAGAGCACCCTTCCCTTGAATAGCCACTTCACTTTTTCATGAAGAAGAGGCTAGTAGTGGGCATCCATACTCTCACCCCGGGTGGTGAATAGGCTGGATTTGATCACAATTGTAAATTTCACAAATTATCTTTACTGTATCATCTGTCACAGTGTTTAGTTCAGCAGGGAGTTTTTTGAATCCAGTAGATCATACAATGAGTGGATGCAATGTATGGGTGTGCAACTTCTGTTTCTTGTGACTACACAAAAACACTAAGCCATGCACAGTGCACCATCTGCACATACATCAACACATCAGATTATTATTCTGAGTGAAATGAGTCAGAAGGAGAGGTGTAGACACAGAATAATCACTTGTGGCATATAAGAATAATAAATGGCAATATGGTGATAATATCTAGAGAAAATAGGGATGAGGGACAGGAGGACTAGTCCTTTATAGGAAGCTTGCCATAAAAAGTGGTGAATTCAGTTAGAATAGAGAAAGGTACATTATGACACTGATAGTTGGAACTTATCACTCTGGACAAGAATTGGATGCTGAAAATAGATAAGTGACATGCATGGTACCTTTAAGTAACAATATTGCTAACCACGGTGTCATAAAGGAAAAGAGAGATAGAGAGAAAAAAGCAAAATGCCTGCCCCTGACATAGGCAGAGGAGGATGAAGGGGAAGGAAACAAGGGACATTGGTGGTGGGGAAAGTGCACTGGTGAAGGGTGGTGTACATTCTATGATTGAAACGCAAGTATGAATTTTATAACAAATATGCTTAAATAAAAATTTATTTTTAAAATGTTTCAGGCACTCTATCATAATTCCTTTATGATATGATATCATATGTCTTTAACAAAGTGCCGTTTTTGTTTTTAATATATATTTTAGTTTGGTTTCTTGCAGCACACACTAAAGTGTCAATAGATTTTTTTCCTTTCAGTGAAATCACTATTTTTCTGTGGAACATTGTTCTTGCTTTAAAAGAGTGTTAAAAGGTTTCTCTCTCTCTCTCTTTTTTTTTTTTTTTTTGGTTTTTAGGTCACACCCGGAATTGCTCAGGGGTTACTCCTGGCTGTCTGCTCAGGAATAGCTCCTGGCAGGCACGGGAGACCATATGGGACACCGGGATTCGAACCAACCACCTTTGGTCCTGGATCGGCCGTTTGCAAGGCAAACGCCACTGTGCTATCTCTCCGGGCCCAGGTTTTTCTCTTTTTTTATATTTTTTATTTAAACACCTTTGTTACAAATATGATTGTGATTGGGTTTCAGTCATATACGATGACACCCCCCCATAACCAGTGTAACATTCCCATCACCAATAGCCCAAATATCTCTCCTCCCCTCCCTGCCCCTACCTGTACTCTAGAAGGCTTTCTTTTTACCTGATATATTCTCATTGTTACGATAGTTCGCAGTGTAGTTATTCCTATAACTAAACTCATCACTCTTTGTGGTGAGGTTCATGAGGTCAGCTGTAATGTCCAGCCCTCCTCTCTTTTGTCTCTGAAAATTGTTGAGAAATATCTTTCATTTTTCTTAAAACCCATAGATGAGTGATACTATTCTCCATATTTCTCTTTCTCTCTGACTTATTTCACTCAACATAATAGATTCCATGTACATCCATGTATAGGAAAATTTCATGACTTCATCTCTCCTGACAACTGCATAATATTCTATGGTGTATATGTACCACAGTTTCTTTAGCCATTCATCTTTTGAAGGGCATCTTGGTTGTTTCCAGAGTCTTGCTATGGTAAATAGTGCTGCAATAAATACAGGTGTAAGGAAGGGGTTTTTGTATTGTATTTTTGTGTCCGTAGGGTATATTCCTAGCAGGTATAACACTCCATGACATTGAGACTAAAGGCATCTTCAAGGAGGAAACTACACTCTCCAAGCAAGTGAGAGCAGAGATTAACACATGGAAATATATTAAGCTGAGAAGCTTCTGCACCTCGAGGAAATAGTGCCCAGGATACAAGAGCCACCCACTGATTGTGAGAAACTATTCACCCAATACCCATCCGATAAGGGGCTAATATGCAAGATATAGAGGGTACTGACAGAACTCTACAAGAAAAAACATCTAATCTCATCAAAAATGGGGAGAAGAAATGAATAAAAAAGAAATACAAATGGCCAAAAAGCATATGAAAAAATTCTCCACGTCACTAATAATCAGGGAGATTTAAATCAAAACAACTATGAGTTACCACCTTACACCACAGAGAGTGGCACACATCACAAAGAATGAGACCAAGCCATGTTGGCATGGATGCGGTGAGACAGGAACTCTTATCCACCGCTGGTGGGAATGCAGACTAGTACAACCTTTCTGGAGAGCGATATGGAGATTCCTTCAAAAACTGGAAATTGGTGCTAGAGTGGCAATTGTTGTTTGCATTTTTACTGTGCTCCTTTGACTCTAATCCTTAAAAAGCATCCACTTAAAATTTGAGGTTAACTTAAGCTAATATGCATGTACATGGAAATGTAGAAAAATACTATGCCTGTAATGTTTAAGGAGTTACATAAGTTTTATGGCTTTAGATTGCCTGTGTGCTGTTAAGGAATATTATAATGTGTTACAATCTGGGGACTTGAGGGACAAAGTAATTGTACATGGATTCTGTCTTATTTATCTTAATGTTCTTTGGCTGAAATTTCAAACTTAAGATATCAGCAAGGGGACTTCTGAGAATTATGTTATGGGTGATTGTCCTTCCACTGTAAATTTACCTTGTCCTCTTTCTATGCATCTTTGTTCTTATAATTAAAAATAAAAAATTAAAAAAAAAACTGGAAATTGAGCTCTCATACGATCCAAGGTTTTTCTCTTTTACTTGTTTCATCTCCATATTGTAGGGTTTCAAATTTTCAGCACATTTTGGTTATCAAGAAGAAACATTTTGAAACATTTTGCTTCCTTTTTGTCAGAAATCAAAGCATTTTTCCTCCAGAAGGGTGTTCACTATTCAGAATTAAGAATCAGTGGATTCAAAAACTGTATTTCATGGTGGATGTCACTTCACATTTAAATCAGCTTACCCATACACTACAGGGGAAAGGGAACACAATTTTTTCGATGTTAGAATGTTATTTCGTTTCAAAACAAATGATATGTTTTTGCTCAAAATTTTGACAGTGAAACTTTGATTCACTTTCCAAGCCTGTTAAAACATCGCCAAGAAAATAATTATGATATTGACATTACCTATTTTAAAACAGCACTTTTAAATATGAGGGAAGCTTTACTCAAGAGGTTTCAGGATTTCAGAAACAGCAAAGTGACGTTGATCTTTGTTAAAAACCTTGTGATGTCACTGTCACGAAATTAAATTTTTCTCCTTTTAAAATCAACATTGGCAACTTTGAAATGCAATTGCTGGGTTTAAAAAACAAAGAACTGTGGGGCTCAAAATTTGAATGTCTTTGTGCTCATTTAGAAAGATTGGAGAAACACAAATGTGAACTTAGTTCACAGCACAAGTGGTCTGCTTTGGAAGACCTGGAGAAGGAAAATATGTTGATTTTTAACACCTGGAATTCTATTCCTGACTCATATAATCAACTAAAAAAGCTAGTGTTTGCTGTTCTTTCCTTGATCAGGTCTACATATTTATGCGAACAATCATTTCCTTTTTTTCTTTTTTTTTTCTTTTTTTGTTTTTAATTATGAGAACTAAGATGCAAAGAAAGAGGACAAGGTAAATTTACAGTGGAAGGACAATCGCCCATAACATAATTCTCAGAAGTCCCCTTGCTGATATCTTAACTTTGAACTTTCAGCCAAAGAACATTAAGATAAATAAAACAGAATCCATGTACAATTACTTTGTCCTTCAAGTCCCCAGATTGTAATACATTATAATATTTCTTAGCAGCAGACAAGGCAATCTAAAGTCATAAAACTTATGTAACTCCTTAGACATTAGGGACATAGTATTTTTTACATTTCCATGTACATGCATATTAGTTTAAGTTAACCTCAAAAGTTTGTTTTTTTTAAGGATTAGAGTCAAAGGAGCACAGTAAAAATGGTGTTAGAGTGGCAATTGTTTGCATAGGCCCACCAAAATATGAGGGGCATGGAAAGGAATAACCTTGGCCTAAATACTAAGAGACACTATCCCTGAAGTTTCCTGGCATAAGACCAACTCTAGGCTCCAGGCAAGCTAGATTGTCCAATGCAGGACATTGCGAACAATCATTTTCAAGCATGAATCTTATCAAGAGTAAATTGATAAATTGTCTCATCGATGAGAACCTGGAATTGTGCCTAAAATAAAAAGACCTACATACAAACCTGACTTACTCAAACTATCCAAGGAAATGCAAGGCCAATGTTCACATTAGTGTTTGTGACTTTGTCCGTCATTGTCAGGTTGTAATTTTCTCTACATTGTAAGGCCAATTTTATGAAATTTAACGTTATTGATAAATAATATCATTTTAAAGTTTTTGTTTAAAATTGTGTTATTTGTATCCTCCCTACCTATGTGGATACTTGCATGCAAAATATTCCCAATAAAAACTTATTGAAATTAAAAACAGTGTACCATCCTATGTATATTAGGTTTTAAAAATGTGGCTCTCAAAATAAATTTCAATCATGGTTTTGGCGAGATATGGCTCAGTTGAAAAAAAAAAAGGTTGTCTAAGAGATACAACGTTTCTTTGCCCTTAAAGCATACTGTCATGGGAACAACTATCAGCTCCTTGCTGACTCACTTCCACACCCCAAGGTCTTTTCATGGTGCCAGGAAACTTTCCAGTCAGATGTGGGTTATGATATCCAGACTCTGTAGCTGGAGATCTTGTTATTTTGTAGGTCATAGAATGAAGGCTAGGAGCGAGTTTTTCATTATGGTTCTAGGAGTTCTGTTTCATCTTTGCTGTAATCAGTCTTCTGTAATTAGTGGTCTTGGTTTTTGCTTAGAACCTAGAACAGAACCTAGTGTATAGTCTTTCAGCATAGTTCCAGAAGTTCTGCTCAGTTGCAGTTGTAAAAGTTAGACCTCTGGAATTAGAGATCTTGTTTTTGTACAAATCCTAGGCTGAGGCCTAGGCTAGGAACTTTCTCATTGGCCCCTTGATAGGTTCTGTCCATCGGATATTTGTCAGTATGTCTTCTGTAGATAGTAATTTTGGTTTTTGTTTTGGGCAAAGGATGGCATGTCTCCTGGTTGCAACATAGCATTAAGTGATGAGATATGGCTTCCCTCTCTTAGCTCAATTTGTTGCCATTTCCTCATGTCAGGATGTCATGTTAAAACTGGTGCAAGTTGGAGCTGGGACAGCAAGGAATGCAAAAATTTTTATACTGCAGTGGAAACTTACATCCTAAACACTTGGCATGGTGACTAGGCTTAGACTCCAATTGATTGGATATTGACCATTCACTCCTAAACCATGGATATCACCTATGAAAATAAACATTGTTTCCTACATTTGCATCAGGAACATACATTCTACTTCGGAAGGCCCACTACAGCCATGGCACTGACTTATTCCAAAGACAGTCCTTCTGTTCACCCTGACAACTGGGCAACAACAACACTCTGCTTTTAGGCAGGATTCTCTGCAATGCTAAGTGATGGTGAGATGGAACCAGAAGACACTACACACCCAAACTTTGACATAATACTTATATAGAAACAAGGATCTATAACTATAGTTATCTGGCAGTGACAGCAACAACTGTCATGGTGAAGAGCGACCACTGAGAATGACTATGGGTTTGGATGACCTAGTATGTCTGGAGTCTTCAGTTGGTCTTATGCCAAAATACTTAGGGGGGTAAGATCTCCCTGTTTTTTAGGCCAAAGTTCTTTCTCTCCAATTCCTTTCATATTTTGCTGTGCCTATGCAAATGACATCTGCCACACACACACACACACACACACCTTTTTCTTTTTAAGTGTATCTCTTATCTCAAAAGAAAATAAAAAGAGAGCATATGTTGTGTATGTAAATATTTTGGGGGATTACTATGTTGCTCACCCTAATCTGTGCCCTACCCTAGGGTGTGACCTGGCATTCTGCCCCCACCCTAGGGTAGGACCTGATTCTGCTTCCACCATTGGTTGGTATCTGATCCCACCATTGGGTGGGACCTGACTCTGGACTATAAGAGCAAGGGTCTGTGGAAGGCGAGGGCTTTTTTGCTGGATGGAACTGAAGCTGAGTCTTTGGACTTCAGTTTTGTCCATCCGAATAAAGCAAATATTTCCACGAGCCTGACTATCTGCGAGCTGTTTACCCGCCGTTTCACCTCAGAACCGTGGGCTAGACAGGGTGGTAGACACGTGCTCCAAGCTGGAAGAAAAGGGCCTCATTCTCCATCCCTCCATCAGTCAATCTCTTCAGGGGCTGTCCTGCTACATAATGGCGCCCGAACAGGGACCTGAACCCTGGACCCTCAGAACTGTAAGTGAAATATTTCATTGGAAATTTCCTATGCTGACCATCAAATGGTTTCTGTGGTTAGTCATGTGGATTTTACCACCCTTAGTCTTACGCATTGGTGCTCTAGTATACAAGTGGATCATTCCATTTTGTTTAAAACTAATTGGTTTTGATCTAAGGACAATCACTGCAGTTGGATGGTTGTGGTCTATATTTCAAATGAAAAGTGTAGTGTCTCTAGCCATCATAGTTTGTGGAATTTCTGTGTTGACTAACGTTATTATTATGAGCATAGTTATTTGCTGTTGTTTCTATTTAGGAAATAGAAAGTGTAGAAATGGTGAGGCTAAAACCAGTATAGATAATAAGGAAATTTATCTGACGAAAACTCAGACCAAGGTGCAGGCTGATGAATCCAGCCCCACCATCAACAATATAGAAATTTTTGCTGGAAGAAAAACAACTCAGAATGTTAAGCCTGATTCTAGTGAATTGCTTGACAGTAGTGACTCAGATAATGATCTACCTCCAGTGCTAACTCCACGAAGTATGCCTCCTTCTAGTCACAAAATTGAATCGCAGAGCAGAGCAGATTCAAAAAATGAACCACATGCTCGGTCTCAGAGCTCTATTCAGAGTAATTTTGCTAATTAGGCCTTATCCCCTATAGACGGGGTAAATGTTTCTAACTATGTACCCTATCAGATGGAAGAATTAGATCGGTTTAAAAGATCATGTAAAGAAAATGGGCCAAAATCGCCATACAGTGTGGAGTTATTAAGACTTTGGAGTCATAACTCATCTTGGACTTTGTATGATTTTAAAAGAATCGCTGAAATATGCCTGTCGTCTAAACAGCGAACTGAATGGGAAATGTACTATTCAGAAGGTGTAAAAGCTAAATTATATAGTCCGGATGGTATGAAAAAGCAAGTGGCAGGTGTTACTCTATCGTATGAATTATTAATGGCAGAAAATCAATTTGCAAATATTCAGACACAAGCAGCTTTACCTAAGGAAATCTTAAATTTAATCAGGGAGATTGCATTGTCAGCATGGGAAAAAATTGATTCTAACAGCATTGGTAGAGGAAACTTTTTAAAAATCACCCAAGGCCCTTATGAGTCATTTGCAGAGTTTGTAGGTAAGATTAAAGATGCTCTGAAGTTACAAGTCGAAGATGAGGAGATAAGAAACTTCCTAGTAAAATCTGTGGCCTATCATAATGCAAATTCAGCCTGTAGATTAGTATTGAATACATTAAATGAAAAGTCAGATCTGAATGATTACCTTTATGCCTGCCGGAATGTCTATGTGGAACCCCAACCCCCACCCCACTCAGACTCAGTATAAACCTTCCCAGTTACCAAGGGAACAATGTCTTACTCCCCTCGGGGACAGAACACTTTCCGGAAACCAGGTCTTTGCCCAAAATGCAAAAGGGGTCGCCACTGGGCGAAAGATTGCAGATCCAGAAACCTCATTAATAATAACCTAAGTAGAGGTTTTAACACAGTCCCCAGGAGGCAAATCACCTGCTACCATTGTGGAAAACAGGGACATATCAAAAGAAATTGTCGTCTCCTTATAAATTCAGCTCCCCAAGAACACACATACAAGATGCAGGGAAAAGCCTACAGGGCCTCCCCCCAGGCCCTTCCAAATCAGGGGCAAAGTTCACAGACAATAATCCTTCCAAGCCCAGCCAAAGAAAATTCATCACGATAAGGGAATTAATCCACTCTACTTCAGGGAGTGCCGGATTAGATATATTATGCCCAGAGGACATTACAATTTACCCAGGAGCATGCCCTTACATGTTAGAAACTGGCATTGTAGGCCCGCCACTCCCAGATACCATGGGTTTGATTCTTGGCAGAAGTTCCCTCAACATAAAGGGTATATCAGTAATCACTGGTGTCATTGACTCAGATTCCATGGGAGAAATCATTGTAGTTATTACTGTACCAGTTACATGGACCTTTAAAAAAGGAGAAGCGATTGCCCAGATAGTAATAGTGCCTTATGTCAAATTTGGGACTTCAGATAAGACTAGAATTGGAGGTTTTGGAAGCACAGATCCGGGTGCTGCTCAAAACCCAATCGTGGCTCTGGTTACTAAATGTAAAGATGAACACCCAATGATCAAACTTCACTTGGAAGGCAAACCCTTTGATGGAATGATAGATACGGGTGCTCAGGTTACCGTAATTTCTGATAAAGAATGGCCAGAAAATTGGCCTCTTCAGGAAATCCCGTATTCCTTAGAAGAAATAGGAGGCCTGAGTTCCTGTCTGTTGAGTACGAGGACTATACTATTTTACGGCCCAGAAAATCAAAAAGCAATAATCAGACCTCACGTGGGCCCATTTTCACCATCCCTGTGGGGCCGTGACCTACACAAACAGTGGAAAGCAGAATTCCACATCCCATTAGCTCCAGAAGAGCCCGAACCTTCTTTTGATTTAAAAACCAAAAATTTTTAGTGGGGGCCACTACCGTAAAAACACCAGCACCAATAAAAATAAAATGGAAATCTGATGAACCAATTTGGACAGGTCAGTGGCCCCTTAAAACTGATAAATTAAAGGTGCTGACAGAATTAGTGGAGGAACAGCTAAGTTTAGGACATATTGAACCATCTTTTTCTCAATGGAATTCACCTATATTCACTATAAAAAAGAAATCCGGTAAATGGAGACTTTTGATGGATCTTAGAGCTATAAATTTATCCATGATACCTATGGGCAAATTGCAGACTGGTTTACCATCACCTGTAGTTATTCCAAAGGAATGGCCACTAATTATAATTGATCTGAAAGACTGCTTCTACCATATTCCTATCCACCCAGATGATAAAAAACGTTTTGCATTCTCAGTTCCTTCTCTCAATAATACCCATCCCTGCAGACGTTTCCAATGGACTGTTCTCCCCCAAGGCATGCTGAATTCCCCAACTATGTGTCAGTTTTTTGTAGATAAGGTTTTGAGCCCTGCTCATGAAAAATTTCCTCAAGCCATGATATTTCATTATACAGATGATATCTTGCTCACAATGAACAACGAAACAGATTTACAGGAATTATACTCTTATGTTACTGACTGTTTACAAACATCAGGACTGAAAATAGCTTTAGAAAAAATACAGATAATGCCACCGTATCAATATTTGGGTTTTATTTTGGACCGGACGTCTATACGTCCACAAAAATTTTCTATCAAAAAAGAAAACCTCAGAACGCTTAATGATTTTCAGAGACTTTTAGGTGACGTAAATTGGCTCCGCCCTGCACTAGGAATCCCAAATGCAGAGTTATCTAATCTGTTTAAAACGTTGGAGAGTGATCCTGCTTTAGATAGCCCGAGAAATTTAACAACAGCTGCAAAAAATGAATTGGACATCTTCTTGAGCAGATTACAAAAATCGTTTCTCTCAAGATTCATCCCAGGAGAAAAGGTATTACTGTTAATCTTCCCTACTATAGAAACCCCCACAGGGGCCTTGATGCAACAGTCAGGACCTTTGGAATGGGTGTATTTACATAACAAACAACCTCGCTCAGTTGTCCCCTACTTGCAACTGATTTCAGAGATTATTATCAAGGCAAGACTCAGATCTATATCTTTACTAGGTTTTGACCCAGATATAATAGTTTTGCCAGTACCAAAAAAGGAAATTGAGTCAATATTGCCAATTAATGAATCTCTACAAAGGGCCCTCTCAGATTTCACAGGAGAAATATCCTCCCATTATCCAGCAGGAAAAATTTGGGACTTTTAAATAAAACTCAGTTTGTTATTTCTTCAATTGTTCGGGATTCCCCTATTCCCAATGCCAAGGTTTTTTACATTGATGGATCCCAAAATGGAAAAGGAGGAATAATTGGAGACAACATTAATATGACCATAGATACCAAATATAAATCTGCACAGAAAGTTGAATTAGCAACGTTAATTTACCTATTAGAAAATGTATCTGAAGCCATGAATATAGTTTCTGATTCTTTGTATGTGGTAAATTTATGTCATGTGATAGCCACTGCATCCCTTAATGCTAATAACCCGATCATACAGGACTTACTTAAACAATTACAGCAGCTTCTTCAAAAACGAACTGAGCCCATCTTCATCACGCATATTAGAGCCCACTCAGGTCTTCCAGGACCTATGGCTCAAGGAAATAAAACTGCTGACTTGCTAGCAATGCCTATATTTAAATCACCTGTAGAGGAACATTCAGCCCTACACACAAATGCTCGCCGTTTACATGTGAATTACCAAATTCCATGGAGGCAAGCTAGAGAAATCGTAGAAAACTGCAACGTATGTGCACCGTTAACAAAAAAGACTCACATAGCAGGAGCAAACCCAAGAGGCTTACAGTTTAACGAACTTTGGCAAATGGATATAACTCAAACAGATTTATTTCCAAGGAAACCTTATCTTCATGTTGTGGTGGACACTTATTCTCGGTTTATGTGGGCAATTCCCATGTCTTCTCAAAAATCTAAGGCTGCTTGTAGTTTTCTTTTACAATGTTTCTCTGTGATGGGTATTCCATATTCTATAAAAACTGATAATGGGCCAGCCTATGTTAGCAAAACTTTTGAATTTTTTTGTAAGGAATGGCAGATAAGACATCTCAGAGGAATTCCTTACAATTGTAGGGGACAGGCCATTGTAGAAAGGACTCACAGAACCTTAAAAACTCAATTGCAAAAAAATAGAAAAAGAGGTTTACCACCAACGGATTTGCTATCTTTGACTCTTATCACACTAAATTACTTTAACTTACCCCAAGGGGAAAGCTACACTGCAGCGGAAAGACATTTTAAAGAAGATATTCAGAGACAAGAAACAACCCATAAACCTATTTGGATCAAGGAGGATGAAAAATGGATAGCTGGCTATCTTCTCCTAAGAGGAAGGGGTTATGCCTATGTTTCTATAAATGATGACCCTCCCAAGAAATTTTGGGTTCCATTACGTCTTGTTAGAAATCGGGCTAGCACAAATGATCAGGTTCAGACTACAAACTCCCCTACAGAGAAAAAGCAGAATACTTCAGACACTAACAGCAGTAATATTACTGAGGTCTCTGGGGCAGGGAACGATTTAGCTGTCACACACCATACAATGAGTGAGACTGATGGTAGTGATAAACCCTTACACTCCGAGATGCAAAGGGAAAGACAGGAACCTGTCTTAACTGGGCTCCAAAATATAGGAAACTCTTGCTACATGATCTCAATATTGCAATGCTTGTATAATATTTCAGACTTAACTCAGTATTTTTATAAAGATCAATATAAAAAGGATATTAACAAGAAAAATCCGATGGGGCATGAAGGTAAATTAGCCAAAGAATTTGGTCGGCTCATAAAAACCATGGGAAATGGATTTCATAGATATATTAACCCTGAAAGCTTCAAAGTAACAATTGGTTTACTTAACGACCAGTTTGCTGGACACAATCAGCAGGATCCTCACGAACTACTGATGTTCCTAATAGAGGGATTACATCAGGACTTGCTTACTGTAAATCTAATGACAGACAAAACTACACATCTCATGGGAAATGAAAATTATGAACAATTTAGTCCAGAACACCAAAAGGCTCACAAATCTATTATTTATGATCTCTTTCAAGGACAATTCAAATCTATACTCCAGTGTCTCACTTGCCACCAAAAGTCTGAGGTTTATGAGACATTTGTTCATTTGTCTTTGGCTGTTACATCTACAGATAAATGTACATTACAGGAATGCCTCTCTGAATTTTTTAAGGAAGAAGAATTAAGAAATGACAACAAAGTTCTGTGCAACAGTTGCAAAAATAGAAGGGATTTTTCAAAGAAAACGTATTTATGGAAACTGCCACCAGTACTTATAATACACTTGAAACGTTTTGCTTTTGATGGCAAACAAATAAAAAAATTGCATACTTATGTAGATTTTCCTTTAGAAGACCTCAATTTAGAGGAATTCACTTCAGAGAATAAAAGCAAGATTAAGAAATACAACTTATCATCGGTGTCAAACCATTATGGTAAAGTTCACTATGGACACTGTACTTCATACTGTAAAATTGCTGCAAAACAACACTGGATCAATTTTGATGACAAGAAGATCAAAAAAGTCCCTAATACATCGGTGAAATCCACAGCAGCATACATCCTGTTTTATACTTCTTAAAGATCTAATATGAACACCAGATAATCATTTCACTTCCTTATCAGTTGCTATTAATGCTCTAGGATTCTTTCCACAGGCATGATCAATGAATATAGGTTGAAAGTCATGAATCCCCAATGTGTTTCCTTGTAGGATGGATTTATGTCTTAATTTCATTATTGCTCTAGGTCTCAGTTAATCATGGAATTTTACAAATTAATTTAGTCAAGGTTCACCTGAAAGAGAAATTTCTCATCATATTAATGTTGTTTTTCTTTCTAGGTATACTCATTTAACGACTTTCACTCTTTTTATTTTAACATCATTGCTTTATTTCCCTCAATTTAGGTTTTAAGACGCTTACATAATGATAATTTTAGGTGGACTTTCTTCACAGTGCTTCTTGCCTATGATTGATTATCATAAAGTTACTGTTATACAATAACTTTGTATATATACTGATATACACGTATAGTAGAGTTGTCCATGTTTGTATTATGCATGAAATTCTCTTTCAGATCTGCTAGGCAAAACCATAAAAAAAAATTTTTTTTGTGAATTTGAAATGATTTATCTAAACAATTGCCGGCTATTACGTTTTAAGGAGCTTTTAGTTGATTCAGCTGAATTCTCTTTTCTTTTGCTCTATTTTGGATCCTTTCCAACAAATATTTTTTAGTATGAGTGAGTGTTATGGCCATATTTTTTGTGAAGTCTGTGTGTGTATGTCTTGTTTAGTGTCTGTCTGTTCTGCATATTTTGTATATAGTTTCCTTTTTCCTAATTTTATCTTCCCCAAATTAGTCTTCCTTATCCTTCCTTCTCTCTTCCTAGTCCTTAACATTTTAATTTTCAGGATTTCACATGTGCAACCCATCTCCTTCACCCACAACTACAAGCTTCCTGATCTCGGCGGGAAGAAGAAATCCATGACTGTTGGAGTTTTACACCATATATGCTGCAAACTTGTTGGAAATGAAGCCACCTGGGATTTGTGTCACAATGTAACACCAGAGAAAAGATCCATGGACAAGACCCACAGTCTCTGGATCCCAGTTAAACTGTGCTATCTGAATTTCTGGTTTTCCATCCACATACAAAATGCTATTGTTGACCGTTTCTACAATGGCTACCCCAAGATTGCACCGATCCCAAAGGAAATACAGAAGCCCAACCAACTTATGATGTAATGATGTAACGCTTGGGGATGCCCCAACACATGGATGACTGTACTGGCCTTCCTTCTTCATTCAGCTTGATGTTATCTCCTGTACAAGGCTTCAACCCGCTTTTCCAGACCCATCAAGTGTCTTCTGCCGGTCTTTTTGGAGTTCCAGACCCCTCATATTTACAGATTGGTATTGAACTCTTTAGAAATTACATCTGTTGTTTTTCCTATAACTGTAATCCTTTGAAGTTATGTTTGGTACTACACTTCTTTTGACTATCGTAATTAATGTTTTTCTATTTTAGTTTTTAATATTAGGAATCGATGTTGTATTACATTAAGGTTTTGCTTTCTTGACTTTAGGTTTGTGAGTTATATATTATTGTCTATAATTTCCCAAATGATATTTTTGTCTGTTCTCAGGGTTTTTTGCGTGGGCGCATCATAGGCAAAATGCTAGGTTTATAGAAGGTTCCATCCATTTTGGATGGGCCCTCAAGTTGTTTATTTACACAGGGAGGGTCTCTGCCTTAAACATTTTGTTTTGGTTTGTGACTTAAGCTCCCATCTATAAATAGTCGACATCAATTTCAGACATCTTATGGACTTCAGACTGGATTAAGAACTTGGACTAAGTTCAGATACCTATTGATCATCATTGCAGTGGCTCCCCACTGTGCAGAGGGTGTATGTGCCTCTTCTTCCGAAATAAAGGCCTAGTTCAATGCCCTCAAAGATGGGCTTTCTGGTCTACCTGAACTTGAATGAAAATGGAGCTGGAGAGATAGCATGGAGGCCGAACATGGAGGTGAGGCATTGGCCTTTCATGCAGAAGGTCATTGGTTCAAATGCCGGTATCTGCCAGGAGCTATTTCTGAACGTGGAGTCAGGAGTAACTCCTGAGCACTGCCAGGTGTGACCCAAAAACGACCACCACCACCAACAACAACAACAACAAATAAAGAAAAGGTGCTTCTTCTTGCCTGCTACACAACCTTTCTGGTGTCTCTTCGAAAGATCTATGTACGTCTTAGATTTATCTTCTCAGGAGCTTGTAGTTGATTCCTTGATACATGTTTCTGGTTTTAGACACCCTGTGCTTAGGTTAGAAGTTTTTCTTTACATTTTCCTGTGATGCGCTTATGCAAACAGCCGCTCTTTTATTATTGACTAATTTTTCTTTTAATAATCGTAGACAATATTGTTTGTTTACTAAAAACAAAAGGGGGAATTGTTGTGTATGTAAATATTTTGGGGGATTACTATGTTGCTCACCCTAATCTGTGCCCTACCCTAGGGTGTGACCTGGCATTCTGCCCCCACCCTAGGGTAGGACCTGATTCTGCTTCCACCATTGGTTGGTATCTGATCCCACCATTAGGTGGGACCTGACTCTGGACTATAAGAGCAAGGGTCTGTGGAAGGCGAGGGCTTTTTTGCTGGATGGAACTGAAGCTGAGTCTTTGGACTTCAGTTTTGTCCATCCGAATAAAGCAAATATTTCCACGAGCCTGACTGTCTGCGAGCTGTTTACCCGCCGTTTCACCTCAGAACCGTGGGCTAGACAGGGTGGCAGACACGTGCTCCGAGCTGGAAGAAAAGGGCCTCATTCTCCATCCCTCCATCAGTCAACCTCTTCAGGGGCTGTCCTGCTACAAGCATACAAAACCTTCGGCTATTGTTTTAAAGACTATTGGTAATATAATAATTTTCACAAATATAACTTCTAATGAACTCTTCCCTTCTTTTTTCATCTTTTTTAATTCTCTATTTTCTTTCTATTTTTTAATAACTTCACTTTCTGTCATCCTGAAATAAATGTATTATGATCAGTTATGTCTACCATGTGATACATTTTCTTTTAATAAATGAAAAAACTAAAAAATGAAAAAAGAATATAAGGAATGACCCAAACAAATAACCTAACTACACAACTCAAGCAACAACAACAACAACAACAAAACAAAGAGAGAGAGAGACAAACAAGAGTAACCCAGAGTAAACAGAACTGGGAAATACTAAAACTTGAAAATACATACATTTAGGGGCCGGAGAGATGGCACAGCGATGTGGTGTTTGCCTTGCATTCGGCTGATCCAGGACGAACCTTAGATCGATCCCCAGCATCCCATATGGTCCCCTGAGCTAATAGTGATTTCTGAGCATATGACTAGGAGTAAACTCTGAGCATCACTGGGTGTGACCCAAGGAGCCAGAAAAAAAAGATACATTCAGAAGCTTATGCTTCTGATGACTGACACCTATTTTAATTATAAATATTTTGAAAACTGGAGATTTTTCAACTTTGAGGATGACATTGTTACAGTTGATCCACTGAAGCTAATTTTGATGAATGTGTTATTTTTTTATATATTTCAAAGATACATTCTGTGTGCTTATATTCCAACTATGCTTTTTCAGAAATTGTGCTGTTGGCCTTGTTTTTTAGCTTGAAAATTAATTTTTTGGTTTACATAGCATGAGGACAAAGTCAAAGAGATAGCACAGCAGGTAAGGCACTTGTAATGCACGTGGCCATCCCAGGTATGTTTCCTGGCACCAAGATCCTCAAGTGTTAAAGCTGACCAAAGCTGCTCTGGACCTGGGTTAGGGTCCGGGGTTGGAGATGGCCAAGCCCAGGGAGGCCAGATCAGGGATGCCCAAGGTCCGAAGAAAGCCCACTGCTCAATTGAGGAGATACAATCTTGGAGGATGCAATCACACATAGGTTTATTTTTTTTTTAGGATCCTGGGGTGTCACCACAAGACTGAAATTAGGTCTGCAGTGAGACCCCAAGAATCCAAATTCACAAACATTTAAGGTAATTTATATGATAATGAGCATGATACTGAGCATTCAGGTCAAAGCATTTCATAGGTTTATACAGTTTGAATCATCCAATGATTTTTTTTTTACAGAAAAGGAGCAATTTTGTCTGTTCAGCCCCTTCATGACATCATTTACTCCCAACTTCTAGGCTGATGGCATGCAGAGATATAGGTTGAACCCTTCAGGTGGTCGCCTAATCTACAGGGTGGAGAACCCATTCTCTTGACAGCGTAGTAACCGGAGCAATTAGGGGAAGGGAGCCTTGTTCATTATATCAAGCAAGCCAGGGGCAGAAGCAAGAATAGCATTAAACTAGATTTTACCCTTATTCTATAACTATATGTTATTCTATCTATACCTATGTGTTATTCCTTTTTAGTGACTGTATGCAATTATTCCTCCCTAACCTTTAAGGGCCATTTGTCCTCTGTGGATATCTCCTCAAGGGTTGAGGTGTTACCCTGTTGGAATATAAGATGATTAGTGGGTTTTCCCTCCCTTCAAGGTGTCTGGTGGAAAATAAGATGTGCTTGCATTCCTTGGAATGTCCTTTGTGATTTACAGCCTGGTCTCAGGAATCAGCTGTCTCCTTGGGCCTACTCTCAAAAGTTACACACTGAAATCCAAAGTTAAAAGGCTACATCCCAAAATCAAAAGTCACCTCTTTTCCAGACTCAACACAAGCATGCCAGGAGTGATCCTTAAGGACAGAGCTAGGAATAAATCCTGAGTGATGCTGGGTGTTTCTCCAACAAAATATCACGTACAAAAAAGAAAACCTGAAGACAAAGAGCAGGAGTAAACAGGGGGGAAAATGACAACTTTTAGAAAAAGAGAAGTTGAAGAAAAAGACAAGTTTAAGGTGTGCTTTCCAGGAAAGAGGCTGCCAGCTTAATTTGGCTGCTTCCATGAATTTTGGTAATACTATTTAATGTCAGCAGGGGGCAGTGATAGCCTGTATTTGCAAATATCTTTATTCTGGTTTGTATAGGCATTAAACTCCATAAAGTATCAAGAACAGTTTCGCATCAAGTTTTACCAAGGGAAACTAAGGATGCACTGTCCCAAATCTACAGAATCTTCTTGAGTCCAAGACACAGAAGGAAAAAAAAGTTCACTATTTTTACATTAAATTTAGCTGACCCACGCTTTTAGTCTTCAGTGATTTAAAATTTTTATCATTGGGTAGTTGCCATTTTTATGTACGCAGATCTTATTCCTGCATTAAGGTGGATATATGGTATTCTGATATTGCTGCAGCTTTAACAGGGTTAATAATGATTTGATTTTATTGTCTTTTTATGATTTTGATTATTAAGTTTATTATTCCCTTCACCTTCCTTACTTGAAGTTGAGGTGGTGGTTGTGCAATGCCAGTCAGCAACACTGACTGTGTTGCTTTATGGGCCTCAGAGGGACTGCACATCAGGCTGAAGGTTTTTCCACACTCAGCATCAAGTGTTCCCCAAGTCTCTGCTTCCTGTCTAGTGCCACCTACTTCTTTCCTGATCATTAGGTTGTGCTCCATAAACTTTGGAGTTAAAAAGCACCTCTGCCTGTGTTTAAGGTAGAATTGCTTGCAGTTTGGGAAGCTAAACAGCAAAGAGACCAATCTGAAATAACAGTGCATCCCGGATCATAAACAGCTAGAAGTTTATAGGTAAAATAGAGTAGGATGTCATTTTATGTGACTTCTGCATCTTATATACATATAATAAATATATGCATATTAACTTTACATACAATAATTTAATAAATTCTATGAATATAGTGATTTGGCAGAAAACCATCCAAATATATTGAAAACTTTTATCTGTGACCAAATCACAAAAGATAAATTGGAGGAAGGTTCTTGGATAACATGACTATTCTTAAATCCATACCATGAACATAGAAATGCAGGTAAATTAAGGATGTACTTATTTGTTTCTCTGATTACTATCTTGATGAAACACCAAATGTGGATATCCTCTTCAGATTCTTGACTCTGGCAAAATATCAATGAAGGAAAAAAGCAAGTTAGAGTCAAATAAAGGAAAGCAGAAATGGAGAGGAACAGACACTACGAGCTCTTCCTCCTGATAGGCTTTGTTTGTTGAAAGGTGTTCCTTCTTGGGGTGGAGGGCGGGTGATTTGGGAGTGACCATTTGTTCCTGAGACTCAGGACAACAGAGGCTTCAGCACAAAAAGTGTGGTTGGGGCAGTGAAAGTGTGTCTGAGAGACTCACCCCAACACCCAAGAACCAAGTGCTGGTGTTTCCACAAGAGGATAACTCAATTTTGCTAATACTAGAGAGAACTAGAAGTGAGGGAACCCAAGAGTGGGCACAACCTGGAGCAGCTCAGGACTGAGTGATCATAGGTAGAGCCACATTATCAGAGGCCTAGAAAATGAAGAAGGTCATAGACATGAAACTTTAGCATATCTATATTTCTGTGAAAATGCGGTATGGGATGTTTGTATATGGGAGAAAATAATTTTTAATTAATTAATTAATTTGTTTAATAGTTATGTTTTTTAGAAAAAACAGTGGTGCTAGGGATAGAATCCAGGGGGGAGAACCAATGCTGCTTAATCCCAGGCACCACTTGAACCTACTGTGTATTTCTGCTTTGGTTTTGGGGACTCAGAACATCAAAACTGCCCCAGTATTATGTGCCAGCCTCATTGGCCAAGGAGCAATGGGAGGGGCCTACTTACTACCCTGAAGATCAAAGAATAATTTAAAAGAAATTCGAAATAATAACTAGATTTGGGGCAGCAGTATCATGAGTAAGGCCTTGGTGGCATGATACTGACCCAGGTTAGTTCTTGACAGTTCACCTGTTTCCCAAGCCTGCCAGGAGTAATTCCTGAGTGCAGCGACAAAAGTAACCCCTGAGCATTGTTAGGTGTGTGAACAATTTTAAAAGAGAGAAAGAAGGAAATGAAAACCAACAACAACAATTTTTTTAAGTAATGCAGAATCATCTTCTGTTCAAGGCCTTCCCAGAGAGTGGTGAGCAGAAGCAGGAATGGAAGCAGCTTTGCATGGAGGCCCCTCCCTCCTCTGGGCCAGGTCAGGGATAAGAGCTGGTACAGAGCCAGGCCCAGGGTTGGGGTGTCAGGAGGCAGCACTCTGGGCCATCTGCATCACGACTTGGACTCTTCCCCTCCTCAGCCTCCTCAGTCAGGGCACAGGTAAATCTTAGGGCAAGAGCCCTGAGAACATCTGGACTCACCTTTTATCTCCTCTCCTCTTGCTCCTCTGAATTCAACTTGAACTCTTAAATGTTTTCTCTTCTTTTCAGGGCTCTGGGCTCAGTCACCCCATAGTCAGCCTCCCTCAATGTTTGGGACTAAAGGAAAAAGAGTCTCCCTCACCTGTACAGGAACCAGCAATGACGTTGGAAGTTATGATGTCTCCTGGTACAGCAGCAGGAGTGCACAGCCCCCAAAATGCTGATTTATAATTAGAACAACAATCAGGGATCCCTGATCACTTCTCAGGCTCCAAGTCTGGCAATACAGCGACTCTGACCATCTCTAGCCTCCAGCCTGATGAGGAGGCTGATTATTACTGTCTCTCATAGAGCAGTGGTGGCAATTGGCACAGTAGTTCATGCTCATAGGGAAGTGAGACAAAAGCCTGCTCTGAGTTGCCTTCTGCTGCTTTCTTTCAAAATTTAGATTATAAACTTTTAAAAATATTTTGAAATTAAATTTTTACAAGTAATTATTATAAGCACAATTATCTATATAATTTATGAAAATTTAAGTTATTTTCCATATCTACTGCCCCCTATATTTCTTTATAATTTTCACTTTATTTTGTGGGTATATATGCCTGCAGAGTAAGAAATTGATGGGAATAATTTGAATAACTTGAAAAATGTGTTTATCTAATTATAGAATTTGAATTTTTGATAGAATTTATATTTTATCAGATAAGTCCTTTAAGACATGAAATTCATCATTGTATTTTTTCTCACCTTTATATATTCTTTAACATTATTATCCATAATATATTATCTTTCTTAATCTTTTGATATATATTCTGTTCCTCCTAGAATCATTTTTACATAGTATCTCACCTAAACATCTTTCCATTCAGTGTCACCAAATTTGCCTCTTCATTTCATGTTTATGATTTCATAAACGATGTGAGAGTTCAATTTCTCTTTTCATCACAATATTTTGTACATTGATTAGCTTGAAACTGACATCTCTTTTGCTATAAATAAACAGTAACATTTTCTATAGGTATAATTTATTTTTCTAATTCATTCCTTACTTGTTAAATTAGTCAAGGAATAAAATTAGACACTATTTATTGTGTTTTCATTTACTATCCAGAAGAAAAATGAAACTTTTAAATCTTGAGGAAGACAGAGCATAAAAACCGGCTAAGCTTTGCAAAAGCCGGCTCCCTGTGTGTGACACCAGGCGGGGAAAATCCGCGAAAGTACACCGGCCCAGTGGGGCTCAACTGTGAAAGACTGTGAGTGTGACCTGTCTATGTCTGTCTACTGTCCTCTTGCATGAAACTCTTGCTAGTGGGGCAAGGAGAGGCTCCAGAAACCTCGCTCGCCCAGACGCCATTTTCAGGGAGGGACTTCAGAGCATAAAAACCGGCTAAGCTTTGCAAAAGCCAGCTCCCTGTGTGTGACACCAGGCGGGGAAAATCCGCAAAAGTACACCGGCCCAGTGGGGCTCAACTGTGAAAAACTGTGTGACCTGTCTATGTCTGTCTACTGTCCTCTTGCGTGAAACTCTTGCGAGTGGGGCAAGGAGAGGCTCCAGAAACCTCGCTCTCCCAAACGCCATTTTCAGGGAGGGACTTCAGAGCATAAAAACCGGCTAAGCTTTGCAAAAGCCGGCTCCCTGTGTGTGACACCAGGCGGGGAAAATCCGCGAAAGTACACCGGCCCAGTGGGGCTCAACTGTGAAAAACTGTGAGTGTGACCTGTCTATGTCTGTCTACTGTCCTCTTGCGTGAAACTCTTGCGAGTGGGGCAAAAAGAGGCTCCAGAGGAGCACGGCCGCTCCGCTTCGCTACGCGGCCATGCACTCTTTCTAAGGAAAGAACTCCATTGCAACAAGAAGGAAAAATCACACTAAGAACGGCGCTATATCACAGAAGCAAACATTTCTCTCTGGACTGTCTTCTCTGTTGCATGCTCGGGCCTAAGATTTGACCCAGTGTGAGGCTTCATCCACGGAGGACTCCCCTCCCTTAGAGGCAAGTCAGCCCATCCAGAAAGGGAGGAGCCAGAGGAGTGTGCTGCCTATATCATATAGACAATGAATACGACCATAACACGTAGAAAAACCCACAATACAAGTGTGACAATGAGGAAACAACGCAGGCCAGCATCAGACATAGAGAATGAAGATGACAATTCTGAGGACCAGATAACGACTGACCAACTAATCAACCTCTCAGATAAGGACTTTAGACTAGCAATATGGAAGATGCTCAACAGACTCCAAGAAACCATGGATCGAGTTGAACAGAACACTAATAAGAACCAAGAAAATATGAAGGCAGAAATCACAAAACTCCAAACTGAAATAACATGTCAACTAACAGGACTGAAAAAGTCAGTAAACGAAGTGAATGACAAAATGGATAAGCTCTGGGACAGGGTATCAGAAGCTGAGAATAGATTTGGTGCTGTGGAAGATGAGATACATAACAATTCCATACAGCAGGAGAGATTGGATAAAAAACTTAAAGCAAATGAGCAGACAATGGAAAAATTAGTCAAAGAATGGGAACAGACGAAAATAGAAGTCTATGATAAGATCAACAGAAACAACTTAAGAATCATTGGAGTCCCAGAGACCCAGGAAGAAAATTTCCAGGAAGAATCAACGGTCAAGAACATCATTAAAGAGAAACTTCCAGAGCTAAAGAATATATGTGATCAAATCCTGCATGCCCGAAGAGTACCAACCAAAAGAGACCCCAGAAAAACCACCCCAAGACACATCCTAGTCACAATGACAAATCCCACAGATAGAGACAGAATTCTGAAAACAGCAAGATCAAAAGGGGAAATCACGTTCAAGCAAGCTTCCCTGAGATTTACAGCAGACCTGTCACCAGAAACACTCAATGCCAGAAAGCAGTGGTGGGATATTGTGACAAGACTGAATGAAATGAATGCTTCACCCAGAATACTATACCCAGCAAAACTCACTTTCCGGTTTGATGGAAGAATACATGGTTTCACAGACAAAAAACAGCTCAGAAACTTCACAGACACAAAACCAGTCTTAAGAGAAAAACTGAAAGACCTAATCTAAGACAAGACTACCCAAAAGACACACCAAATTTTGAAATAAAGATGGCGTTAAATCCCAGGACAATTCTTTCTCTCAACGTCAATGGACTAAATGCACGAGTTAAGAGACACAGAGTGGCTAAATGGATCAAAAAACTCAATCCAACCTTCTGCTGCCTACAAGAAACGCACCTGAATAGTCAGAACAAACATAGACTCAAAATAAAAGGCTGGAGAAAAATTATCCAAGCAAACAACACCCATAAAAAAGCTGGAGTGGCCATACTAATATCAGATAATGCAAACTTTATACTCAGGAAGGTTGTAAGGGACAAAGACGGACATTTTATATTAATCAAGGGGTACGTAGAGCAGGAAGAATTCACTCTCCTAAACATATATGCACCGAATGAGGGGCCAGCAAAATATTTAATACAACTGTTGACAAATCTGAAAAATAATATCAACAACAACACAATAATTGTGGGGGACCTTAACACAGCTTTGTCAACACTGGATAGGTCAACCAGACTGAAACCCAACAAGAATATACTAGACCTGAGGAGAGAAATGGAAGAAAGAGGCCTAGTGGATATATATAGGACACTCCATCCCCAGAAACCTGGATACACATTCTTCTCCAATGTACATGGGACATTCTCCAGGATAGACTACATGCTGGCACATAAAACATACCTCCATAAGATCAAGAGGATAGAAATTTTGCAGACTACCTTCGCTGACCACAAGGCTCTGAAATTATTTGTGAACTCCAAAGGGACTCAGAAGAAACACTTTAACACCTGGAAGTTAAACAGCCTCATGCTCAATAACCAGTGGATCCGAGATGAAATCAAGGAGGAAATCAAAAGGTTCCTGGAAACAAATGACAATAAAGACACAAACTCTCAGAACTTATGGGACACAGCAAAAGAAGTACTGAGAGGAAAATTTATAGCTTTGCAAGCACACATCAGGAAGGAAGAAGGAGCTTACCTGAGTAGCTTAATGACACAGCTAATAGAACTAGAAAATGCTCAACAAAATGACCCAAGAATAGGAAGACAGAAGGAAATAACAAAGCTGAGAGCAGAAATCAACGAAGTGGAAACTCAAAAAACAATCCGAAAGATCAACGAAAGCAGAAGTTGGTTCTTTGAAAAAATAAACAAGATTGAAAGACCACTGGCAAACCTAACAAAGAAAGTGAGAGAGAGAAACTTGATAACTTGTATCAGGAATGAAAAAGGAGAGATCACTACTGATATGACAGAGATTCAAAGGGTAATCAGAAACTACTTTGAAGAACTCTACGCCACTAAAAATGAGAACCTGGAAGAAATGGATAAATTCTTGGACTCTTATAATCTTCCACGGTTGAAGGAAGAGGATGTAGCATATCTAAACACCCCCATCACCATTGATGAAATTAAAACAGTAATCAAATGTCTGCCGAAAAACAAAAGCCCAGGTCCAGATGGATTCACTAATGAATTCTATCAAACTTCCCAAGAGGAACTACTGCCAATCTTGGCAAGACTCTTTCATGAAATTGAACAAACAGAAACACTTCCAAATAGCTTTTATGAAGCCAACATCACCTTGATACCTAAACCAGACAGAGACGCTACCAAAAAAGAAAATTACAGACCAATATCACTGATGAATGCAGATGCAAAGATCCTCAACAAAATCCTGGCAAATAGGATTCAATGCCTCGTTAAGAAGATCATCCACTACGATCAAGTAGGTTTCATCCCAGGAATGCAAGGCTGGTTTAACATCCGTAAATCTATCAACATAATACACAACATCAATAACAAGAAAAATAAAAACCACATGATCCTATCAATAGATGCAGAGAAAGCATTTGATAAGGTCCAACACCCATTCTTGATCAAAACTCTCAGCAAGATGGGAATGGAGGGAACCTTTCTCAATATAGTGAAGGCCATCTACCACAAGCCAGTGGCAAATATTATCCTCAATGGAGAAAAACTGAAAGCCTTCCCTCTAAATTCTGGCACAAGACAAGGCTGTCCTCTCTCACCACTCCTATTCAACATAGCACTGGAAGTACTTGCTATAGCGATTAGGCAAGAAAAGGATATCAAGGGAATCCAGATAGGAAAGGAAGAAGTCAAGCTCTCACTGTTTGCAGATGACATGATACTCTACTTAGAAAACCCTAAAGACTCTATCAAAAAGCTTCTAGAAACAATAGACTCATATAGCAAGGTGGCAGGCTACAAAATTAACACACAAAAATCAATGGCCTTTCTATATACCAATAGTAATAAGGATGAAATGGACATTAAGAAAACAACCCCATTCACAATAGTGCCACACAAACTCAAATATCTTGGAATCAACTTGACTAAATATGTGAAGGACCTATACAAAGAAAACTATAAAACTCTGCTCCAAGAAATAAGAGAGGACACACGGAAATGGAAACGCATACCCTGCTCATGGATTGGCAGGATTAACATCATCAAAATGTCAATACTCCCCAAGGCATTATACAGATTTAATGCCATCCCTCTAAAGATACCCATGACATTCTTCAAAGAAGTGGATCAGACACTTTTGAAATTCATTTGGAACAATAAAGACCCTCGAATAGCTAAAGCAATCATTGGGAAAAAGAATATGGGAGGAATTACTTTCCCCAACTTTAAACTGTACTACAAAGCAACAGTTATCAAAACAGCATGGTATTGGAATAAGGATAGGTCCTCAGATCAGTGGAATAGGCTTGAATACTCAGAAAATGTTCCCCAGAGATACAACCACCTAATTTTTGATAAAGGAGCAGGAAATCCTAAATGGAGCAGGGAAAGCCTCTTCAACAAGTGGTGTTGGCACAATTGGATAGCCACTTGCAAAAAATTAAACTTAGTCCCCCAGCTAACATCATGTACAAAGGTAAAATCCAAATGGATTAAAGACCTCGATATCAGCCCCAAAACCATAAGATATATAGAACAGCACATAGGCAAAACACTCCAGGACATTATAGGCATCTTCAAGGAGGAAACTGCACTCTCCAAGCAAGTGAAAGCAGAGATTAACAGATGGGAATATATTCAGCTGAGAAGCTTCTGCACCTCAAAGGAAATAGTGCCCAGGATACAAGAGCCACCCACTGAGTGGGAGAAACTATTCACCCAATACCCATCAGATAAGGGGCTAATCTCCAAAATATACAAGGCACTGACAGAACTTTACAAGAAAAAAACATCTAACCCCATCAAAAAATGGGGAGAAGAAATGAACAGACACTTTGACAAAGAAGAAATCCACATGGCCAATAGACACATGAAAAAATGTTCCACATCACTAATCATCAGGGAGATGCAAATCAAAACAACGATGAGATACCACCTCACACCCCAGAGAATGGCACACATCACAAAGAATGAGAATAAACAGTGTTGGCGGGGATGTGGAGAGAAAGGAACTCTTTTCCACTGCTGGTGGGAATGCTGTCTAGTTCAACCTTTATGGAAAGCGATATGGAGATTCCTCCAAAAACTGGAAATCGAGCTTCCATACGATCCAGCTATACCACTCCTAGGAATATACCCTAGGAACACAAAAATACAATACAAAAACCCCTTCCTTACACCTATATTCATTGCAGCTCTATTTACCATAGCAAGACTCTGGAAACAACCAAGATGCCCTTCAACAGACGAATGGCTAAAGAAACTGTGGTACATATACACAATGGAATATTATGCAGCTGTCAGGAGAGATGAAGTCATGAAATTTTCCTATACATGGATGTACATGGAATCTATTATGCTGAGTGAAATAAGTCAGAGAGAGAGAGAAAAACGCAGAATGGTCTCACTCATCTATGGGTTTTAAGAAAAATGAAAGACACCCTTGTAATAATAATTTTCAGACACAAAAGAGAAAAGAGCTGGAAGTTCCAGCTCACCTCAGGAAGCTCACCACAAAGAGTGATGAGTTTAGTTAGGGAAATAACTACATTTTGAACTGTCCTAATAATGAGAATGTATGAGGAAAATGGAGAGCCTGTCTAGAGTACAGGCGGGGGTCGGGTGTGGCGAAGGGAGACTTGGGACATTGGTGATGGGAATGTTGCACTGGTGATGGGTGGTGTTCTTTACATGACTGAAACCCAAACACAATCATGTATGTAATTAAGGTGTTTAAATAAATTTTAAAAAATCTTGAGGAAGAATATGCTAATTTCACATCACCACCCTGGATAAAGCAGCTACATAAAAATACACTTTGATTAAAATGTCATTTTAATTTCATGCTCACAAGGATCAGTCTTTCTTCTTCTTCTTCTTCTTCTTCTTCCTCTTCCTCCTCCTCCTCGTCCTTCTTCTTCTTCCTCTTCCTCCTCGTCCTTCTTCTTCTTCTTCTTCCTCTTCCTCCTCCTCCTCCTCCTCGTCCTTCTCCTTCTTCTTCTTCTTCTTCTTTCTTTCTTCTTCTTCTTCTTCTTCTTCTTCTTCTTCTTCTTCTTCTTCTTCTTCTTCTTCTTCTTCTTCTTCTTCTTCTTCTTCTTCTTCTTCTTCTTCTTCTTCTTCTTCTTCTTCTTCTTCTGATTATGAGTCACACCCAGTGATGCTCAGGGGTTACTCCTGGCTATGAACTCAAATCCCTCCTGGCTTGGGGGACCATATGGGATGCCGGGGATCAAACCACAGTCCATCCTAATTTAGCTCTTGTAAGACAAATGCTCTACCGCCTGTGCCACTGCTCCTGCCCCAGGATCAGTCTATCTTTGTGGTGATTTACCACACAAGAGTGCCAGCCACACTGGCACCTTTCACCTCTGTTCAGCTGGACCTGTAACAAAGAATAAGATACATTAGGACTGTCCATGTAGCAAGTTAAGCTTGTACAAACAGCCTCAAGGAAAGGGACAGATTGTCCATTTATTGAGTATAATAACTCCTGCTGAAATAGGTAAGCCATTGTTTATGCTAACAGGTCATTAAAAACACTATTAGCAGGAGACTGGAATATTGACATATGAGAATAATAATCAGCAAACTCTGAGGTCAGAGTATTCCATTCTATTTTCTGTGCTGGCTCATATTTGCAGCCTTCATCACCTAAGGTGAACTTTACCGAAAAGACTGTTTCTACTTTGGGGACTTTGTGAGGCCAACAATTTCCCAAAGTGCTCATTAGTGTGATTCCTAAACTCTTCTCTATGTATAAAAACCCACACTTGGCCTACAGTCTGTCTGTGGATCATGACAATTTTGCTTTTAACAGTATTAAGGACACATCATATACGGATGCTATAGATCCTGTCTCTAGAGAATGAGCATAGTAATTCCCTTCAGACATTTTGTTTTTATTGGTTTTTGGATCAAACCTTGCAGTGCTCAGAGGTTATGCCAGGCTATCCTCTCAGAAATCGCTCCTGAAAGGCTCGAGGGACCATATGGGATGTCAGTTTCAAAGCACTGTCCTCCTGCATGCAAGGCAAACACCTTACCTCCATGCTTCAGACATTTGATTGAGGGGCTGGAGAGATAGCATGGAGGTAAGGCGTTTGCCTTTCATGCAGGAGGTCATCGGTTCGAATCCCAGCGTCCCATATAGTCCCCCGTGCCTGCCAGGAGCAATTTCTGAGCATGGAGCCAGGAGTAACCCCTGAGCACTGCCGGGTGTGACCCACAAAAAAAAAAAAACAAAAAAAACCAAAAAAAAAACAAAAAAAACAACAAAAAAAAACAAAAACAGACATTTGATTGCATTTTTCTAATCCAGCTGTGTTCTATATCTTTTATGAGTGTCTCTTCTTTTGCTATTTTTGAAAATTACTATGTCCTCTTCCGATTCTATTATTGTATTCAATATTCCTTCAGGTATACTTTTAATTAATAAAAATATTGAATTCCCATGAGATATAATGACGATGTTGTTCATGATTGAGTTTTAGTCACACAATATTCCAACACTCATTTCTTCACTGGTGCACATTTCCCACCACCAAACTTCTTAATTTTCCTTACTGTACCTCTTGTTTTTCCTCTATGGCAGACATCTCTCTCTCTTGCTCTCTCTTGTTCTTTCCAATGATATTTTAAAAGAATTAAAGTTTATTTTTCCATTAATAGGGGCTTCTTGGGAACACCCTATAAAAGACAGTCAAAAAATCAAACTGATCCCAGGTAACGCTTTTAGACTAATTCTGATAGAAGATGGGGAAAACAAGATAAGCTAGGACATAATTAAAAAGTGATGTCAGTGGCAATTCCCAGTTTGACTTTGGTGAAAGGAGGAGAAAGGTCAGAGCTCTTTGAAGGAATTGATTATGTTCTCTCCTCCTACCTCTGTCACCCTGGTGTTACCTGAGTAAATCTGAGATTGACAAAGCTTTCAGTGAGCCCCTTTTAGAACTTGGACATCAAATTACAACAGCCCAGATTTCTGCTGGGCGCCAGGAGCATTCACAATCATCTTAAGCCTTTGCTGCTCCAGAGGCCTGAGATTGGATTTCCTCAGCATTCCTATCTGTAGACTTGCCTGCTTCATGTGAGTCGAACTGTCCACAGACTGCTTCCTGCTGATTTCTGCTGTGTGTCATAGCCGCACTATCTTCTACCTATAACAGTCAGAAAAAGCCACAACACAAAAGGGACAATGGGGAAACCTCATAGGCAAACACCATGCACAGAGAATGAAGATGATAGTTCTGTTGGCCCAAAAAATACCAACCATCTGATTAACCTCTCAGATAAGGAGTTTAGAATAGAAATATGTATTGTTTTGTTATTGTTTTTTTTTTGGGGGGGGAAGGAGTTGCACCCGGGAGCGCTCATGGGTGACTCCTGGCTCTATGCTCAGAAATCGCTCCTGGCAGGCTCAGGGGACCATATGGAATGCCAGGTTTCAAACCACTGTCCTTCTGCATGCAAGGCAAACGCTCTAATTCCATGATATCTCTCCAGCCCCAAGGTGATTTTTATGAACAGTAATAATTGAAAAGTACCTCTATTTTATGCCAATTAGGCAACCCTTTGGCCCTGTAAAGTGGAAATTAAAATGCAAAAAAAAGTTGCAGTAGTAGAACATTGTAGTGGATTGTAGTGTATATCAAGAGTACTGACATAGTTAGATTAATTTAGGATGAGGCACACCTAACTGTGCTCAGGGCTTACTTCTGAGTCAGCACTCAAGAGTCATTTTAGATTGTGCTCAAATCCATATGAGGTGTTCTGGATTGAACCTGGGTCTGCCACCTTCAATGCAAGTATCGAAAGTTAGGTCATTCATTATTCATTTTACCAGAGGAAAAAGTTTTCTCTCCTATGATAAACAATTATTATAGACTATACAATACCTGTGCTGGGAGAGTCATAAAAGGAAAGGGAAGAAAACAAACTTTTTCCATTCTTAGAAAATGTGTATCAACAGATTCAAAATAGATACTTCCTTATTACCTGTCCATAGAGAGGGCAGGGTGGAGTCCAAACCGCAAATCCTGAAACTCTAAGATCTGATTAACTGAACAAAAGCAAATAACTAAAAATGTCAAGAATAACTTGTCCCTTTTAAACAATCTAGAAATCATCATAAAATACAATGATGTTTGCATTTACTTTTCATAGAATCTGAAATGAAAAAGAAAATGACACAATTAGATTCCTTTCAAACTAAATAAATATAAATTAAATATAAGATATAAAATCTACTTATGAGGTGAGTCTATCCTGTACCCTAAGGTCTGAACACATTCATATATATTTGTTGGTCCTTGAATGAATTTTGACGCCCACCATGGACCCAAAGATGCTTCATCCATCACGAGCATCTGCACTGAAGATGAGGCATTTAACCACTATGCTTTCTGATTTGGTACAACACACCTCAATGGAAAGCAGGTAGAGATCTCCTGGCCCAGAGAAGTGCCCTGATCTGAGTGCAGCGATTGCTTCATAATATGAGGCCTCGAAGCAAGCACAGACCCTCAGTCAAGTTGGTCATAGAGTTTATTTTTAAATATATATATATATATATACACATATATATATCTTAAGAGGGGTACTCTACCTGTGAGTTGCAATTATAGTTCTTTAGATAAAATGATTACATTTTTGCACAAATAAGTGTCCAAGATAGAATCAAGAGAAAAAGGTGGATCCAGAGATATAGTACAGTGGGTGGGGTTGGTATTGCACATGGTTAGTTAAGATTTGATTCCTGGTACCCCATAGATTCCTGAAAGAAATGGATAAATTCTTGGACTCCTATAACCATCCATGGTTGAATAAAGAGGATGTAGTATATTAAACACCCTCATAACTATTTAGAAAATTAAAACAGTAATCAACTGTCTGCCCAAAAACAAAAGCCCAGGCCCAGATGGATTCACTAATGAATTCTTTCAAACCTTTCAAGAGGAACTACTACCAATCCTGGCAACTCTTATATTCTTCTTTAGAGAAGTCTCCAGTTAGTTTTGTTGTCAAAGTGGTATGTTTCCCATAGAAACTGCTTGTGTGTTGGAAGTCAGGCATAGGAAAGGCGTTTACACAAATTGACTTACAGATCAAAAACCTCCATTCCTGAGCCAAGTGCTGAGGCCCACTAGCAGAAGTGAGTGTCCATAAAAAGACCATGAGGGCGCAAGTACCAAGCTATAAAATCCAAGATCAGTAGTGAAATGCACGCTCAAGATATATTCACCTAAAGTAGAATGACTCAACTCATTTAATCAAAACTGAAAGGCTCATTTGCATGAATCACCACCGCCATTGCTGTAAAAGATATAAGTAGAATTTGGAGGTAGGTGCTGGGCTCCAAAGTTTGGGAAATCTGCACGGTAGTGTCTGCACCATGGCCTGGGCTCCTCTCCTGCTCCTACTTCTGGCTCACTGCACAGGTCTGGGATTTTCTGGCTTAGTGGGAAAATATGGGAAAGGATATCTTGTACCTTTATGGCCATGTCTTGCACTCTAACCTTGGTCTCCCATCTGTTTTCAGTGGTGAATTCTCAGAATGTGGTAACTCAGGAAGCATCACTATCCATTACTCCTGGAGGGACAATCACACTTACCTGTGGCTCCAGTGCTGGGGCTGTTACCACCAGTAACTATGCCAGTTGGGTTCAACAGAAGCCTTACCAGGTACCACAGGGTCTAATAGGTGATACCAGTAACAGGGTTTCAGGAGTCCCTGCCCGATTCTCTGGCTCCCTGCAAGGAAACAAGGCTGCCCTGACCATCACAGGAGCAGAGGCTGAGGATGAGGTTGAGTATTACTGTGGTCTGTGGTTCAGCAACCATATTCACAGTGATAGACGCAGGTGGGAAAGTGGGACATAAAACCCTAAACTCACCCTCACCTTTTAAATCTGAGTACATCTTGTACTTTTTTTTTTTTTTTTGGTTTTTAGGTCATAACGGGCATTGCTCAGGGGCTACTCCTGGTTCTATGCTCAAAAATCGCTCCTGGCAGGCTCAGGGGACCATATGGGATGGCAGGATTTGAACCACTAAAGTTCTGCATGCAAGGCAAATGCCTTACCTTCATTATATCTCTCAGCCGACCATGTACTTTTTAATTATAATTAATTTTCATTATAAGGTTGCTAAAAGTAGAAAGAAATAAAAGAAATCTATCTTTGCAAACAACAAAAGAACCAAAAATTTTCAGAACATTAAATAATTTTTCCGTTATGTAGGCTGCTACCATCAGATTCAGGGTTTTTCCCCCAAATCATGATGCTTGGAAATGATCGACCTCAGGAGATCCCAGCTCTGTTCACTGGTAATAATTCTGGAAACAAGGCCTTTCTGACCATCTCAGATATTCAGCCTGAAAACGAGGCTGATTATTACTGTTCTTCATGGGATGCAAATATTATTTGGAGGGCTCCCATAGGGACCATGGTTTTGTTTATTTCTCTAAGGTCATGTAACAATCTCCATTTTCCCGACTTCTTTTTAATAACAAAAATGGGTGTGTTCCAGGGAGAATTGGAGGGCTCTATGTGTCCAGCTGCCAACTGCTCCTGCACCGTTGGGCAGCAGTGAGTTTTTCCAAGGAAAGCGGCCACTGGCCAACCCATACAGGTTCATCAGATAACCAGGCTATTTTGTCCGCTTGGGTAGCAGGAGTGCCAGTGGTCGCCAATAAAAGGTGAATTTTTTGAAGGTGATTTTTTTCTGGAGAAAATCCTAATCCATGCCTGTCTAATTTGGGTTTGGTTTTTATAGATTCAATTCTGCCTTGTAACGATTTTCCTAATCCTTTGTGTAAATCATAGCCTTGAGCTAGCATTTGTTGTAGTACTTGAGGGTTTTCGCATTTTATTAGAAAAAGACCCATCTGTTCCATGAGATCTCTTCCCCATAAGTTAATGGGGAGGTCAGGTATTATGTATGGAGTTATGGTTTCCGTGTCTCCTTCCATATCTACCCAGGTTAATGGTTGAGAGCTTAAAAGGACCTGTTTAACAGTGCCTGCTACTCCAGAAACACTGTCTAAGGTTGGTTAGGCCAGCCAGGATTTAGGCCAAAAATGGCCCCTCACATTGGTTTTTAACCTGTAAAACTTTCAGTGCTGCAGCCTTACATCTCTCCATATAGACTACACTGTTTCCACCAACTCACAACTATTTTCCACCCACCACTCTCTAATCAACCACCTCAATCCATTCCATTAAAAAATATTCTAACATATGTCACTATAATAATATGGAATTGGTACATTCATTAATCATTCACCAAATACTGTTAAATATTGCTTAGAAGTTTTATCAATATTTAATATCATAACTAAATGTGTTGTGTCAAATATGTGTACCTTTAGGTATTCAGGGACCTCCTTAGGATAACTCAGGAGACTTGCCACTGCTAAGAGACAGTTCAATGTGAAGTTCTTAGGAAGGGAGGTGCTCTCAACAGTCGCAGTGGCGAACACCAGAGCCTCCTGGCGGTGCTTGGAGGAACTACCAAGTAGCTACCAATTTGTGTTCGAAGATTCTGTGATGCCGGGGTTCAAACTCAAGACTTAGACATAAGACAGTTGTGTCCTTGACTGCTTAACTGACCCACAGGCCAGATCCATTAAGATACATTTACAACTCTTATAAAGAGCTTCCTAAAAAATAGACACATCTTATTCATCTTTAAAATTAATGGGGATGAATCAACTACAACTACAATAACAACTCATGGGTTTCCTGTGAAATCATCAATAGTATGCCATTCTGAAAAAAGATATATATAAAATCCCTATTTTATGTGATGTCACTCTCAAAGTTTCCTTTTTTTCCTTTTTTCCTCAAACAGTTTGGTTTGATTTATGATTCTAGAAAAACTGTCTTTGATATAATCAATAATAAAGCTTAGGCTCTGAAAAAAATTTTAACATCCCGCCAGTAGGGGAAACCAAGCATCTATGCTAAAGTCATTAAAAGGAGTTAAGTGAGGTCCTTGACTCAGGAGCCTGGCTCTAGGGCTGGGCCTGTGCACACTGATGGAGACTGCAGCTGTGCCCTCTGCGGCTTAGCAGAGTTCCCTACGCAGGGACATTTGTGTCTCCGCAGGTGCTTCCCCCCAATGCTCTCTCAAGGGGTGAGCAAACCTCTCTCCTTCTTTATGAGTTTAGCGTGTGAGCTGAAATGTGGCAGAAGAGTGACAGGAAGAAAGCTCATTTGCATGAACAGTCTAGTGTCTGGCAGAGGATGGGGAAGAAAAGGAGCACAGAGGCATCCAGCCACACCGGGCATCAGGCTTCTGTGTGCACCATGGACTGGATTTCTCTAGCTCTCCTGCTCCTCTCTCACTACACAGGTATGAACAGGGCTCAGGGATCTTCAAGAAAACTTCCCTCTTGTTCATCCACTTGATGCATGTTCTTTTGATCCTTGTGCCAGAGTAATGAGACTCTTTCTTTGTAGGTTCCCTTTCCCAGCCTGTGGTAACTCAGCAGTCCTCCATGTCTGCATCTCCTGGAACAACAGCCAGAATCCCCTGCACCCTGAGAAGTGACATCAGTGTTAGTGGAAAAGGCATATATTGGTATCAGCAGAAGGCTGGAAGTCAGCCACGGTTTTTCCTGTACTATTACTCGGACACAAGCAATAAGCTGGGACCTGGTGTCCCTAATCGCGTCTCTGGGTCCAAAGATACCTCCACAAATACAGCTTATTTGCTCATCTCTGGTCTGCAGTCTGAGGATGAGGCTGATTATTACTGCAAAGTATATGACAACAGTGCTCACACAGTGCCAGAGACAGATGAGGAACTGGGACCAAAACCCTCAGTCACTTAGTTTCCTGAGCCAATTTTTTCATCTTCATGTAATATTTCCATTCCATTATCACTCTAGAAAGGTGCATCATGGTTTGTATGTTTCCTAGGTTGTAGAACAAGGGGTGTGTGTGTGTGTGTGTGGTAATAGGTTTGATTGTTGATACCACCAACACAGTCAGACGTGTTCTCTGGCACCAATATGTGATTGCTGTAGCAAAAGAAATTAAAATATGCCAATACTAGGAACTGACCATGACTTTCTCAATAGAGAGAATTGAACAGTGTTCAATAGTAAAATTCCAATAAGATAGAAGTTAATTTTTATCCATCTGACAATATATAGAAAATTTCTAGGAATGATATCATTGTGTGTTAGATAGCTATAGAGACACACAGATACTAAAAGACATAAAGTAACTGTATGCCTCTAAGATATATTTTCTGTGTATGTTCTTTGGAGGAATTCCTCTTTAAAATGGACACCAGGACATGGTTCTGTGTAAGACAAAAGTTCCTTCAGTTAATTGTTTCAGCTTACCAGACAGAAGACCATGTCCTAAGAGTGAGAAATTTATTCAGCTAGAATATTGCTTACATAATTTAAAATGATAATGAAACAAAACTTTACCAAGATAATATGTAATGATAATCTAAGCAGTGTAGGATGAATCTTGGAAAGTTGGGGAGATGGCAGTGTTTAGCAGTGTTCAGGGATTACTCCTGGCTCTGAACTCTGGGATTACACCTGGTGGTGCACAAGGCACCCTAAGGGATTCTGGCAATCAAATCCAGGTAACACACATGCAATGCAAACACATTGCCTGCTGTGCTATTGCTTTGGCTCCTGAGTCTTGTAATTTATATATTTCTAATTAAAAAAGTTGAACAAAATAGATTTGACTTTTATTGTCTTAAAAGTTTTTTAAGTTGGGGCAGGAGCAATGGTGCAAGCATTAAGGCATCTCCTTGCCTGCGCTAGCCTAGGACAGACTGTGGATTGATACCCAGGCATCCAATATGGTCCCCCAAGCCAGGAGCGATTTCTGAGTGCATAGCCAGGAGTAAGCCCTGAGTGTCACAGGGTGTGGCCCAAAACCCAAACCCAAAACCAAACAAACCCAAAACCATTTTTTAAGTTATATCCCAAAGTCACATTATTTAAAATATAAACTCTTGATGGATTAAATACATATACAAAAACTAGAGATAAAAATTCTCTAATTTAAATACAGGAAAACAGCTGTTATTATAACAGAAACATCTTTTAGAAAATTATCAAATTCATGGGACCAAAGTAAGAGAATAGCAGGTAGGGAGCTTGCCTTGCACGTGCTCGGTCTGAGTTTGGTCACCTGCATCCCATATGGCTCCCTGAGCATGCCAAGAAGGCTTCTTGAGCATAGCTAGGAGTAGACCCTGAGCAATGACAGTTGTGGTTAAAAAAGAGATTAAAAAATGATCAGATTCAGGGGCCGGGCGGTGGCGGTGGAGGTAAGGTGCCTGCCTTGCCTGCGCTAGCCTAGGACGGACCACGGTTCGATCCCCCGGCGTCCCATATGGTCCCCCAAGCCAGGAGTGACCTCTGAGCGCATAGCCAGGAGTAACCCCTGAGCGTCACCGGGTGTGGCCCAAAAACCAAAAAAAAAAAAAAAGATCAGATTCAAATTCTCTGAGGGTATTTGAAGTGTTTTACTGAAATCAAACATTATTAGAGAATGAATTCTTCATTTTGATTACCACTAGGAATGTAGCAATGATCACTGATCCATATAACTTTTTTGTAGATATGTCTGTCATTTCCCTGACATATTTCTGAGTGGAATTACTGGAATTTTTGTTTCAGCTTGTTGAATGCTTCATAATTCTTGGATTTCTAGCCTTTATTTGATGTTTTGTCCACAAGTCTTTTCCTCTATTCAGCAGATGACTTAGATTGAGCTTCTTTTACCTTTAAAAGGCTTTCAGTTCTATGTAGTTCCCTTTGCTTATTTTGTGCTGGTTTCCTTGCCTCTGGAATCAAATCATTGAAGACATCTCTGGAATCCACTTCCAGGAGAGCATTGCCTACAATAATGTCAATGTATTTTTTGTATCCTGAAATAATGTCTAGATATTTAAGATGCTTTGATTTATTTATTTTGTAGGAAAAATATTTTCTATATTTCTGTAGGAAGTAAATAATAAAAATCAGAGCAGAAATTAATGAACTGAACACCCAAAGAACAATCCAAAAGATCAATGAATACAAGAGTGCGTTCTTGGAACAAACAACAACAACAACAACAACAACAAAAAGCCGACAAGTTGGATAAAACATTAACAAGATTCACAAAGAAAGAGTGTGAGAAACGCATTACTTCAAATCAATGAAAGGCAGGTTAGTACTATATATACTACAGCAATAAAAAGGGTAAGCAGAGATTACTTTGAGAATCTTTATGCTACAAAACAAGAGGACCTTGAAGAAATGAATAAATCCTCGAACTCCTTTTACCTACCAAGACTGAACCAAGAGTATATGGAATCCCTGAATAGACCTATCAGTACCAAAGGAATTGAAATAGTAAACAAAAGGTTTCCCCCAAACAAAAGCCCAGACCTATAATGTTTCATAGTGAATGTTCAAATAGTTAAAGAGGAATTATTGCCAATACTTTTTGCTTCTTACAGCAAATTGAATGTGTGTGATTATGTGTGTTATATATAAGATAGTTTAAAGATTATCTCATTATAAATATTATCTCATTATCTCATTATTATCTCATTATATCTCTGGTTTAGAGACATCGAGAAAGGAACTCTTATTCACTGCTGGTTGGATATGACTGGTCCAGCCTTTTTCAAAAACAACATAAATACTCCTCAAAACCCTATAAATTGAGCTTCCATCTGACCCAACAGTATCACTTCTAGGAATCTACCCTAGGAGCACAAAAACACAATGTAGTCAAGCCCTCTGTATTTCTATGTTCTCTTTAACACTATTCACAATGGCAGAATTTGGAAATAACTCGACAGCCAACGACAGATGAATTGATAAAGAAATAATGACTCTAGAGAAGGATTGGTTGCTGCAAGGACATAAAACAACAGGCAGAATACTCCTCAGTAAAAATATTTAGAACTGCAGTGTCTAAAAGGGAGGAGGAAGAAATGAATGACAGTGACTGTCCATACATAAGCAGGAGAGAGAGAAGAAAAAGAAAAAATACAATGGCATAAATTTCTTGGACTATTATTTACAAATATTGTTTGTGAAACATACACAATCTAAAACACTCACTATAAAATATGATAGCTATATTACTTTGGATAAGCACATAATTTATATATGATTACCTACTTACTTATAGTTATACTTTGGGTAAGCAATGCTTTAGATTCAGCTCAGCATGTCAATTTTGAAAGAATCTTATATTGATAAACTCATTAAGTACAAAAACTTTACAAAGGCAATTATATATTATTAAGTTATTTTTTATTTGAACACCTTGATTACATATAATATTGTGTTTGGGTTTGTCATGTAAAGAACACCACCCATCACCAGTGAAATATTCCCATCACCCATGTCCCAAATCTCCCTCCTCCACACCCGACCCCTGCCTGTACTCTAAACAGGCTCTCCATTTCCCTCATACATTCTCAATATTAGGACAGTTCAAAATGTAGTTATTTCTCTAACTAAACTCATCAATCTTTGTGGTGAGCTTCCTGAGGTGAGCTGGAACTTCCATCTATTTTCTCTTTTGTGTCTGAAAATTATTATTGCAAGAATGTCTTTCATTTTTCTTAAAACCCATAGATGAGTGAGACCATTCTGTGTTTCTCTCTCTCTCTCTCTCTGACTTATTTCACTCTGCATAATAGATTCCATGTACATCCATGTATAGGAAAATTTCATGACTTCATCTCTCCTGACAGCTGCATAATATTCCATTGTGTATATGTACCACAGTTTCTTTAGCCATTCGTCTGTTGAAGGGGATCTGGGTTGTTTCCAGAGTCTTACTATGGTAAATAGAGCTGCAATGAATATAGGTGTAAGGAAGCGGTTTTTGTATTGTGTTTTTGTGTTCCTAGGGTATATTCCTAGGAGTGGTATAGCTGGATCATATGGGAGCTCGATTTCCAGTTTTTGGAGGAGTCTCTATATCGCTTTCCATAAAGGTTGAACTAGACGGCATTCCCACCAGCAGTGGATAAGAGTTCCTTTCTCTCCACATCCCTGCCAACACTGTTTATTCTCATTCTTTGTGATGTGTGCCATTCTCTGTGGTGTGAGGTGGTATCTCATCGTTGTTTTTATTTGCGTCTCCCTGATGATTAGTGATGTGGAGCATTTTTTCATGTGCCTTTTGGCCATTTGTATTTTTTCTTTGTCAAAGTGTCTGTCCATTTCTTCTCCCCATTTTTTGTTGGGATTAGATATTTTTCTTATAAAGTTCTGTCAGTGCCTTGTATATTTTGGAGATTAGCCCCTTGAAAGATGGGTATTGGGTGAATAGTTTCTCCCACTGAGTGGGTGGCTCTTGTATTTTGGGCACTATTTCCGTTAAGGTGCAGAAGCTTCTCAGCTTAATATATTGCCATCTGTTAATCTCTGCTTTCACTTGCTTGGAGAGTGCAGTTTCCTCCTTGAAGATGCCTGTAGTCTCATTGTCCTGGAGTGTTTTGCCTATGTGTTGTTCTATATATCTTATGGTTTTGGGTCTGATATCGAGGTCTTTAATCCATTTGGATTTTACCTTTGTACATGATGTTAGCTGGGGGTCTAAGTTCAATCTTTTGCAAGTGGCTATCCAGTTGTGCCAAGACCACTTGTTGAAGAGGCTTTCTCTGCTCCATTTAGTATTTCTTGCTCCTTTATAAAAAATTAGGTCATTGTATGTCTGGGGAAAATTTTCTGAGTATTCAAGCCTATTACACTGATATGAGGGCCTATCCTTATTCCAATACCATGCTGTTTTGATAACTATTGCTTTGTAGTACAGTTTAAAGTTGGGGAAAGCAATTCCTTCCATATTCTTTTTCCCAATGATTGCTTTAGCTATTCTACGGTGTTTATTTTTCCAAACGAATTTCAAAAGTGCCTGATCCACTTCTTTGAAGAATGTCATGGGTATCTTTAGAGGGATAGCATTAAATCTGTATAATGCCTTCAAGAGTATTGCCATTTTGATGATGTTAATCTTGCCAATCCATGAGCAGGGTATGTGTTTCCATTTCCGCGTGTCCTCTCTTATTTCTTGGATCAGAGTTTTATAGTTTTCTTTGTATAGGTCCTTCACATTTTTAGTCAAGTTGATTCCAAGATATTTGAGTTTGTGTGGCACTATTGTGAATGGGGTTGTTTTCTTAATGTCCATTTCTTTCTTATTACTATTGGTGTATAGAAAGGCCATTGATTTTTGTGTGTTAATTTTGTAGCCTGCCACCTTGCTATATGAGTCTATTGTTTGTAGAAGCTTTTTGGTAGAGTCTTTAGGGTTTTCTAAGTAGAGTATCATGTCATCTGCAAACAGTGAGAACTTGACTTCTTCCTTTCCTATCTGGATTCCCTTGATATCTTTTTCTTTCCTAATCACTATAGCAAGTACTTCCAGTGCTATGTTGAATAGGAGTGGTGAGAGAGGACAGCCTTGTCTTGTGCCAGAATTTAGAGGGAAGGCTTTTACTTTTTCTCCATTGAGGATAATATTTGCCACTGGCTTTTGGTAGATGGCCTTAACTATATTGAGAAAGGTTCCTTCCATTCCCATCTTGCTGAGAGTTTTGATCAAGAATGGGTGTTGGACCTTATCAAATGCTTTCTCTGCATCTATTGATATGATCAAGTGGTTTTTATTTTTCTTGTTGTTGATGTTGTGTATTATGTTGATAGATTTATGGATGTTAAACCATCCTTGCATTCCTGGGATGAAACCTACTTGATCATAGTGGATTGTTGGAGACAGTGTCCTGTCAGAGATCAATTTTTCTGTCTTCTGTCTTTATGCAGCTTTTTTCATCTAAAAGCTGCCTACATGCAGTTTCTGCTGTGCATCCTTGAGCTAACAGGAAAGGTATTTTGCAGCTGCAGGATATTCTCTTTGAAGCCCCGGAGAGAAAGTAAACACCCCGATACCATTCCCAGATTTAGGCTACTCCCTTTAACTTCATTCTGGAGTTAATGACTATGCAACAAAACTTGCCCCATCACAAACTGCTGATAGTTCCGTATAGTGAGCTGCAGACCCCACTTTAGGGTCATAGGGCAATCCCTTGAAAGCTGCTGACTTGGGAATGATTGTAAAATTGTCACTCCTTCTCCCTCCCCTCTGGAAGACGATTACTGCCTTTGTCTCATGGCTTTCGCGCCAAAATGTATGATTGACACCGTCTTTTTACCTGCCCATTTCTCCTCCTCTATATAAGAGATGCTGGACCCCAATAAAGATTGCCTTAGACCGGTTATATCGCCTGAGGTCATTATTACTAACCTCTCTCAGATTTTTTACAGGTGTGGTTATTCTTCTGACCCAGCCAAATAAAGGTGCGGCCGTCCGAGAGCCTCCCAGCCGATTCCCGCTGGCCGGGCCCCCCCGGGAGGCTTACAGGACCCCGCAGTGGATGATCTTCTTAATGAGGCATTGAATCCTATTTGCTGCCTACAAGAAATGCACCTGAATAATCAGAACAAACATAGACTCAAAATAAAACGCTGGAGAAAAATTATCCAAGCAAACAGCAGCCATCAAAAAGGTGGAGTGACCATAATAATATCAGATAATGCAAACTTTATACTCAGGAAGGTTGTAAGGGACAAAGATGGACATTTTATATTAATCAAGGGGTATGTAGAGCAGGAAGAAATCACTCTCCTAAACATATATGCACCGAATGAGGGGCCAGCAAAATATTTAATACAATTGTTGACAAATCTGAAAAATAATATCAATAACAACACAATAATTGTGGGCAACCTCAACACGGCTTTGTCAACATTGGATAGGTCAATAAGACTAAAGCCCAACAAGAATATACTAGACCTGAGGAGAGAAATGGAAGAAAGAGGCCTAGTGAATATATATAGGACACTCCATCCCCAGAAACCTGGATACACATTTTTTTCCAATGTACATGGGACATTCTCCAGGATAGACTACATGCTGGCACATAAAACATACCTGCATAATATCAAGAGGATAGAAATTTTGCAGGCTACCTTCGCTGACCACAAGGCTCTAAAATTATTTGTGAATTCCAAAGGGACACAGAAGAAAAACTTTAATACCTGGAAGTTAAACAGCCTCATACTAAATAACCAATGGGTCTGAGCTGAAATCAAAGAGGAAATCAAAACCTTCCTGAAAACAAATGATAATAAAGACACAAACTATCAGAACTTATAGGACACAGCAAAAGCAGTACTGAGAGGAAAATTTATAGCTTTGCAAGCACACATCAGGAAAGAAGAAGGAGCTTACCTGAGTAGCTTAATGACACAGCTAATAGAACTAGAAAGTGCTCAACAAAGGGACCCAAAAGTAGGGAGACAGAAGGAAATAACAAAGCTGAGAGCAGAAATCAACGAAGTGGAAACTCAAAAAACAATCCGAAAGATCAACGAAAACAGAAGTTAGTTCTTTGAAAAAATAAACAGGATTGATAGACCACTGGCAAAACTAACAAAGAAAGAGAGAGAGAAACTTGATAACTCGTATTAGGAATGAAAAAGGAGAGATCACTACTGATATGCCAGAGATTCAAAGGGTAATCAGAAATACAGATGGCCAAAAGACACATGAAAAAATGTTCCACATCACTAATTATCAGGGAGATGCAAATCAAAACAACTATGAGGTACCACCTCGCACCCCAGAGATTGGCATACATCACAAAGAATGAGAACAAGTTGGCAAGGATGAAGAGAGAAAGGAATTATTATCCACTGCTGGTGGGAATGCCATCTAGTTCAACCTTTATGGAAAGCAATATGGAGATCCCTCCAAAAACTGGAAATTGAGCTCCCATATGACCCAGCTATACCATTCCTAGGAATATACCATAGGAATACAAAAATACAATACAAAAATCCCTTCCATACACCTTATTCATTGCAGCACTATTTACCATAGCAAGACTCTAGAAACAACCAATATGCCCTTCAACAGATGAATGGCTAAAGAAACTGTGGTACATATACACAATGGAATATTTTGCAGCCGTCAGGAGAGAAGAAGTCATAAAATTTTTCTATACTTGGATGTACATGGAATCTATTATGCAGAGTGAAATAAGTCAGAGAGAGAGAGAGAAAGATGCATAATGTCTCACTCATCTATGGGTTTTAAAAAAATGAAAGACATTCTTGGAATAATAACGTTCAGACACAAAAGAGAAAAGTTACAGCTCACCTCATGAAGCTCACCACAAACATAGATGAGATTAGTTAGAGAAATAACTACGTTTTGAACTATACTAATAATGAGAATGTATGAGGGAAATAGAAAGCCTGTCTAGAGTACATAGTATTATGTCATCCACAAACAGTGAGAGCTTGATATTTTCCCCCTATTTGGATGCTCTTGATATCTTTTTCTTACATAATCTCTAAGGTAAGAACTTCCAGCGCTATGTTGAATAGGAGTGGTGAGAGAGGGCAGTCTTGACTTGTACCAGATTTTAGAGGAAAGTCTTTTAGTTTATTTCCATTGGGAATAAAATTTGCCATTGGCTTGTGGTAGATAGCCTTGGCTATATTGAGAAAAATTGCATTCCCATTTTGATGAAAGATTTTACCAAGAATGGGTGTTGGACCCTATTGAATGTTTTCTCTGCATTTATTGATATGATAATATGGTTTTAATTATTTGTTGATATGGTGCATTATATTGATTGATTTACATATGCTAAACCATCTCTGCATTCCTGGAATGAAACCTACTTGTTCATTGTGTATGACCTTGATGAGATATTGGAGCCTATTTGCTAGAATTTTGCTGAGTATCTTTGCATCTGTGTTCATCAGGGATTTTGGGTTCTAGTTTTCTTTTTTTGCAACATCTGTATCTGGTTTTGTAATCAAGGTGATGTTAGCTTCATAAAAATAATTTAAGAGAATTCCTGTTTCTTTAATTTTATAAAAGAGCCCGAAAAGAATTGGTAGTGGTTCCTCTTGAAATGTTTGAAATAATTCGTTAGTGAATACATCTGGGCTTTAACTTTTGCTTTGGAAACCAATGAAATTAGAAGTAAACTCTAAAGGGGCACCGAAGAAAAACTTTAATACTTGGAAATTAACTAGTTTACTACTGAACAACCTGTGGGTCAAAGATAAAATAAAAAAGGAAATCAAATACCTCTGGAAACAAATGACAATAAAGACACAAGTTATCATAATTTATGGAACACAGCAAAAGAAGTATAAAGAGGAAAATTTATTGCTTTCTAAGCACACATCAGAAAATAAGAAGGGTGCTATATAAAAACTTTAATGATACAGCTTGTACAATTAGAAAATGATTAACATAAGAAACCAAAAATAGCTTGACAGAAGGAATTAACAAAACTTAGAGCAGAAATTAATGAAGTTGAAATCAATAAAACAATCTAAAAGATCAATGAAACAAAAGGTGGTTCTATGAAAAAATAAATAAGCTTGATAAACCACTAGCACAACTCAGAAAGAAAATCTTAATAAACCGAATTAGAAATGAAAAAGGAGTAATCACTCTAGATATTGCAGAGATTCAAAGGGTAATCAGAGACTACTTTGAGAAACTCTATGCCACAAAAAATGAGAACCATGGAATAAATGGAAAAATTCTTGGACATTTCTAATCTTCCATGCTTAAACCAGGATGTCCTAGTAAACAGGCCCCATTACAACTGAGGAAATTTAAATGCTAACCAAAATTCTTCCAAAAGCAAAAGCCCAGGGCCAGATGGATTCAATAGTTAATTCTGTAATTCAGCTCACATTGTTTATATATATATAAACATATATATATATATATATATATCGTCTTTGGGTTACACATGGCAGTGCTCAGGAGTTACTCCTGGCTCTATGCTCAGAAATTGTTCCTGGCAGGCTCAGGGGACCATATGGGATACTGGGATTTGAATCACCTACCTTCTGCAAACGCCCAACTTCCATGCTATCTCTCTGGCCCCTCACATTGGTTTTTAACCTGTAAAATTTTCAGTGCTGCAGCCTTACATCTCTCCATATAGACTACACTGTTTCCACCAACTCACAACTATTTTCCACCCACCACTCTCTAATCAACCACCTCAATCCATTCCATTAAAAAATATTCTAACATATATCACTATAATAATCTGGAATTGGTACATTCATTAATCATTCACCAAATACTGTTAAATATTGCTTAGAAGTTTTATCAATATTTAATATCATGATTAAATGTGTTGTGTCAAATATGTGTACCTTTAGGTATTCAGGGACCTCCTTAGGATAACTCAGGAGACTTGCGACTTCTAAGAGACAGTTCAATGTGAAGTTCTTAGGAAGGGAGGTGCTCTCAACAGCCTCAGTGGTGAACACCAGAGCCGCCTGGCAGTACTTGGAGAAGTTACCAAGTAGCTACCAATTTGTGTTCGAAGATTCTGTGGTGCCGGGGTTCAAACTCAAGACTTAGACATAAGACAGTTGTGTCCTTGACTGCTTAACTGACCCACACGCCAGATCCATTAAGATATATTTACAACTCTTATAAAGAGCTTCCTAAAAAATAGACACATCTTATTCATCTTTAAAATTATGGGGATGAATCAACTACAACTACAATAACAACTCATGGGTTTCCTGTGAAATCATCAATAGTATGCCATTTTGAAAAAAGATACATATGGGCCGGGAAGGTGGCGCTAGAGGTAAGGTGTCTGCCTTGCAAGCGCTAGCGTAGGACGGACCGCTGTTCGATCCCCCGGTGTCCCATATGGTCCCCCCAAGCCAGGGGCAATTTCTGAGCGCATATCCAGGAGTAACCCCTGAGCGTCAAATGGGTGTGGCCCAAAAACCAAAAAAAAAAAAAAAAAAGAAAAAAGAAAAAAGAAAAAAGATATATATATATATATCTACATGTATATATGTAGATATATATAATCCCTATTTTATGTGATGTCATTCTCAAAGTTTCCTCTTTTTGCTTTTTTTCTCCAACAGTTTGGTTTGATTTATGTTTCTAGAAAAACTGATATAATCAATAATAAAGCTTAGGCTCTGAAAAAAATTTTAACATCCTGCCAGTAGGGGGAACCAAGCATCTATGCTAAAGTCATTAAAAGGAGTTAAGTGAGGTCCTTGACTCAGGAGCCTGGCTCTAGGGCTGGGCCTGTGCTCACTGGAGACTGCAGCTGTGCCCTCTGTGGCCTAGCAGAGTTCCCTACTCAGGGACATTTGTGTCTCCGCAGGTGCTGCCCCCACACAAACCCCCCCACCCCCCCCCCACCGCCCCACCCCCCGCTCTCTCAAGGGGTAAGCAAACCTCTCTCCTTATTTATGAGTTTAGCATGTGAGCTGAAATGTGGCAGAAGAGTATCAGGAAGGAAGTTCATTTGCATGAACAGTCTAGTCTCTGGCTGAGGATGGGGAAGAAAAGGAGCACAGAGGCATCCCAGCCACACCGGGCATCAGGCTTCTGTGTGCAGCATGGACTGGATTCCTCTAGCTCTCCTGCTCCTCTCTCACTACACAGGTATGAACAGGGCTCAGGGATCTTCAAGAAAACTTCCCTTTTGTTCATCCACTTGATGCATGTTCTTTTGATTCTTGTGTCAGAGTAATGAGACTCTTTCTTTGTAGGTTCCCTTTCCCAGCCTCTGGTGACTCAGCAGTCCTCCATGTCTGCATCTCCTGGAACAACAGCCAGAATCCCCTGCACCCTGAGAAGTGACATCAGTGTTAGTGGAAAAAACATACATTGGTATCAGCAGAAGGCTGGAAGTCAGCCCCGGTTTTTCCTGTACTATTACTCAGACACAGACAATAAGTTGGGACCTGGTGTCCCTAATCGCGTCTCTGGATCCAAAGAGACCTCCACAAATACAGCTTATTTGCTCATCTCTGGTCTGCAGTCTGAGGATGAGGCTGATTATTATTGCCATGTATATTACAATAGTGCTCACACAGTGCCAGAGACAGATGAGGAAGTGGGACCAAAACCCTCAGTTACTTAGTTTTCCTGACCCAATTTTTCATCTTCACGTAATATTTCCATTCCATAATCACTCTAGAAAGTTGCATCATTGTTTGGATGTTTCCTAGGTTGTAGAACAAGGGGTGTGTGTGTGTGTGTGTGTGTGTGTGTGTGTGTGTGTGTGGTAATAGGTTTGATTGTTGATACCACCAACACAGTCAGACGTGTTCTCTGGCACCAATATGTGATTGCTGTAGCAAAAATATGCCAAAAAAACTAGGAACTTACCATGACTTTCTCAATAGAGAGAATTGAACAGTGTTCAATAGTAAAATCCCAATAAGATAGAAGTTAATTTTCATCCATATGACAATATATAGAAAATTTCTAGGAATGATATCATTGTGTGTTAGATAGCTATAGAGACACACAGATACTAAAAGACATAAAGTAACTGTATGCCTCTAAGATATATTTTCTGTGTATGTTCTTTGGAGGAATTCTACTTTTAAAATGGACACCAGGACATGGTTCTGTGCAAGACAAAAGTTTCTTCAGTTAATTGTTTCAGCCTACCAGACAGAAGACCATGTCCTAAGAGTGAGAAATTTATTCAGCTAGAATATTGCTTACATAATTTAAAATGATAATTAAACAAAACTTTACCAAGATAACATGTAATGATAATCTAAGCAGTGTAGGATGAATTTTGGAAAGTTGGGGACATGGTAGTGTTTAGCAGTCTTCAGGGATTACTCCTGGCTCTGAACTCTGGGATTACACCTGGTGGTGCACAAGGCACCCTAAGGGATTCTGGCAATCAAATCCAGGTAACACACATGCAATGCAAACACATCGCCTGCTGTGCTATTGCTTTGGCTCCTGAGTCTTGTAATTTATATATTTCTAATTAAAAAAGTTGAACAAAATAGATTTAACTTTTATTGTCTTAAAAGTTTTTTTAAGTTGGGGCAGGAGCAATGGCGCAAGCTTTAAGGCATCTGCCTTGCCTGTGCTAGCCTAGGACAGACTGTGGATTGATACCCAGGCATCCAATATGGTTCCCCAAGCCAGGAGCGATTTCTGAGTGCATAGCCAGGAGTAACCCCTGAGTGTCACAGGGTGTGGCCCAAAAAACAAAAACAAAACAAAACCAAAACCATTTTTTAAGTTATATCCCAAAGTCACATTATTTAAAATATAAACTCTTGATGGATTAAATACATATACAAAAATTAGAGATAAAAATTCTCTAATTTAAATACAGGAAAACAGCTGTTATTATAACAGAAACATCTTTTAGAAAATTATCAAATTCATGGGACCAAAGTAAGAGAACAGCAGGTAGGGAGCTTGTCTTGCATGTGCTCGGTCTGAGTTCGGTCTCCTGCATCCCATATGGCTCCCTGAGCATGCCAAGAAGGCTTCTTGAGCAAAGCTAGAAGTAGCCCCTGAGCAATGACAGTTGTGGTTAAAAAAGAGATTAAAAAATGATCAGATTCAAATTCTCTGAGGGAATTTGAAGTGTTTTACTGAAATCAAACATTATTAGAGAATGAATTCTTCATTTTGATTACCACTAGGAATATAGTAATATCACTGATCCATACAACTTTTTTGTAGATATGTCTTGTTTCCAGAAGTTTTTGATTTCCATTTTATTTTATCTTTGACCCACAGGTCATTCAGTAGTAAACTAGTTAATTTTTCTTCTGTGCCCCTTTATAGTTTACTTCTAATTTCATTGGTTTCCAAAACAAAAGTTAAAGCCCAGATGGATTCACTAACAAATTATTTCAAACATATGTCTGTCATTTTCCTGACACATTTCTGAGTGGAATTACTGGATTTTTTGTTTCAGCTTGTTGAATGCTTCATAATTCTTGGATTTCTAGACTTTATCTGATGTTTTGTGCACAAGTCTTTTCCTCTATTCAGCAGATGACTTAGATTGAGCTTCTTTTACCTTTAAAAGGTTTTCAGTTCTATGTAGTTCCCTTTGCTTATTTTGTGCTGGTTTCCTTGCCTCTGGAATCAAATCATTGAAGACATCTCTGGAATCCACTTCCAGGAGAGCATTGCCTACAATAATATCAATGTATTTTTTGTATCCTGAAATAATGTCTAGATATTTAAGCTGCTTTGAATGATTTATTTTGTAGGAAAAAAATAATTTCTATATTTTTATAGGAAGTAAATAATAAAAATCAGAGCAGAAATTAATGAACTGGTCACCCAAAGAACAATCCAAAAGATCAATGAATACAAGAGTTGGTTCTGGGAAAAAATAACAACAACAACAACAACAAAAAGCCAACAAGTTGGATAAAACATTAATAAGATTCACAAAGAAAGAGTGTGAGAAACGCATTACTTCAAATCAATGAAAGGCAGGTTAGTACTATATATATACTACAGCAATACAAAGGGTAAGCAGAGATTACTTTGAGAATCTTTATGCTACAAAACAAGAGGACCTTGAAGAAATGAATAAATTTCGAACTCCTTTTACCTACCAAGACTGAACTAAGAGTATATGGAATCCCTGAATAGACCTATCAGTACCAAAGGAATTGAAATAGTAAACAAAAGGTTTCCCCCAAACAAAAGCCCAGACCTATAATGTTTCATAGTGAATGTTCAAATAGTTAAAGAGGAATTATTGCCAATACTTTTTGCTTCTTACAGCAAATTGAATGTGTGTGATTATGTGTGTTATATATAAGGTAGTTTAAAGGTTATCTCATTATAAATATTATCTCATTATCTCATTATTATCTCATTATATCTCTGGTTCAGAGGCATCGAGAAAGGAACTCTTATTCACTGCTGGTCGGATATGACTGGTCCAGCCTTTTACAAAAACAACATAATTATTCCTCAAAATCCTATAAATTGACCTTCCATCTGACCCAACAGTACCACTTCAAGGAATCTACCCTAGGAGCACAAAAACACAATGTAGTCAAGTCCTCTGTATTTCTATGTTCACTTTAACACTATTCATAATGGCAGAATTTGGAAATAACTCAAGAGCCAACAACAGATGAGTTGATAAAGAAATGGTGGTACATCTACAGAATGACAACGATATTGGACATAATGACTCTGGAGAAGGATTGGTTGCTGCAAGGACATAAAACAATAGGCAGAATACTCCTCAGTAAAAATATTTCGAACTGCAGTGTCTAAAAGGGAGGAGGAAGAAATGAATGACAGTGACTATCCATACATAAGCATGAGAGAGAAGAAAAAATATACAATGGCATAAATATCTAGGACTATTATTTACAAATATTGGTTGTGAAACATACACAAGATAAAACACTCACTATAAAATATGATAGCTATATTACTTTGGATAAGCACATAATTTATATGTGATTGCCTACTTACTTATAGTTATACTTTGGGTAAGCAATGCTTGAGCTTCACATCAGCATGTCAATTTTGAAAGAATCTTATATTGACATACTCTTATTAAGTACAAAAATTTTACAAAGGCAATTCTATACATATTATTAAGTTTTTTGTAATATTAAGTTTCTTATAATATTAAGATACTTATAATATTAACACCACACATATCCATACGAAATATCAAAGTTAAAGAAAATTATTGAAGTGGTTGGGGAGATAGTACAGCAGGTACACAGTGTTCCATTCTCAATCCCTGTCATCCAATCTGGTTCCTTGGGAAGCACCAGGTATGATTCCTTAATGCAAAGCCAGAGAAACTGCTGGGCATCACTGGGTAGACACCAAAACAGCAACAAAATGAGCCAGGAAAACTTTTATAGGAATGCCCTGGATCTTGAATAATGTCAGCAGAAAGACAGTTTTTGATTTAAGTTTAAATTAGAAATAAATTACTGACTAGTATTATTGAATGGATGAAGTTTTTGTCCCACACCCTCTAATGTGAATATCACTGTGAGCTCCATTGTTATGATAAATATGGCAGTAATAGTCTCATCTTCAACCTACAACCTGGAGATGTGCGGGAATCCTCATTGGCTGAGGGCTCTTTGGATCTTAGAAAGCAATAAAGACTCTAGATCCAACTGTAAGCTTGTGGAATAATACTGGAGACACCTAGGAGACTCGTGGTCTTCTGCTAGTACCATATATGCTGTAGCTCTCAAGACTGGAAATCTGCACATAGTACACAGGAGTCTGGCTGTTGTTCCTGGAGAAGCAGATAAAATAACAGGTATTGCCTAGTCAGAAGACTGGAACAAGGAAACTGCAAATAGTCATAATTCTGGGGTTAGGATCAGGATGAAGCTAACGCAGATTCTAAAAAAATCGTGGAGAGTTCTCTTGGGGCAATCTTCTGAATGCAAGCCTTACCAGTGCAGTGGGAAAGGAACAGAAGCAAGAGAAACTTCAGGCCATGCTACACACAGATCTCTGATCCCCACAATGGAATGACACGGATTCCCTGTCCTCTCCACCTTCTACCAGAGGAGGAATTGTTCATGCAAGTATGTGCCAAACCTTTCTTGAGCCTTGGAGCTGAAGGTCACCTCTCTCCCACAAGGGCAAGGGTGGGTATTTGCTTGCCCCTTTGGGAGAAACTTGTGAAAAAGTAGCTGCTGAGAGCACAAAAATGTCCCTATTCAAGGGTCTTTGCCAGGCCAGAGTATTCTCAGATGCTGAGACCCCATCAGTGAGCACAGAGCCCAGTGCCCAAGCCCAGGATCCTGGAAGTGGAGGGTCCTCACTGAGCTGGGAACACAGGCAAGTTCAGCAGCAACCCAGTGACACCTCACATATCCCTATTAAAAAAGAGAGAAAACTGAGGCCGAAAATGTAGTGCTAAAGGTAAGGCGTCTGCCTTGCAAGTGCTAGCCTAGGTGGACCACAGTTCGATCCCCTGGCATCTCATATGGTCCCCTAAGCCAGGAGCGATTTCTGAGAGCATAGACAGGAGTAACCCCTGAGTGACACTGAGTGTGGTCAAAGAAAACAAACAAACAAAAAAAGATAGAAAACTAAATTTTCTAGGAAGATAAAAACATTTTATGTATTATTTAAAATTAGTAAAAATGCTATAATGTAATGAACACACAAGACATAGAATATGAATAATTTCACAGAGTATTTTTGGTTTATTTATTTATTTTGGTTTGGAGCCACACTTACCGTGATTATGGCCCATTCCTGAAACAATACTCAGGGATTACTTCTGGCTGGAGTTGAGACACCATATCTGGTCCTGGTGATCTGACCAAGCTATTGTGAAAGTGTTTCCTAATTTGTAACACACATATCATCATCTACTCTCACTGAAGATGTAGTCTTAACTTTTATTTTGTTAGAAGTCCCATGTTTAAGCTCAGGTGCACACACATTGAAGGATAGGGCTCTACCACTAAGTCACATCTCTTGCTCAAAATTAATGTATTTTGGGGGAGCCAGAGCAGTGGTGAAGAGATAGGCATTTGCCTTGCAAGTGGCTAACCTATGACAGACCTTGGTGCGACCCAGCATCCCAAATGGTCCCTATGCCAGGAGCGATTTCTGAGCGCATAGCCAGGAGTAACCCCTGAGTGTCACCAGGTGTGGCTCCAAAACCAGAAAAAAAATGTATTTTTTGTAAAGGAAGAATAATAGATATAATGACCTGAATTCCTCTATATCATAACTTTCCAATGTTCCAATGTTCAGAAAAGGATATTCAACATATTTCTCTTATGAATAGATATGAACAAATGAAAGCATCAAGGACATAGCTAATCACATTGATGGCTGAGATATTTCAAAAATAGAGGGATCAAAGATATAAAGCAGGTAAGGTGCTTACCTATCATGTATTCAACCTGGGTTTGATCTCTGCCACTATACATGTATCCAAGCTCTGTCAGAAGTGATCCCTAAGCACAGAGAAAATCCTGAGCATGACAGGTTGATTTCTAATACACTTTCACACTCCCAAAGAAACATAGTAACAAGAGCTAGAGTTTATGAGCAATAATTGGTTGTTTATGTTTACATTTTCACTACTGAATGAATTTTGCCATCCTCCCTGGACCCAAGGATGCTCTGTCCATCTCAAAGATCTGCACTGATGATGACGCATTTTATTACTATGCTTTCTGATTTACTACAATACACCTCAATAGGAAAGCAGGTAGAGTCCTCCTGCCAAGAGACGTGCCCTGATCTGAGTGCAGAGATTGCTTCATGACATGAGGCCTCGAAGCAAGCAAAGACCCTCAGTCAAGGTGGTCATGAAGTTTTACTTTACTTATTTATTTAATTTTTGGTGGGGTTACCTGGCAATGCTCAGGGATTAGTTACTCCTGGCTCTATGCTGAGAAATGGCACGGGGGACCATATGGGATATTGGATTTGAACCGTAGTCCTGCATGCAGAGCAAACACCCTACCTCCATGCTATCTCTCCTGCCCCAAATAGTTTTATTTTTAATAAAATATATATTTGAAAATAGGGGTACATTCTCCCTGTGAGTTGTAATTATAGTTCTTTAGAGAAATTATTACATTTTTGCACAAATAACTATCCAAGATAGAACCAAGAGAAAAAGTGGATCCAGAGATATAGTATGGTGGGTATAGGTTTGCACTGCACATGGTTAATGATTCGTGATATCCCATATGTTCACCTGAGTCATCCCCGGAACGGAGTGATCCCTGGCACAGAGCCAGGAATAAGCCCTGAGCACTGACATCACCTATTATGCTCCCACACACACAAAAAAGAGAGGAAATTGCACAGTTGAAAAGACTTATATTCTACTTTATCGAGTCTCCAGCTGGTTTTTGTGTCAAAGTGGTATGTGTCTCAGAATCTGCTTGTGGGTTGGAGATAGTAAGGCACAGGAAAGGCACAAACTGACTTACTTGCAGATGAAAAGCTTCCATTCCTGAGCCAAGTGCTGAGGCCCACTAGCAGAAGTGCATACCCATAAATGAACATAAGAGGGCTCAAGGTACCAGGCTGTAGGAAACCAAGCTCAGTAGTGAAATGCACCCACAAGATATTTTCATCTAAAGTAGAACGACTCAACTCATTTAATCAAAACTGAGAGCCTCATTTGCATGAAGCACCACCTCCATTGCTGTAGGAGATATAAGGAGAATTTGGAGGTGGGTGCTGGGCTCCAAAGTTCGGGAAATCTGCACTGTGAGGTCTGCATCATGGCCTGGGCACCTCTCCTGCTCCTACTTCTGGCTCACTGCACAGGTCTGGGATTTTCTGGGTTAGTGGAAAAAGATGGGAAAGGATATCCTGTACCTTTATGGCCGTGTCTTGTGCTCTAACCTTGGTCTCCCATCTGTTTTTAGTGGTGAATTCTCAGAATGTGGTAACTCAAGAAGCATCACTATCCATTACTCCTGGAGGGACAGTCACACTTACCTGTGGCTCCAGTGCTGGGGTTGTTACCGCCAGTAACTATGCTGCTTGGGTTCAACAGGAGCCTTACCAGGTGCCATGGGGTCTAATAAGTGATGCCAATAATAGGCATCCAGGTGACCCCGGCCGATTCTCTGGCTCCCTGCAAGGAAATAAGGCTGCCCTGACCATCACAGGAGCCCAGGCTGAGGATGAGGCTGACTATTACTGTGCTCTGTGGTTCAGCAACCATTTCCACAGTGACAGATGCAGGTGGGGAAGAGAGGCATAAACCCTAAACTCAACCTCACCCTTTAAGTCTGAGTACACCATGCACTTTTTAATTATAATTACTTTTCAGTATAAGGTTAATAAAAACACAAAGAAATAAAAGAAATCTATCTTTACAAACATTGAAAGAACCAAAATTTTCCAGAACATTAAATAATTTTTCCCTTAAAATCTTTGCTCCCAAGAACCTGATATGACATTCAGATTGTCTTTTTGTGCCAAACTGGGAACTTCTGAGGATATAAATGCCTGTGAGCCTTCCTTTTTCAGGAAAAGAATGTCAGTTCTTAACCTTACTCAGGACTTTCAGGTCCATCACCTTTCTTTGAGAAAGAATTTCAGGAAAAGAAGAGCAGTAAAGTGAAAATTGAGAAAATTGAGAAATTCTGAGGAAGAGGAGAGAGAATAATGTGCTGATGAAAGAAATTGGGCTACACCAAAGGAAAAAAGATTTCAGCATGTATACCAACATTAACATATGAAAATAAATGATTGATATATGATATGTGACATGTGGTTGGTCACCATGTACCCAAGCAATATGTGAATACAGCAATGACAAATGGGCCCAGGAAGCACATGCCCTCACTTCCTTCAAGATGGCTTATATAGATGTTCCTAACTTACCCCACAGGACCTTTCTATCTCGGAGAGTGTCCATTGCTAGGGTGGTTGCCAAGGGTTTGACAACTACTTGGAAGTAGTTTATGGTCTACTTTGACATTCCTTTCCTGGTGTTTCTCTTGCTGGAATGTCTCTGGGCTGCAGAGGTGCCTGGATAAGAAATAGATCAGGCCTTAGTTTCAGTGTCCACAGTGTGGTTGCTGGCAATCTTAGGGCTATTTTTAGAGTGATTTCTCACATTCCACCTCTTGGTTTGATTATATCTCAAGAACGTTTGTTACTTCCCAAGAACTCATTGGCATGGGGTAGGATTTCCCTACTATCTCTATAGGCCTGGCTGATTTTACTGAAACTTGAAATTTAATTATATTTTAGTCACCAAGAGAACCATCAGATAAGGAAACAATATTCTCTGGTCTTTATCATGTGTTCTCTAATTATAGGAAAGTTCTTTACTGGAAGAACTAAGTATTCTGGACTGACTCATTTCCTGAGGATTGACCTGACCCTGTCACTATATTTCAGCTTGTTTCATCTGGAGAAGCAACCACATCTATTATGTTGATAGAAATGTCTACTGGCAAGAACTGGGAATATCTTCCTTAGTAGAAATGAATTTGCTTATTTTTTTCTGTAGTAGGTTAAAGTTTCTTTTTGAAATTTTTTAGTGATTTTGATTATTTCATGATATGTCTATGTGTGTTAGTGGTGTAAAACTAAAATGGTTTAAGGAAGTGAATAAGAAAAATAACAGAATGAGAGTGTGGAGAAAAAGAGAGAATGGTGTATGTCTCCCATTCCATCCCTTAATACCATCATATTGCACACTATGCTAGTTTCCTTTCTGCAACTATAACATGGTCAGCTATATGCAGAGATTTATTTTCTCACTACTTGAGGGTAGATGATACCAATACAAATGGCCTATATTCTGGTTAGCTACTAAAAGTAAATTTAGATGGATAGGATTCTGTATTAGTGTAGCCTGGATTAATAACTTACACTTTCAATCTACATGGGATAATTGGGCACCCTGAAGGGGATTTCAGCTTTCATGCTTTCCTCTGGAAATTCCCGAGTCTATAGACACCCAAAACTCTGCTTCTCATTAAATGTTCTTCCTAAAGCTCATGTTATCAGAGTAGTTATAAAAACAAAGAATCTCACTGTTGTAATCATTATTTTCAGATGATCTGATCCTTGTTCCAATACCATTGTGCTGTTAGATAATATAACACCAATATCAATCTATGAACTACTTGTTCATAGACCTGTGGAGCTCATTAAGTAATCCTATCCTAGCTGAACAGTCTTTCTTGGGGCCCAATCAGGATGCTGTCTTATAATGAGTGGAGGAATATAGCTTTTTTATTTTTTTTTATTTTTATTTATTTATTTATTTATTTATTTATTTTTGGTTTTTGGGCCACACCCTGTGATGCTCAGGGGTTACTCCTGGCTATGCGCTCAGAAGTTGCTCCTGGCTTCTTGGGGGACCATATGGGATGCCGGGGGATCGAACCGCGGTCCGTCCTAGGCTAGCGCAGGCAAGGCAGGCACCTTACCTCCAGCGCCACCGCCCGGCCCCAGGAATATAGCTTTTTTAATACTCCAGTAAGTATTACTTACCCCTGGTAAGTTAGAAATATGCGTTCTGCACCTGAATAGTCAGAACAAACATAGACTCAAAATAAAAGGCTGGAGAAAAATTATCCAAGCAAACAATACCCATAAAAAAGCTGGAGTGGCCATAATAATATCAGATAATGCAAACTTTGTACTCAGGAAGGTTGTAAGGGACAAAGATGGACATTTTATATTAATCAAGGGGTATGTAGAGCAGGAAGAAATCACTCTGCTAAACATATATGCACCGAAAGAGGGTCCAGCAAAATATTTAATACAATTGTTGACAAATCTGAAAAATAATATCAATAACAACACAATAATTGTGGGGGACCTCAACACTGCTTTGTCAACATTGGATAGGTCAACCAGACTGAAACCCAACAAGAATATACTAGACCTGAGGAGAGAAATGGAAGAAAGAGGCCTAGTGGATATATATAGGACACTCCATCCCCAGAAACCTGGATACACATTCTTTTCCAATGTACATGGGACAATCTCCAGGATAGACTACATGCTGGCACATAAAACATACCTCCATAATATCAAGAGGATAGAAATTTTGCAGGCTACCTTCGCTGACCACAAGACTCTGAAATTATTTGTGAATTCCAAAGGGACACAGAAGAAAAACTTTAATACCTGGAAGTTAAACAGCCTCACACTGAATAACCAATGGGTTTGAGATAAAATCAAAGAGGAAATCAAAACCTTCCTGAAAACAAATGATAATAAAGACACAAACTATCAGAACTTATAGGACACAGCAAAAGCAGTAATGAAAGGAAAATTTATAGCTTTGCAAACACACATCAGGAAGAAAGAAGGGGCTAACCTGAGTAGCTTAATGGCGCAGCTCCTAGAAATAGAAAGTGCTAAACAAAAGGACCCAAAAATAGGGAGACAGAAGGAAATAACAAAGCTGAGAGCAGAAATCAACGAAGTGGAAACCCAAAATACAATCCAAAAGATCAACAAAAGCTGAAGTTGGTTCTTTGAAAAAATAAACAGGATTGATAGACTACTGGCAAAACTAACAAAGAAATAGAGAGAGAAACTTGGTAACTCGTATTAGGAATGAAAAAGGAGAGATCACTACTGATATGACAGAGATTCAAAGGGTAAGCAGAAACTACTTTGAGAAACTCTATGCTACTAAAAATGAGAACCTGGAAGAAATGGATAAATTCTTGGACTCTTATAATCTTCCACAGTTGAAGGAAAAGGATGTAGCATATCTAAACACCCCCATCACTATTGATGAAATTAAAATGGTAATCAAATGTCTGCCCAAATTCAAAAGCCAAGGCCCAGATGGATTCACTAATAAATTTTTTCTAACTTTCCAAGAGGAACTACTATCAATCCTGGCAAGACTCTTTCATAAAATTGAACAAACGGAAACACTTCCAAATAGCTTTTATGAAGCCAACATCACCTTGATACCTAAACCAGACAGAGATGCTATGAAAAAAGAAAATTATAGACCAATATCGCTGATGAATGCAGATGCAAAGATCCTCATCAAAATCCTGGCAAATAGTATTCAGTGCCTCATTAAGATTATCCACTATGATCAAGTAGGTTTCATCCCAGGAATGCAAGGATGATTTAACATCCGTAAATCTATCAACATAATACACAACATCAACAACAACAAAAAATAAAAATCACATGATCATATCAATAGTCACATTTGATAAGCATTCGATAAAGTCCAACACCCATTCTTGATCAAAATTCTCAGCAAGATGGGAATGGAAGGAACCTTTCTCAATATAATTAAGGCCATCTACCACAAGCCAGAGGCAAATATTGTCCTCAATGGAGAAAAACTGAAAGCCTTTCCTCTAAATTCTGGCACAAGACAAGGCTGTCCTCTCTCACCACTCCTATTCAACATAGCACTGGAAGCACTTGCTATAGCGATTAGGCAAGAAAAAGATATCAAGGGAATCCAGATAGGAAAGGAATAAGTCAAGCTCTCGCTGTTTGCAGATGACATGATACTCTACCTAGAAAACCCTAAAGTCTCTACAACAAAGCTTCTACAAACAATAGACTCATATAGCAAGGTGGCAGGCTACAAAAATTAACACACAAAAATTAATGGCCATTCTATACACCAATAGTAATGAGAAAGAAATGGGCATTAAGAAAACAACCCCATTCACAATAGTGCCACACAAACTCAAATATCTTGGAATCAACTTGACTAAAAATGTGAAGGACCTATACAAAGAAAACTATAAAACTCTGCTCCAAGAAATAAGAGCGGACTTGTGGAAATGAAGCACATACCCTGCTCATGGATTGGCAGGACTAACATCATTAAAATGGCAGTACTCCCCAAAGTATTGTACAGATTTAATGCAATCTCTCTAAAGATACCCATGACATTCTTCAAATAAGTGGATCAGGCACTTTTGAAATTCATTTGGAATGATAAACACCCTAGAATAGCTAAAGCAATAATTGGGAAAAAGAATATGGGAGGAATTACTTTCCCCAACTTTAAACTGTACTACAAAGCAATAGTAATCAAAACAGCATGGTATTGGAATAAAGACAGGCCCTCAGATCAGTGGAATAGGCTTGAATACTCAAAGTATGTTTCCCAGACATACAATCACCGAAATCCTAATTGGAGCAAAGAAAGCCTCTTCAACAAGTGGTGTTGGCACTGTCTAGTCACTTGCAAAAAATTGAACTTAGACCCCCAGCTAACGAAGGTTAAATCGAAATGGATGAAAGACCTCGATATCAGACCCCAAACTATAAGATATATAGAACAACATGTAGGTAAAACACTCCAGGACATTGAGACTAAAGGCATCTTCAAAGAGGAAACTGCACTCTCCAAGCAAGTGAAAGCAGAGATTAACAGATAGGAATATATTAAACTGAGAAGCTTCTGCACCTCAAAAGAAATAGTGCCCAGGATACAAGAGCCCCCCACTGAGTGGGAGAAACTATTCACCCAATACCCATCAGACAAGGGGCTAATCTCCAAAATATACAAGGCACTGACAGAAATTTATAAGAAAAAAACATCTAATCCCATCTAAAAGTGGGGAGAAGAAATGAACAGACACTTTGACAAAGAAGAAATACAAATGGCCAAAAGACACATGAAAAAATGCTCCACATCACTAATTATCAGGGAGATGCAAATCAAAACAACAATGAGGTACCACTTCACACCCCAGAGATTGGCACACATCACAAAGAATGAGAACAGCAGTGTTGGCGAGGATGTGGAGAGAAAGGAACTCTTATCCACTGATGGTGGGAATGACGTTTAGTTCAACCTTTATGGAAAGCAATATGGAGATTCCTCCAAAAACTGGAAATCAAGCTCCGATACGACCCAGCTATACCACTCCTAGGAATATATCCTAGGGACACAAAAATAAAATACAAAAATCCCTTCCTTACACCTATATTCATTGCAGCACTATTTACCATAGCAAGACTCTGGAAACAGCCAAGATACCCTTCAACAGATGAATAGCTGTAGAAACTGTGGTACAAACAGACAATGGAATATTATGCAGCCATCAGGAGAGATGAAGTCATGAAATTTTTCTACACATGGATGTACATGGAATCTATTATGTTGAGCGAAATAAGTCAGAGAGAGAGAAAGACGCAGAATGGTTTCACTCATCTATGGGTTTTAAGAAAAATGAAAGACATTCTTGCAATAATAACTTTCAGACACAAAAGAGAAAAGAGCTGGAAGTTATAGCTCACCTCATGAAGCTCACCACAAACAGGGATGAGTTTAGTTAGAGAAATAACCACATTTTGAACTATCCTAATAATGAGAATGTACGAGGGAAATAGAAAGCTTGTCTAGAGTACAGGCAGGGGTTGGGTGGGGAGGAGGGAGATTTGGGACATTGGTGATGGGAATGTTGCACTGGTGATGCACTGGTGTTCTTTACATGACTGAAACCCAAACACAATCATGTATGTAATAAAGTTGTTTAAATAAAAAAAAAAAAGAAATATGCGCTCTGCTTTTTTTTTTTTTTTTTTTTTTTTTTTGGTTTTTGGGCCACACCCTGTGACGCTCAGGGGTTACTCCTGGCTAAGCGCTCAGAAATCGCCCCTGGCTTGGGGGGACCATATGGGACGCCGGGGGATCGAACCGCGGTCCTTCCTTGGCTAGCGCTTGCAAGGCAGACACCTTACCTCCAGCACCACCTACCCGGCCCCGTGCGCTCTGCTTTTTAATTCCTTTCCAGTTAAATTTAGATCAGAAGTTAAGCAGTTTTTACATAGAAACTATTGAAAATATCTTCTTACTCTTCTCAGTGCAAGAAGATGTTTTCCACTGGAAATATTTATTTGGTTACAAATGACAAATTAGTTGGTCCTCTACGCTGTTTTTCTTAGTGATGTAAGGAATTTAAGTCCCAATATAAAAGTGTAAAGGAATGTCCTTCAACTGCCTTTTCTACTTGCCTTAGGACCCATGACTCCACACATTGGGCTACCTAATGTCACATGAAGAGATGGGTAATTAAGCAAAACGTGTGCATTGTAACAATCACTCCACTGTAGTTTACCATAGTACAATGCTATATAGCTACTGTGTGACTCCACCCCGGATTTACATGTAACTAGCTACAAGACACGCCCATTTCTGGGAGGTGTCTTGGGCGGATATTACGTGTATCATTACCTGCAAGGCCCTCCCAGGATTGGGAGGGATCTTGGGGAGATTATAAAGGTGTGGCCTCAGGGCCACAGGGAGGAATTTGCATTTACCTGGTTGAGGGAATTTGCCAGCATGGAGGTCAGAGGAAAGATGGCTGAAAGAAGTTAAGATGCAGGGCAAGCCAAGAATGGCATGTGCTTCAATGGTTATGATATAGGCCACACACGTGGGCCGGGGCCAATAAAGATGTTATCTCTCTGGAAGCCTGCCTGTGAGTGAGTTCTATACCCGCCGCTTTCCTGGACACATACCTGCCGCTGAAGGGGGTTGCAGAGCCACGTGGCCTGGGATGGCAGAGAAAGGTCCCTCCTGTGTCCACCACTATCCAAGCCTATCCTAAGGGTTGTAACTCTACACTACTGATTGTATAATTTAAAAATAGAATCAAATGGGAACAGACTGGAACAGACTTAGTACAGCAGCTAAGATATTTACCTTACATGCATCCAAATCGATTCCATTCCTGGTATCCCAGATGGTCCCTAAGCCCTGTAAGGAGTAACTTTTTTGTGAAGAGCCAGGACTAAGCCCTGAGTGCCTTGTGTATGACCGAAAAGCAAGCAAACAAAAAATAAACCATATATACATACCTCCATAGTAGATACTAGATATAGATATGCAGTTATTCTGTAATCACTGTTTATCTAATATGAACAACTTTTTCCTAGTTAGTAACTAAGTTTGCTTACTGAGGAGACTATTAAATACATTCTACCATAAAGTTAGGAACTAATAATTCTTGCAAGTTGGATGGACGGTGGTTCAAATCCCGGCATCCCATATGGTCGCCAGAGTATGCCAGGAGTGATTTATGAATGCTGAGCCAGGAGTAACCCCTGATCGCCATCAGGTGTGACCCTCCACACACACACACACACACACACACACACACACACACACACAATCATCTTGTAGGTAGAATTCCTTTGCCCGTGGTGATATCTACACCATAATATGCACTTTATTTCTCCTTGAGTTCTCCTGTCACTTCACAAGAAAAGGGTAATTTTCTTGTTTTATGAAACAAGAACAGTGGAATTATTTTCTTGTCTATTAGTCCTTTCTGATTGGTCCATGGCATTTCTATCTCTGCATTGCTTAGAAGATCCCTTTCCAGACTAAGGTGATTTTTGAAGAAAACGCATGCTCACAACCCTCAAGGTAGTCACACTCACATTATATTTGTGTGATGGATCTGTCAACACCAGTGACATGCTTTCTGAGCCTAATAGAAGAAGGCCTATCCTGTACCCTAAGGTCTGAACACACCCATATATATTTGTTGGTCCTTGAATGAATTTTGATACCCACCATGGACCCAAAGATTCTCCATCCATTACAAGGATCTGCACTGAAGATGAGGCATTTAACTACTATGCTTTATTAGTTAGTACAACACACCTCAATAGGAAAGCAGATAGAATCCCCCTGGCCAAGAGAAATGCCCTGATCTGATTGCAGAGATTGCTTCATAATATGAGGCCTCGAAGCAAGCACAGACCCTCAGTCAAGTTGGTCATAGAGTTTCATTTAAAAAAAAAAAAATATATATATATATATATATATATTTCTTAACAAGAGTGCATTCTACCTGAGTTGCAATTATAGTTCTTTAGATAAAATGATTACATTTTTGCACAAATAAGTGTCCAAGATAGAACCAAGAGTAAAAAGTGGGTCCAGAGATTTAGTACAGTAGGTAGAGGTTGGTATTGCACATGATTAATTAAAGTTTGATTCCTGGTACCTCATAGGTTCCCCAGAGTCAGGCCCGGCACAGAGCCAGGAATAAGCCCCGAGCACTGACATCACCTATTATTCTCCCCCGCAAAAAAAAAAAAAAAAAAAAAAAAAAAAGGAAACTGCTCAGTTGAAAGATGAAGAGCAAAAAAGTCAAAATGGTGTTTTTTTTTTTTTTTGGTTGTTTGTTTTTGGTCACACTCGTCAGCGCTCAGGGGTTACTTCTGGCTCTATGCTCAGAAATCACTCTTGGCAGGCTCGAGGACCATACGGGATGCCGGGATTCGAACCACCGGCCTTCTGCATGTGAGGCAAATGGCTTACGTCCATGCTATCTCTCTGGCCCCTCAAAATGTTATTGAAAATGTTATCCTTGTGTATTATCTCTCTGGTTCCTCCATAAAAAATTTAACAGTATTTGGTCTGTCTTTAAAAATGCAATGGGAGGGGCTGGAGAGAGAGAGCATGGAGGTAAGGCATTTGCCTCACATGCAGAAGGACGGTTGTTAAATTGCCGGCATCCCATATTGTCCCCGGAGCCTGCCCGGAGCGATTTCTGAGCATAGAGCCAGAAGTAACCCCTGAGTGTTGCCCGGTGTGACCACCCCCAAAAAATGCAATGGGAATTTTTATTAGGTTGCATGGAGCCTAAATAGCTTTTCTAGGCAGTTATTTTAGCATATCTATCCGTTATGTCCATAATCATGGAGTTTGCTAAACTATCCATGCAATATTTGGATAAATCCTCCTTCCTCAGGATGTATTGTTGAATTGGTTTCATTAATTTCTGTGGAGGTTCTTTGAATCAATGTTCATCATATATTAAAGTCTCTTATATACTTCTTTAGAGAAGTATCCAGCAGATTTTAGTGTCAAAGTGATATGTGTCCCATAGAAACTGCTTGTGGGTTGGAGATGATAAGGCACAGGCAAGGAATTTGCACAAACTGACTTACTTACAGATCAAAAACCACCATTCCTGAGCCAAGTGGTGAGGCCCACTAGCAGAAGTGCATGTCCATAAATGGACACAAGAGGGCGCAAGGTGCTAGGCTGTAGGAAATTAAGATCAGTAGTGAAATGCACCAGCAAGATATATTCACCTAAAGTAGAACGGCTCAAGTCATTTAATCAAAACCGAGAGGCTCATTTGCATGAATCACCATTTCCATTGCTGTAGGAGATATAAGGAGAATTTGGAGGTGGGTGCTGGGCTCCAAAGTTCGGGAAATCTGCACTGTGGTGCCTGCACCATGGCTTGGGCTCCTCTCCTGCTCCTACTTCTGGCACAGGGCACAGGTCTGGGGTTTTCTGGGTTAGTGGGAAAAGCTGGGAAAGGATATCCTGTATCTTTATGGCCGTGTCTTGCCCTCTAACCTTGGTCTCCCATCTGTTTTCAGTGGTGAATTCACAGAATGTTGTAACTCAAGAGGCATCACTATCCATTACTCCTGGAGGGACAGCCACACTTACCTGTGGCTCCAGTGCTGGGGCTGTTACCACCAGTAACTATGCCAATTGGGTTCAACAGAAGCCTTACCAGGTGCCACTAGGTTTAATATATTCAACCAATAAGAGGCCTTCAAATGTCCCTGCCCGATTCTCTGGCTCCCTGCAAGGAAACAAAGCTGCCCTGACCATCACAGGAGCCCAGGCTGAGGATGAAGCTGAGTATTACTGTGTTCTGTGGTTCAGCAACCATTTCCACAGTGACAGATGCAGATGGGGAAGTGGGACATAAACCCTAAACTCAACCTCACCCTTTAAGCCTGAGTACACCATGTACTTTTTTTTTTTTTTGGTTTTTGGGTCACACCCGGCAGTGCTCAGGGGTTACTCCTGGTTCTATTCTCAGAAATCGCTCATAGCAGGCTCATGGAACCATATGGGATGCCGGAATTTGAACCACTGACCTTCTGCATGCAAGGGAAATGCCTTGCCTCCATGCTATCTCTCCTGCCCACTATTAATTAATTTAATCATAATTAATTTTCATTATAAGATTGCTAAAAAATAGAAAGAAATAAAAGAAATCTATCTTTGCAAACAATGAAGGAACCAAAATTTTCCAGAATCTTAAATAATTTTTCCCTTATGTAGGCTGGTACCAACATATTCAGGGTTTTCCCCCCAAAACCGTGATGCTTGGAAATGATCGACCTCCGGGGATCCCAGCTCTGTTCACTGTACTAATTCTGGAAACAAGGCCTTTCTGACCATCTCAGATATTCAGCCTGAGGACGAGGCTGATTATTACTGTTCTTCATGGAATGCAAATATAAACAGTGCCACATTGCTTCCGACTCAAGGAGAAGTGAGACAAAACCCAGCCCTGCTCTGAATGCTAACCGCTAAAGCAACTCATGCAAGCATCAGAAAAATGGTACTTCAGAGGCTGTTACGTTAGAGTCAGTCTCTCTGAGCACAGACCCACAGAACAGAGTCAGAGTAATGATAATCCCTACTCCTTGAATCTGTATGTTTGTTTAATAGCTGTAGAGAGCTGCCACATGTCACAAGTCACCCTTTTGTGTTTTATGTATTAGAGTTGCACAGCCAACTCCAACATCTAATATCATCACATTTCTATCCTGCAAAGAAATTAAGAATCATTAGTGGATACCAAGGAGTTCCACTGTCCTCCCACTTACTCTAAGAAAATCACTAATCCATATTCTTTTTTAAAATATAAATCTTCATTTAAGCACCATGATTGCAAGCATGTTTGTAGTTGGGTTTCAGTTATAAACAGAATACCCACCTTCACCAGTGCAACATTCCCACCACCAATGCCCCCCACCCCCCACCTCTGCCTGTATTCGCGAAACATATTCTACTTCTCTCATTCTTTAACATTGTCATGCTAGTTGTTAGTGTAGTTATTTTTCTAAGAGTTCACCACTTTTTGTAGTGAGCTTTAAATTGTGAGCCAGTCCTTTCAGCCCTTCCAGTCCTTAAGTTTATTGTCTCTGGGCCTTATTACAGTAATGTCTTTAATTTTTCTTAAAACCCACAGTTGAGTGAGGCTATTCTGTGTCTATCTCTCTCCCTCTGGCTTATTTCACTTAACATATTAGATTCCACGAATAGGAAAAATTCATGACTTCAGCACTCCTGATGGTTGCATAATATTCCATTGTGTATATGTTCCACGGTTTCTTTAGCCATTCATCTGTTGAAGGGCATCTGGGTTGTTTCCAAAATCTGACTATTGTAAATAGTACTACAATGAATATTGATGCAAGGAAGAGATTTTTGAATAGTATTTTTGTGTTCCTAGGGTATATCCCTAGGAATGGAATAGCTGCATCATATGGAGTTCAATTTCCAGTTTTTTGAGGAATCTTCATATTGTTTTCTATAAAGGCAAGACAAGACAGCATTCCTACCAGCAGTGAATAAGAGTTCCTTTCTCTCCACATCCCTGCCAGCACTGTAGTTTTGATCGCAACTCCTTGATGATTACTGATATGGAACATTTTTCAAGTGCCTTTTGGCCATTTGTATTTCTTCTTTGGGGAAGTGTCTGTTCATTTCTTCTCCCCATTTTTTGATGTGGTTATATGTTTTTTTCTTGTTAAGTACTGTCAGTACTTGTATATCTTAGATGTTAGCCCCTTATCTGATGGGTAATGGGTGAATAGTTTTTCTCATTCTGTGGGTAGTTTTTGTATTCTAGACATTATTTTATTTGATGTGCAGAAGCATCACAGCTTAATAGAGTTCCATCTTTTTATCTCTGCTTCCACTTGTTTGAAGACTGCTGTTTCTCCTTGAAAATGCTTTTACTCTCAATGTCATGGGGTGTTTTACCTATGTGCTATTCTACATATTTATGGTTTCGTGTCTCATCTGCATTTGGATTTGACCTTTATGCATGGTGTTAAATGGAGGTCTGATCTCACTGTTCTGCAAGTGGCTGACCAGTTGTGCCAACACCACTTGTTGAAGAGGCTTTCCTTGCTCCATTTTGAATTTCTTGCCCCTTTATCAAAGATTAATTGATTGTGTGTCTGGGAACATTCTCTGAATACTCAAGTTTATTTCACTTATCTGAAGTCTGTCTTTATTTCAATACCATGCTGTTTTAATAACGATTAGCTTTGTAATACAACTAAAAATTGGGAAAAGTTATGCCTCCCATAGTCCTTTACCCAAGTGTTGGTCTAGCTATTCATGGGTGTTTATTGTTCCAAATGAATTGCCGGAGTGTTTGGTCCACTTCTTTGAAGAATGTCATAGGTACCTTTAGAGGGATTGCATTAAATCTGTACAATGCATTGGGGAGTATCGCCATTTTATTTTTATTTATTTATTTATTTATTTATTTTTTGGTTTTTGGGTCACACCCGGTGACGCTCAGGGGTTACTCCTGGCTATGTGTTCAGAAGTCGCTCCTGGCTTGGGGGACCATATGGGACACTGGGGGATCAAACCGGGATCCATCCAAGGTTAGCGCAGGCAAGGCAGGTACCTTACCTCTAGCGCCACCACCCGGCCCCTTATTTATTTATTTATTTATTTATTTATTTATTTATTTATTTATTAGTTTTTGGGTCACACCTGGTAGTGCTCAGAGGTTACTCCTGGCTCTATGCTCAGAAATCGCTCCTGGCAGGCTTAGGGAACTATATGGTATGCCGGGATTCGAACCATCATTCTTCTGCATGCAAGGCAAATGCCTTACCTCCATGCTATCTCTCTGGCTCCTGTATTGCCATTTTAATGATGTTGATCCTACCAATTTATGAGCAGAGTGTGTGTCTCCATTTCCTTGTGCCCTCTTTTATTTCTTGAAGGAGGGCTTTGTAGTTTTCTTTCTATAGGTCCATCCCCTCTTTAGTTAGGTTGACACCAAGATATTTGAATTTGTGTGACACTAGTGTTAATAGGATTGTTTTTTTGATGTCCATTTCTACTCTATCATTTTTGATGGACAAGAAGGGCATTGATTTTTGTGTGGTTAATTTTGTAGCCTGCCACTTTGCTATATGAAACTATTGTTTCTAGAAGATTTTTATAGTATTTAGGCTTTTATAAATATAGTATGTCATCCACAAACAGTGAGAGCTTGATATTTTCCTCCTATTTGGATGCCCTTGATATATTTTTCTTACGTAATCTCTAAGGCAAGAACTTCCAGCAGTATGTTGAATAGGAGTGGTGAGAGAGGGCAGTCTTGACTTGTACCAGATTTTAGAGGAAAGGCTTTTTAGTTTTTCTCCATTGGGAATAATTGCCATTGGGTTGTGGTAGCAGCCTTTATATTGAGAAAAGTTTGTTGCATTCCCATTTTGATAAAAGATTTTACCAAGAATGGGTGTTGGACCTATTGAATGCTTTATCTGCATCTATTGATATGATAATATGGTTTTAATTATTTGTTGATATGGTGCATTATATTGATTGATTTATGTATGTTAATTCATCTTTGCATTCCTGAAATGAAACCTACTTGGTCATTGTGTATGACCTTGATGAGGCGTTGGAGCCTATTTGCTAGAATTTTGTCGACTATCTTTGCATCTGTGTTCATCAGGGATATTGATCTATAGTTTTCTTTTCTTTCTTTTCTTTCTTTCTTTCTTTCTTTTTTTTTTTTTTTTTTTTTTGCAGCATATCTGCCTGGTTTTATAATCAAGGTGATGGTAGCTTCATAAAAACTATTTAGGAGTATTTCTGTTTCTTCAATTTCATGAAAGACCCTGAAAAGAATTGGTAGTAGTTCCTCTTGAAATGCTTGAAATAATTTGTTAGTGAATCCATCTGGGCTTTGACGTTTGTTTTGGAAAACAATGAAATTAGAAGTAAACTATAAAGGGGCACAGAAGAAAAACTTTAATACCTGGAAATTAACCAGTTCATTGCTGAACAACCAGTGGGTCAAAGATAAAATCAAAAAGGAAATCAGGGGCTGGAGAGATAGCATGGAGGTAAGGCGTATGCCTTTCATGCAGAAGGTCATTGGCTTGAATCCCGGCAACCTATATGGTGCCCTGAGCTTGCCAGGAGCGATTTCAGAGCATAGAGCCAGGAGTAACACCTGAGCGTTGCCAGGTGTGACCCAAAACCAAAAAAAAAAAGGAAAAGGAAATCAAATCAAATACTTCTGGAAACAAATGACAATGAAGGCACAATTTATCATAATTTATGGAACACAGCAAAAGCAGTATAAAGAGGAAAATTTATTACTTTGTAAACACACATCAGAAAGTAAGGTGGGGGCTATATAAAAAGCTTAATGATACGGCTTATAAAATTAGAAAATGATTAACAAAAGGAACCAAAAATAGGTTGGCAGAAGGAAACAACAAAACTTAGAGCAGAAATCATAAAGTGGAAATCAATAAAACAACCTGAAAGATCAAGGAAAACAAAAGCTGGTTCTATGAGGTTTTTGTCCCCCATACTTTATTGTATATGTTACTATGAGATTTGATATCATTTCTATGATAGATCTGGCAGTAACAGTCTCATCCTCAGTCTACAACCCGGAGATGTGCGGGAGTCCTCAATGGCTGAGGGATCTTTGGGTCTGAAGAAAGCAATAAGGACTCTAGATCCAACTAAACTTGGAGGCACCTAAGAGACTCGAGGTCTTCTGCGACTCTGGCTGTTGTTCCTGAAGAAGCAGACAAAAATAACAGGTATTACTCAGTCAGAAGACTGGAACAAGGAACCTGTAAAGAGTCATAATTCTAGGGTTAGGATCAGGATGAAACTTATGCAGATTCTAAAAAAATCACGGAGAGTTCTCTTAGGGCAATCTTCTGAATCCAAGCCTGATCTGTGCAGTGGAAGAGGAAAAGGAGTAAGAGAAATTTCAGGCCATGGTACACAGAGATCTCTGATCTCCACAGTGGAGTGACACGGGGTCCGTCTCTCCACCTTCTACCAGAGAAGAAACTGTTCATGCAAGTAAGTACCAACCCTTTCTTGAGCCTTGGAGCTGGAGGTCAGCTCTCTCCCACAAGGGCAAGGGTGGGTATTTGCTTGTCCCTTTGGGAGAGCCCTGAGAAAAAAGTAGCTGCTGAGAGCACTAAAAGGTCTTTGCCAGGCCAAAGTATTCTCAGATGCTGAGACCCCATCAGTGAGCACAGAGCCCAGTGCCCAAGCCCGGGATCCTGGGAGTGGATGGCCCTCATTAAGCAGGGATCACAGGCAAGTTTAGCAGCAACCTAGTGACACCTCACATATCCCTATTATAAAAGAGAGAAAACTGGGGCCAAAGAAGTGGCGATAGAGGTAAGGCAAGCCTAGGACAGACCATGGTTCGATCCCCCCCACCCCCCCGCGTCCCATATGGTCCCCCAAGCCAGAAGCGAAAAGTGGTATGTGCCTCATAGAAACTGCTTGTGGGTTGGAGATGGTCAGGCACAGGAAAGGCACAAACTGACTAACTTGCAGATGAAAACCTCCATTCCTGAGCCAAGTGCTGAGGCCCACTAGTACAAGTGCATGTCCATCAATGGACACAAGAGGGCGCAAGGTACGGTATCAGACTGTAGGAAACCAAGCTCAGTAGAGAAATGCACCCGCAAGATATATTCATCTTGAGATAAATAGAACAACTCAACTAATTTGATCAAAACTGAGAGCCTCATTTGCATGAAGCACCACCTCCATTGCTGTAGGAGATATAAGGAGAATTTGGAGGTGGGTGCTGGGCTCCAAAGTTCGGGAAATCTGCACTGTGAGGTCTGCATCATGGCCTGGGCACCTCTCCTGCTCCTACTTCTGGCTCACTGCACAGGTCTGGGATTTTCTGGGTTAGTGGAAAAAGATGGGAAAGGATATCCTGTACCTTTATGGCCGTGTCTTGTGCTCTAACCTTGGTCTCCCATCTGTTTTCAGTGGTGACTTCTCAGAATGTGGTAACTCAAGAAGCATCACTATCAATTACTCCTGGAGGGACAGTCACACTTACCTGTGGCTCCAGTGCTGGGGCAGTTACCACCAGTAACTATGCTGCTTGGGTTCAACAGGAGCCATACCAGGTGCCACGGGGTTTAATAGGTGGAACCAGTAATAGGCATCCAGGTGTCCCTGCCAGATTCTCTGGCTCCCTGCAAGGAAACAAGGCTGCCCTGACCATCACAGGAGCCCAGGCTGAGGATGAGGCTGAGTATTACTGTGCTCTGTGGTTCAGCAACCATTTCCACAGTGACAGATGCAAGTGGGGAAGTAGGACATAAACCGTAAACTCAACCTCACCCTTTAAGCTTGAGTACACCATGTACTTTTTAATTATAATTACTTTTCATTATAAGGTTGATAAAAATACAAAGAAATAAAAGAAATCTATCTTTGTAAACACCGAAAGAACCAAAATTTTACAGAACATCAAATAATTTTTCCATTAAAAACTTTGCTCCCAGGAAGCTGATATGACAATCAGATTGTCTTTTTGTGTATAAATCAAAGCACATTAAGTGAATATTTGTGTGTGTATAAAGACAAGCACAAGGTTTAGGAAAGTCATGTAAAATGAATGAGACTTGGTGTGAGACAGCAGACTTGTAATCAAGATAAGATAGGTCCCAGAGATCCCCATTTTCTGACACTCATATGTATTATGATCTTTGCCTTGAGTACAGCTATAAAAAAACAGACTAGTGAGTTTGAGATCTTCAACCAGCAAGAAAAAGGCATGACCACTAGCAACAGTAGCACTAGGATTTATGCATCATTTCAAGCCCATACATGGTGATAAACACACAGTGATAAACTGACCTTTTTAAAGTTACCTTCCCCATATCCCATTGCTATGACAAAGTTATGAACAACTTTGTGAGTCATCAGGTCCTACAGTAGACCCACACAAAGGAGAGAGTCGAGAGCTCTTGGGCATGGCTATTTAGTTCAGTCCAGTTTGAAAAATGCAATTAAACATACCAGAGCAATGGGAAGCTGCTCAGAAAGAGTTGAAGACTTGCCATGTACACCGCCACTTGATAAAGGGTGAGATATTTTAGTCCAACTAGAGGGGGTAATCATGGTGATGATCCACCAGAGGACCACGTAGTGTCCCATGCGCCATTTTCATACCTGTGTTGACGTCTCTGTTTCAGATCCTTTTTCAGGATCCAGATGTAAAGGCTCCTTTTTACTATAATCCAACCCTGGGAGAATGGGTCTGAATCAGAATCTGTGTGATCGTTAATAAACCAAGAAAGTCGTATGGGAGAGAAAAGGCATACTGGAGGGGGCAGGTTCTAATCTTCTGGGCCTTAAGTGCACCAAATGAACGTTCCCCGTAATTTTTGTTGAAAAGGCCCAATCCACATGAAGAATAAGGAAGGGCAAACAAAACAGATCAAAGTTGCTATCTCATGCTAAGTGGATATATCTCAAGCCCAAGTGGACATATTTTACATCTCAAAAGCGGTGAGTGAAGGAAAACCTCTGTTGTGGAAAAAGTTAGATGTGATCAGGATGGCAACATTGATGACATAATTATACTGAAGTTATTTTAAGTGTATACTCCAAGATTCCAATTTTTATTGTCATAAATAACCTTAAAATCAGAGACTTATTTCAAGAAATATTGCTTTTATTCAGAATAGTGCACATAGCATTAATCACTGTTAGTAAATAGGCAGATGCATATGTTTCAGATAAAGGACCATTATTCCATCATTGAAGAAGAATAAAAAATGAGGTGTGGACAGGGTCAGTTGCCAATTTGCCTTCTAGGGCTGAAATTTAATTCCCAGCCCTGTCATCTCCTTGAAACAATAGGTGTAGCCCTGGAAGAATGAATTTGGTGCCCCAACATTGTTGGATCAGAAAAGAGCAACATCCTGGGCCTAATTATGCACATTGATCTCAGTTGGCAGAATATCATTGGGTGTAGCAACTGGGCCCTCTGAGCACTACATTGAGCCTCCCCAAGTGAATATTAAATGAAGGATATCAGTAATAAATTGGAGTTGAGTATTGGGCTAGTCCCAGAATTGCTGAGAGCTATACTTGGATCTATGTTTAGGAGGAACATACAAACCTGAAATTCAAATAGGACAGCTATAGGCAAGACAAGTACATTGCATCTCTAAATGATTGCCAATTTATGAAGTTCTGTACTGTTCCTTAAAATCTGAATGATAATCTAGCTGAATATTCATGATAATGAGCTTATTTCAAATTGCTTTTCTTTCTTTTTTTGTTCTTTTTATTTTAATATGTTAAATTTTTATTTAAGTACCATGATGACAAGCATGTTGTAGTTGGGTTTCGGTCATAAATAGAACACCCCCCTTCACCAGTGCAACATTCCCACCACTAATGCCCCTCCCTTCTTTTTTTGTTATTTGGGCCATAACCAGTGACACTCAGGGGTTACTCCTGGCTATGGCCTGGGACCATACAAAATGCAGTGGATTGAACCCAGGTCTGTCCTGGGTCAACCACATGCAAGGCAAACACGCACTACCTTTGTGCTATTTCTCTGGCTCCATTTTCTTTCTTTTTTTAAAACTATATTCTACCATTTTATTTTGACTATAGATTCTCAACAAGTATCCTGTGAATCTTATGGAATTGTATATAACATGTAATTTAATTTTTGATCATCCTGCTTTCAATACTATCCCTGGTCCTTGGTTTTTGTTTTTCTGAGTGAAATGCTTGCTTGCATGTGGCAGAGCCCTAATTACCACCCCAGCACCAAACACACCACCCTCTTCCCATCAACCAAGGCCAGAAAAGTTCTGAGTACAGAGCCAAGAAGAATCCCTAAGCATAGCCAAATGTGGTACAACCCCACACACAAACACTGCATTCTCATTGGCCACATTCAGCAACCATTATCCTCACAAGATTGCCCTCAACGCTCGCCCTGAATCTGGATCTCTTACTACCTTCTCCTATGTCTTGTCTAGAACATGCAGCTTGCTCCATTCTAGTCCCATCTCTGAATCAGGACTCACATACAAATGTACTTTTTGAAGACACTGTCCCTTAGGAACCTTAGGTCAAGCCACACTCTCAGCAGTCACTTCCTCAGAAGTGTATTATAACTCATGAATATCTATCCTTGAAAGCAGATATCTGCCTCTCTGGTCTTAAAATAGCCTTAAATTGATTATTTGTCCTACCTCAGAGGTGTGTTCTTCCAGGTACATTCTTGGTGTTTTTGTCCCAGGAAATCCTTCATTTGTTCTCCAAGCAGTCAGTACATTTTATCAGGTACATCTAGGAAAAATCATGCAGGAAATATAAACTCTGCATTACTGAAGAGACAGAGAACTGATTTCATTTCTTAACTTTTTTTTCCATGTTCATAGTACATTTAATTCTCTGTAGTTTTTATGAGGCATTCTCATCCCGCAAAAAATTTTGTTGATGGCAGTGGAGGCTTGAAGAAAAATAACTACAGAGAGACAAGATAGGAAACTTCAGTGTGGGAAGTATGCTTCTTGCCTATGTAAAGAAATGGCAAGAGATCAGTCTCTTACAGAGCACTCTATTCTGGTCTCCAATCCTCGGGTCACATATGTTCCCGCTCTGTGCAGCAGGGGGCGCTGAGTATCTTTGCCTAGGGGTGAGTAGGAGGCTGTTGGCCAGTGAATCAACACCTGCCAGCTGTGTTCTGCTTAATACTCAGTCAACCCAGGAAGAACCTCGGTTTCCACAAATATTTTTATATTGCTTTTGAGTTGAGGCAAGAGATAGATACCAAGAAGTGGAATGGCTAGGTCAAGTGGTTGCTGTTTAGTCCCACGAGTATTATCTTGCCAGGCCCTCTCAGAGGCAGTGCTACAAGATGTAAGGCCAAGACAATGGGAGGGCACAAAGGGAACAGGGGGGTGATTAGTTGGCCAGAAGGGAGGTGCACATTTACATGGGCGGGGGACATTTCCCTGAGTTTGGAAGTATAAGAAACATGAGCCAGTTCTGTTTCAAAAGAGCTCCACAGGTGTGTACCATGGCCTGGACTCCCCTCTTTCTGCTCACCCTGCTTCACTGCACAGGTGAGGATGTTTATTATCATTACAAACTAGACAAAACTGCTGTTTCACTCAGCAGTAAGAGTTGATTTTTGTTCATTTTTGCTGCCATTTTAAAAGCACTTAATATTTGTCTATGTTTTCAGGGTCCCTCTCTCAGCCTGTCCTGACTCAGTCACCTTCTGCATCTGCCACCCTGAAAAGCTCAGTAAAGCTCGCCTGTACCCTCAGTAGTGGCTACGGTCATTACTATGTGCACTGGTACCAGCAGAGCCCAGGAAAAGGCACCCGGTATTTGATGACTGTGGGTACCAGTGGTCTTATGGGTTCCAAGGGAGATGGGATCCCAGATCGCTTCTCAGGCTCATCTTCAGGCCCAGATCGGTTCCTGACTATCCAGAACATCCAGGAAGAGGATGAGGCTGACTACTACTGTGGGGCTGAGGATGGCAGTACGAGTAGCTATGTGTAACCCACAGTGACACAGGCAGAGGAGAAGTGAGGCAAAAACCATCCCTATGTATCACATGCCTTTAGCTCACCATTGCCCAATATTCATTGTTAATATGTTTCCTGTACTGAATTTTATTTTTGAACCATTACTCCATTTGATAAATAAAGTCCACTTTATTATGAACTATATTTATTTTAATATGATGCTAAAATTAATGTACTAGTTTGAGGATGTCATATTTATTTTTATAAGGCAAATCTCCTATAATCTTCATATGATACAGTGCTTTATCAATTAGTTATGTTCCAGAGACCCAGCCCTACAATCATAATGACTGAATACCAGCAGCAATGCTGTGGTGTAGGACTAGACTCTCCCCTAAGAAAGGTATGCAGTCCAGGAAGACTGTTGAGAAAAGGCCACTTGTGCCCTTGGTTAGGGCTTAGCAGGGTGGCAACAATAAACTTATTAAACATTAATGCATACTGATAAATAACAGTATGCATTTAAAAACTTGTTTACCTTTACCCTTGCATTAAAAAAAAAACACAAGAATTTCTGGGACCAGAGCAATGCGCAGCAGCTGAGTGTTTGCATTGCATGCAGCTGACCCAGGACGGAACACAGTTTGATCTGGGCATTCCATATGGTCCCCAAACCAGGAGCGATTTCTGAGCACATAGCCAAAAGTAAACCTTGAGTGTCACCTGTGGATGGGCTGAAAATAGAAAAGAAAGGAAGAAGAAGAAGAAGAAGAAGAAGAAGAAGAAGAAGAAGAAGAAGAAGAAGAAGAAGAAGAAGAAGAAGAAGAAGAAGAAGAAGAATTATTATTTCTGGAACACAGACTACTAACCCTGAAGTCTTAGAAGAATCTACAATAATATTTTTCTCAAGCTGGTTGAATCTATAATAATATTTTCCCCAAGCTGGTAGAATCAGCAGTAATACTTTTCAGTTAGTTACTTAGTAATGTGTAAGCTACAAAGATGTTTGGTCTTCTAATTACATCTGCCCTCTTTTTACAATAGTTCTTTGGTATAACATTAAATAGACAATGGGCTTATATTTTGTTGATAATACTTGACTAGCAAGACTTATATCCGAGAAGAAAGAATTGATATTTTTCTGATTCTGTTTATGGTAAATGAAACTGATGACAAAGAATTTATAAAATACAATGTTTAGATGGTTGTCTAATGATTGTCCTGACATATAATGTTTAATCCTATGACTAACATATATGTCACCCTTGATCTACCTACTATTGATACTACTATTGATAATTTTTTGCTTAAATCTGAAGCAGAAGTTCCAATAAATTGGGCTCAGTTTCAACTATAATTGGGTGTGTCTGGTCTCTGAGTACCCACTCTTCACCAACTCCTTGCTCCCCTCCTCCTATCAAATAGCCCTGAAGTCCCTCTCAGTGCTACCCAACTCAGCTGGCCTGTGACAGTTATGGGCCACTGTCTCATTGCATAGATTTCAAAATGTTTCTGTGGCTTACTGTATTATTTTAATTGTTTTGTTATAAAATCACTTAGTATCATGGTTTTCTCTGCTGGTATTTTGTTAAATGTTTGTTTCCTTTGTCTATAATATTCATGTAATCTATTTCATTCTAATCAAGTCTTAATATTTATGTATCTCCAAATACATTATTTTCTTTAAGTTTAATTTTCTTTAAGTTTATTCAATTGGTTTTAAATATCATAATTAGTTTAGGGTTATATTATTAGTTTATATATTAATATATATTAGTTTATATATTAGTTTAGGGTTATAATTGGGTTTAAATTCTGGTGCTATACATTAAAATTTTGAAAGGTTACTGCACACAGTCAAATTATCTATGACTGTCTAGCCATTTCCCTATGTCACTTCAGGTCCAACCATCTTTCCATTCCTTCTATTCCCAGTTACTAATTGATTGACAGTAATGGTTTTGGTGCTCATTGTTTCTCTCTTGGCCACCACCGTGTTTCAACTCTTCACCTATGCTTCCTGGTTATGTCCTGACAACCTCATCACTCTTCTCTCCCTTCCCTCACAACACTAATATCTCAGGTCAGTAATACAAGTATCCAAGTATTTTAATCCAAGTGTCCAAGCTACAGCAGAGTCAGGTAGTATATTTGCCTTTATACAACTAATACTGACTAATCATCTAATTAACTAATTAGATCTCAGCATCCCATAAGTGCCTACGAATCTGCCAGAAACAATTTCTGATGACAGGGCCAGGAGTAACTCCTGAACACACTAGGTATGGCTCAAAAATCAGAAATAAAAAAAAAAACAGTTGCAAATGGATTCTCATTTGGCTCAGCTATCCCACTTCTAGGTATCTATCTCATTCCTCAATCTCAAAAGAAATATTAAAATATATATGCAAACCAATGTTCTTTGCAGCTCTTGGTATAATAGCTATGATATGGAAGAGCTCCAAATGTCCAAAGTAGATGAATGGCTATAAAATTGTTATGTTTACTCAATTAATTTGATATATTCATCTTAATCTTTTAAGTTTTATTGAGGTATTAGAAGAATGTTGATTTGATATTTTGTGGTACAATGGTATGTGCACTATATTAATCAACAGAGATACAATATTTCCCCCATCTTCATTATCTTTAGGTTTCTTTTTGAACACTTGGTCTTTAGTCTAATGTTCTATGAGTGAGTTATACCTCCAGGCCTGTTTCCTTCTTTTTTTTTTTCTTTTTTGTTTCGGGTCACACCAATTTGATGCTCAGGGGTTACTCCTGGCTAAGGCTCAGAAATTGCCCCTGGCTTGGGGGGCCATATGGGACGCTGGGGAATCAAACCTTGGTCCTTCCTTGGCTAGCGCTTGCAAGGCAGACACCTTACCTCTAGCGCCACCTCACTGGCCCCAATCTATCCTTCTTAATCTCCTGTTCCACCATGCCTTGCAGGTTCAGTTTTGTAGGCAAAAATCTCAGGTTTATTTTCTTTGACTATCATGTATTTCATTCTTATTTTTATAGGTTTAAATTGATATATTTTATCTAATTACTTATCTCCTGTTAATTTTATTTATTATATCTATGATAAGTACAATAGCATTAAATGTTATGGTGTTTGTCAGTTTCCAGTTGAATAGGCCAAGCCAGGGATAAGCCCAGAGCTGATACTGCTAGATGCACTTCCTGAACTTCAGTGGGTCTCTGTCTGGCTTTCTATTCTATTCCATTGATCTGAGGGTCTGTTTTTGTTCCACTATCATGCTATACCAATGACTACTGCTTTGTAGTACATTGTGACATTGGGGAAGGTGGTGCCTCCTCTCTTCCTTTTCCTGAGGATTTCTTTGGCTAAGCATGGGTGGAGGGGATGTAAACTTTATTCCTGGGCAATTTAGTTCTTAATTAGATTTTCTTAATTAGATTTACTTAATTTAGATTTTACTGTAAATTAGATTGAAATTGTTTCTCATCCTTAGCTATATATTATCAAAAACAGAGTTTGATGGGAATAAAATAAAGCATAGTTGTGGTACAACCTCTTAAATGACTTTTTAGTACAGGAATCCAAACTGTGGCTGCTAAGATGGCTTTTGAGGAGTATGTTGTAAACTGTCAGGACTTATAGAAGTATGAATAGCTGGGTTGAGGGTACCTGCGTTCACTGCTAAAAAAAATTCTGGACTGAATTCTGTGCCTGAATACCAGCACACCTGCAGTTTTGGCTGGTTTGGTGTCTCCTCAGAGCTCCATTACTGAGTAGTGAAGCAAAGTTGTGACTGTGGGTGGTGGGTGGGTGTAGCTGACATGACTTTAGCAGGTTGAGGACCTCGCCCACTCTCTCTGAGATTGCTATTTTCAGCTGTGTGGCTATGTACCTATTATTTCTCATAACTTGAGATACATCATTTTGAGTATAGAGTGAGTTAATAGAGCTAACAAATACAGCCCGGGCAACTGCATTTGTGGGATATGGTTTCAGGTGCCAGATCTTTCAGAAGTTGAAGGACATTGGGGGAAGTGTGGTCGCAGTTTATCCAAAAAAATATCCTGGGGATTTCAGCCCTAAAACTAATACCATCATACTTGGAGTTTTTGTTTGTTTTGGCATTTTGGTATTGCTCCATGGTTGAGTGGTGAAGCTTGGTCACTGGTGAAGCATTAGTTGTGGGTAGTGGTTGGGTGCAGTTCTTGTAACTTTGGCACAGTGCAGACCTAATTTGTCCTTTCCTCCCCAATTTGGTATTATTAGTGGCATGGCTAATGTTCACATAATTTTTCACAGTTTGGTAAATACATATCTTTCAAGAATCTGAAACTGGACAAAACAGACATGGTGACCTTATCATAAAGTTTTGTAACATCTTTGGTAAAAGTTCAGCATACTTGTGATATCTGTCCTGTGTTTCAGTGGTTCTCTTAGTTCTTAATAAAACGATTGGAGTTTTTGAAGTTCCTGAACTGTTGTTCAACCATGAAGTTGGATCTTATGTGGTTGAACTTCTGTAAAATTTACCAATGCTCCTTCTGTGATGTATATATTTCAATGTATGCATTTTGTATGTAATTTTCTTCTTTGATCTTTCTATTTTCAGGTGTGACCCAAAGACCAAAATCAATTAAAAAAGAAATATAAATAACCAGCCATGATCTGGAGGGTTGAGGAGTGAAGATAAGTCCTTGCTTTAGAGGAGAGGATTGCGTATTAGTCTATCATCAGGCAGAACTAGTGTTTATTGATGCAGCAGAACATAGATGGTAAGAAAAAATAAGCTTGTGCACACTTTAGTGGTGATATTACAGTTCTTTGTCAAGTGTGGAGAGTGAAGTAGACAGTAAAGAAAAGAGAGTCTGTGGTGTTGAAAGTCTTACCACAAAGACCGTTGTGAGTTTTCAGTTCCTTTTATGCAGGGGGCAGATGATATGAGCTGACGAAACATAGAAGTATCATTAGTGGGCAGAGATTATTGCTGAGAGATTGTAAAAATCACCTCACATGCTGTATCTTCAATCCCAGGTGAACAAGTGTAAAGAAGAGTCGCTGCACGAAATAATCCAGACCAGGCTGAGGGTGAAATACAGGTATACTGGCAATCTTCTACGTGATATCAAGAGCCAGTTTCCTGCCTGAATGGTCATTTTTATTGAGTACAGAGTCCACCCAGGAGGGGAGTAAAGACAGAATAAGGACATATAGCTTACACTATCCCAAGCCAATCCTGCCCAATCTCTATTTGGGGGGTAAAATCAAGTTGGAAATAAAGAGATACCAAGGAACTGAGTATGAACCAAGGATGAGCTGTAAACAAACAGATACAAAGAAACCAGGGATCATCTTTATTTTGGGTAAAATATGGTGTAATCTAACAAGAGAGGGTATCCCAAATGCCTGTGACCCTCTTCAGATACAGAGGTCTTCTTTGTTGCTGTAATATAGCCAATATTCTAGATAGAATTATAGCTTCCATATACTTGAAATTTATTTAAAAGTGTGATTTGACTGTGCATTTATCTAAGTATGCTTAAATGTTATCATCTCTTAACATTCTGGCTTAGACTATTCTGACTCATGGGCAATATCTTCTGTAAGAAGAGAGGCCACAACAAATTAAAAACATGGTGTGGCTTACAAATACATCCTCTTCGAAATGTGAGGCTAGGAACAGGACAGGTGCAGGCCTTTCCCATGAACTCACATTATTTGAGATCTCAGCCTGGTTGAACACAGTCACACATAATATTTTTTATAAATATAGATTGCATCCTGCTCTGCCAGCTCATAGTCCAAGCCAAGGCATTTCCTTGTCCACCAGTAGAAAATCTTCTTTCCTGCAGACCCGGACAATCAGGAACCTCCCTTCTATTGAAGGATGTGCTGGTCTTTGCTTCAGGATCCTTCTGTATTCTCACCCTTTACAGTCTGATGTGCAGTCTCACATTTTGTAGCAATCATGATTTCTGATCAGTGTTGGCTAAAAACCTAGAGCATCTCATTAGAAGAGGCATATTTCTAGTGAGATAGAAATTTGACCAGTAGGAAGCAGTGGGGAGCTAGGAGTCTGAGCAAGGTTTGAAGAGGGGGGCACTTCCAAGGGAACAATCCTCCTAGCAGCACTATGTCTCACTGGGTGTTGTGGTGCACATGTGACTCAGCAGCTGTGCTGACTCTGGCTGGGCAGAATCCACAGCATCCAGGTTTGTGTCGATTTCGGTAGCTGTTTCCATGTTAGTCATTATGATGGGTAAATCTGAGACTCATCATCAACATATGAGATCTAAAGAATCAAGAGTCCCCAAGACTACTCTGGAGAATAAAGGATACAAAATGATTCTCATATGTGTCATATAAAGGAACATAGTAGATAAATACATATTCAAAGGCACCAGCTACACAACTTCTAGGATATACTGCAGGAGATACTTAAAACTGGAGTGGTGGAAATAAAACCCATTGCGGGAGACACTGGGACATGGTATAGAGAAGTTGATTTTGTGGCTGGTGGGATATTGGATGTTTTATTGCACAAAACTCTATTGTTATCAATATAATGAATGATAGTATCTAAATTATAAAACGTGGTAGATACAAGAGAGAAAGAGAGAGACAGAGACAAAGGTAGAGAGAGTGAACCAAGATTAGTGCTCATCTGGTCCTTTGGTGAAAGCAGAGTACTTCATTACTGACAACAAAGCTGCATAAACAGCTCCTCTTTCTTGATGGCCCTGATAAAGATAAGAGATGCCTGTGTCATCCCATACTTGATTCAGGGTCTCAGAAGGTCTGTGTGCTGGGTGGACTGAATTTCTGCTCTACTCATGCTCCTCTGTCACTGCTCAAGTAGGGATATAGCACAGAGACTCAGAGTACTCTCATATTCAGTGTTCAACTCTCTGCTCTGAATCTCAACCAGTTTTACCCTGGTCATTGTCTAGAGCCCCCCTTCCCCCCATGTCTGTTTGCAGGTTCTCTCTCCCAGCTTGTGCAATAGAGCTCTTTTTCTATCTGCACCATCAGGGACATCTGTAAAAGTTATATGTGCCTTCCACATAGGCTTCAGGGTTGGGGACTTTGGATAAGCTGATACCAGGAAAAGTTCAGAAGCCCTTCTCAGTTTTTCCTGTAGAGGCTCAGGCAATGACCAGGTCCCTGGCTGCTTCTATGATACAAGGACGCCTCATCATCTGCTAATATCTGGGCCACAGCTTGAGGACAACCCTGTCTATTACTGTGATGCATATTACAGAAACTCAGAATCTTTCACAGTGATCCAGACTCAATGTGAATGAGACAAAATTTTGCTCATTGTTCTGCTATGCACAAATATGATGTCTAGAAGGTTTCTCCCTTGTTTCAGCACAGATACGACCTCACACATGGGTCCAGACAGAGCCATACAGACTCCCATAGACCAGTGATTTCAGGACATGATATTGTCCAGTCAGCAGAGATCCTGGCCCAAAGCCTGTCTCTGATGACCATAGACCCAGCTCCCACAGGGAGTCCATCTTTGAAGCCTCACCTGTGAGTCAGAGATCAGGACATTGTCTAAATTATATTGTGTAGAAAGACCAAATACAGCCATGATAGAAATTCACTAAAATGAGTGGCCTCGTCATTGTCACTACTCACTCAATCTGTTCTATCTAGACTTGCTCTTCTGGAATGTATACCTTTGTCTTCATAATTTGTGCTTTTTCTCTTCCCTCTTTGATATGGTTTACCCACCTACTCAAGGAATGCGAAGATCAAGCTATTTAACTTTGGAAAGTTCTGATTGAAAAACTGGGTATTTCTGATCTTAAAGTGGCCCACTTGTATGTGCATTATGAGTTTCTCTGCATTACAATGATTTTTCCCTACAGCAGGGACATGTAGTACATACCCTGTCAACCTGGTGAGTGGATCCCATGGGATAAGAGACACAGAACTTGGGATGTGTAGGAGGGTACAGGTTAGTGGCAAGCCTAGTCAATTTTGTCCTCACTCGTGATACCAAATATCTAAAATCTCATTGTCTCCTCTCTCCTAGAATCTACTATTCAGAGAGTCTAAAGAAGTGCCCACCAATCAAACAGACATTTTGTTTCTTGATAGAGGTCAATCATGAATGTTGTAGTTGGTACCCAGAGATCATTTCCACAATTTTGAGTCCTGTTGTTGCAGGCTAGTAGTGCTCTTCTGGTAATGCTCCAGTGTTGCTATGACACTTTGGGTCATGCAGAGCTTGGGGTAAAATTAAGGCCTCATACATACTCAGAATATCTCCATGATATAGCTTGATATTTATATTTATTATTTGTTTGGGTTTATATGCATTCCTGATAATTTTCTCGGAGGGTAAACTCATGTTTTCTCATGGCTCCTGTCCAGCAGGTAGGGATCTGGAAGTAGGCAATACAACGTCATTACAATATACAAAGTTTCAAGCCTAATAATTTCTATGGGTCTTAGATATCTTAAGAGGCAAAGTCATAGGACAAGTCATATTTGGAGGGACAGACTGAGGATCACATAGATTCTCAGATAATTGTAGAATCATTCCATGCACAGAAAGCTGTGTGAAAACCTCCCTGTATGAGAAATCCCTGCAATGAAGGATCGATGAACACACAGTGCCAACATCCAGAGTCAAGATGCTCTAGGAGTCATCTCAAAAGTGAACTACTTCTTGGGACTATCTCCGGGTGTGGGAAGATGAAAATGCAATTGTCTTACAATACTTAAAGTCTCCTGTACTTGACTGCTCTTTAAAAATTACATCACCAGAACTGACCTCCTGGGAAATTTTTTCTTGCATTTTTTTATCTTTTATCTTTCTTTATCTTTACCTTTCTTTGTCTTTCCCCCTTTTCTTTACTTTCCTTCCTTTACAGTCACCTATCTTCCCTTTTATTTCCTTCCTTTCTGTTCCAACCCTTTCCCTTCTAGACCCTTCCCATCCAATCTCTTTTCTACTTTCCCTTCCCTTTTCTTCTATTTCTCTCTCTCTTTTTCTCTGTCTCTCAAGATTTGTGTGCACAGTCAGCAAGATTCCATGCTTACTCCTATCTCTGCATTGAGGACTCACTCCAGACCAAGTTGGGAAAGATTATATGATGTGACAGAATACAAACCTGCAAGACAAGTGCCCTGACTGCTGTATTTTCTCTCTGAATTTTGTCAACCTAGAATTCTCAAATCTGTAAAACTGAGCAACAATAAAAACCTGTTATAACTCTCCTTATTCCAAACAGTATGAAGACTTTCTCTGACTGAGGAAAACAGATATGTGTTGCAGGGAGATCAGTTTTGCAGGTATGTTTAAAGTAATTAGTGAGAAGCACAATGATATAGCCTGAATTCTCAGATATTAGTAAGAAAGCATTAAAATTAGAGGTGGAATAAATTAAGTTAAAATAGGCTTATACTTAAATATAACATATTTTGTTTACTAATTCAATGCAAGAATGCATCTATTAAGTACAGTTAACATACAAGTAAAAAAGCAATGACAAAAGCATTGAAACAATTAAGACTATAGAGATGCCCTAGTCACCAAGAGGGATTTTATTTTTGAAAGTAGATTTGTATTAGTTGTCAATATATTTTGCAGCCATTAATATAAAAAATTCAGGACAGGAAGATTAATAACAGACTAAAAGAAAAGATGAATTCTTAAATATGACCAACTTAAAATTCTGATAAATATTATAGAAGCATAATGCAGAAGAAAAAACATGGCAATAAGTGTAGTAAGTTAATCTGATCGATCATTTATTTATGTAAAAAACAGTTCCCATTCCTTACTGAATGTATGTTACTACACTAAGTCCTAAGTACTCACTGGTACTTGTGTAGCGCAATTAGTTCTAAATTTCACTAAACTTGAATTTTAGTTTAGCAAAGTAAAACACATTACTTAGTTCCTGGACCAAGAAGGGAAAACTCGATCTTGGCTTCATGTTCAACATCTTAATCTGTATGTAGTTTGTTTTCACAAATATACAGATGTGATTGTCTTTGTAATTAAGTTTACATTTAGCAGTTAGAATGACCCATTTCTCTAAGTGTTCATAAGCTTCCTGATGCATCTTAGATAATACATAATGTGCACATAATCTTTCTTTCAATGGAGTGCTTTCACATGCTATTTCACAGGAGAACTCACATTGTTATATGATGTTCACATGAGCTATGATATTTCACATAAGAACTCACATTTTCTTGATCCATTTTACAATGAGGAAATTTAAATGTAAAGTGAGAATAAGATGTAGTGTAGAGAACCATATATAATATAGGAATCTGAGGGATGTGGTTTGGTGAATGTGGAGGACACCTGTAGTGGAAGCCTCATACCCCATTCCTCGGGGATGAGGCAAAGCATGTCTGAAAGAAATGTCAGCACAGGAAATAATTCAAGCAACTTAGGAGATAAGCAGGTTCAGGAATTTCCACCACAAAATGCTTGCGAGTAGGCAAACTGTACTGAGGCAGAGAGACCAGATGTGGAATCAAAAATGCAAGTCTCACAAACAAGGAAGCTGAAGTGATAGCACAGCAAGTAGGGCATTCGCCTTGCATGTGACCAACCTGGGTTCGATTCCCGGCATCCCATATGATTCCCTGGGGCTTCCAGGAGTAATTTCTGAGTACAAAGCTAGGAGTAACCCCTGTAAGCTACTGAGTATGGCCCCAAACCAAAAGAAAAAAAAAGTAGAATAAAGAATAATTCGCACAAAAAATGCAAGTCTCTCTGACCCAACGTCTTTATTCGGAAAAGTAGGATTCCCTAATGGATGAAGAACAGATAGGTGTGGGGGCCAATCCAGAAGTACTTCCCCCTCTGGTGGGACAAGCACATGCAAAGAATTACACAGAATGAAGCTAGAACCAGGTACTCAACACACACCAGTACTGGCCCAGGAGTGACAAACCTTCACTGTCCACCAGAGGGCGGTGCTGTATGAGCTGAACACTTGGTTTTGGTCCCCAACTGCTCAGCTGTGAGATTTCCCCAGGCCCTGCTGTAGGCACCTGCCCTGTTGGGAAGAAATCCTTCACCTAATCTGGTCTCTCTTTTCTCAACTAGAGTCAAATTTAAAGGAGGGGCTTGCAAGGCCTCCTGAAGAGGGAAGATTTGCATGAAAACCTCCACCCTCGGACTAGGAGGCTGTATAGAGGACTTGTGGACAGAGTTGAGCCCTCAACACAAAGTGTGGGGGAAATCTTCAAAATGGCCTGGACTCTGTTCTTCCTCATCTTCCTGGCCAACTGCACAGGTAATGCCTGTCATGTGGGGAATTTTTTAGGGCAAGGATAGCTACTAATCATAATGTCTCCTTTCTCCCAGGGAATTGGGAAACCTTTCTCATTGATCTCCAATATTTTCTTTCAGGGTCTTGGGCTCAATTTGTACTGACTCAGAGCCCATCTGTGTCAGGATCTCTGGGGGAGAAAGTCACCATCTCTTGTACCCGCAGCAGTGGAAACATTGGGCTATACTCTGTGAATTGGTACCAGAAGCACCCCGGGAGCGCCCCTATAAATATTATCTATGATCACAATGAAAGAGCCTCTGGGGTTCCAGTGAGATTTTCTGGGTCAATTGACAGCTCCTCCAATTCTGCCTCCCTGAGCATCTCTGGGTTGCAGCAGGAGGATGAGGCTGACTATTATTGTATGTCATATGATGACAACTATCATTACCCAGTGATACACACCAGTAGGGAAGTGAGACAAAAACTCCCTGGAACTTTCCTGCCACTGTCAGCTCAACATAATCAGTATTGCTAGCTCTCCCCTGTACTCTGCTTGAACTCTGATGCTTTGTCTGTTCACAATTTTGTGTTTTGCCTTCAAAATACTAGTTATTTCTCTCACTCATGTTGACTAAATCAGTTGTAGAACACATGGAAAACATCCTGTGTTTTATCTCTGGAAGTCATAAAAGAAAAGCAAATTGGTATGAAAAAATGAACAAAACAACTGAAATATACGATTCTAATTCTGGAATTTTAATCTTTCTAGCCATTTTCATCAACCACTGTAGCATATACAGCTTAATAGTTTCTGAACTCTGAATCACCACAGCAACCTTGGGATAGTTTCCTGTGTGTTGTAAAAATTTTAGCAACATCCCTGGCCTCTACCATCTAGAAATGAATGATCTCTCTTGATTCCACCTGCTATCGCAACAAGATCTTCTCACTTCTGGCCAACGTAGCTTCCAGAAGGAAAAATATTCCTGGTTTGAATTCACTCTGGTGCAGGGGATGTTTTTAGCTCCTAGACTTCACATTGCTTGTATTCTGTTTATATTACTCAACCTCCTATACCACAAGATGTATGATCTCCTTGAGTGTCTGGTTATAGTCCATCAGTCAGAACAATAAAATAATTTGAATGACTATATTAATGGATAAATATATTAAGTAACATGAGGTTAGATGGTGGTACAGCATGATACCAAAGTTTCAACTATTCTGTCACAGAATATCTAGCATAATTAGGTATAGCACTTGTAACATTATAGTTTCAGTTTTTACACAATGCACTGAAAATATAATGAAGCCACTTCCCAAACTAGAAACTACTCCTCAACTATAAATAGCTTCTAGTACTGATGAGTGTAATGGATGAGCTTAAATATACAACAAAAACAAACATATGCAGGAGAACACTCAGTGAGATAGAATAATTTGTATAACAAATAAGTTCTTATCTAATAGAGATAGGAACACACAAATCTTGCAGTTCAATGGGACCTTACACCCTGAACATTGACATAATGACCTGGCGCAAGCCTCAGAAGAACAGGCATTGTCCATTCACCCTGAACCAGGGAAGCCATCTACGAAGCAAGCACAGTTTTCTATAACATCACCTGGAAGCAATCCTCTACCAGGGAAGACCCTACCGCTGCTCTGACATCAACCTACTCAAAAGAGACTTCCTTTAACACTGAGAAGACTTAAGAACAACAACCACCTGCTTGCAGGACAGGGCTCTCTGCATTACCCTCTAATTGTGAGATAAAACTAAAGGACGTTCCACATGATTCTGACTTCTATGTAGGATACGCAGATTCCAGGATCTTTAATACAGAAATCTGACACCAATAACAGCGACTGTGTGAAAAATAAAAGTGTATTGGCATTACAGACAATGACTTGGATTGGACAACCTAGTATGCCTGGAGCCTAGAATTGGTCTTATGCCAGAAAACTTCAGGGGTAGACTTTCCTTGTATTTAGGCCAAGGTTTTTCCTTTCCATGTCCCCCATATTTTGGTGAGCCTATGCAAACAACAATTGCCACTCTAACACAATTTTTACTGTGCTCCTTTGACTCTAGTCCTTAAAAAAAACCACTTAACCTTTTGAGGTTAACTTAAACTAATATGCATTTGCATGGAACTGTAAAAAAATACTATGTCTTCAACGTTTAAGGAGTTACATAAATTTTATGGCTTGAGATTGCTTTGTGTACTGCTAAGAAATGTTATAATGTACTACAATCTAGGGACTTGAGGGACAAAGTAATTGTGCATGGGTTCTGTTCTGTTTTTCTTAATGTTCTTTGGCTGAAAGTTCAAAATTAAGGTGTCAACAGGGGATTTCTTCTGAGAATTCTGTTTATGGGTGATGGTCCTCCCATTGTAACTTTACCTTGTCCTCTTTCTTTGCATCTTTGTTCTCATAATAAAAAATAAATTAAAAACAAAAAAGCAAAAAAAAACCAATGATTTGTATAAATGTTCTGAAAAGGTAAACTTTTTACCATATGATACAATAAGACTGCCAAGAGTGATATTTGAACACAGAGCCAGAGGTAATCCCTGAGATCCTTTGCTTGTGGTCCTCCTCCCTGAAACAATCTACCTAACAAAAAGAATTTATGTTTGAGATTTGTCAGAGTAACAACCCATGACTCAAGCTTTCGCAAAAAGCAGAAAAGAAAAATAAATAAATCTGGGAATAGTAAATTGGAGAATAATCAATCAAGTTGTAGTTGAAAGCTGTGACAAGATTTTGTATAGCAAGAAATAGCATAGAGAAATATCATATATATTAGTTTATTAGGGAATATCAGATGAAAAATATTCAAATGGAAGTCTCCCATATTAGAACGCAACTAATGTATTTCTATAAAAACTTAAAGAAACACACCTCGTGAGATTAAATATGAACTAATCCCAATGAAGCACATCCCAAATCCAGATTAATAACTTCCCTAGCATATATTTCCAAAAGGCCAAAAACCACTGTTTCTTACAGTTTATCTTCCCCTCTAGCTTCTAAAAGATCCCCTGCTCATTTTCTATCCTAGAGTTACTCAAGCTATCTCAACATTTACAAGCCAACATTTTACTTCTTTTGATTTAGTTGTACATTTATAGATGAAGAGACGTTGATGTCTATAATCATTTCTTATCAGTATGAAATTTGCCTACACACAAGATTAAATTTTACCTAACTCTGAAAAATGGAGTTTAATAAGAGGAAGAATTAAATGCAACCAGAAACAAAATATAACTTTGATAGATGATCAAATATTTTTAAATAAAAAGGAGGCATCATCTTAAATTAAGATGTATCAGAAAGGACAGTGACAAAGCTGCAAAAAGACTTTATATTCTTATTAATGTTGGACTAAAGAGATGATTCAAAGGGCTGGAGGTAGTATTTAATAGTGGAACTGCAGATTTGATCCTGCACACAGCTTGTTCTCCAGAACCACTAAGTGTGACAGAAAAAACAGTCTCTAAAAGCAAAAAGAGAAGCCAATATACATTATTTCTTTTATGGATAAGTGTGGATTATGGCCAGACCTAGCCGCATTTACAGTTGACTTCTGGCTCAGTACTTAGGAATTATTTCTGGTGAATCTTAGGAGACCATATTTGGCTCCAGAATCATTCAGTTAGACTTCTTGCAAGGCAAATGTCTTAATACCTATGCTATCTCATGGGACCCATGTCTCAACCATAATCTTCACAAGATTGCCCAGTTTCCCTGCCAAATGAACTCAGATCACTTATTGTTCTTGCCTAATGCCTTCTCTAGAACCTTGCTCTGTTCTAGTCCCATCAGGACACATATACAAATGTGCCTTCTGGAGACACTGTCCTTTACGTTCAGCTCCACTCTTTGTAGTCACCTCCTCAAATAATTACCAAGTTCATTTTATTAGAGAACTCTTGAATATTTGTCTTGGGGCCGGCGAGGTGGCGCGAGAGGTAAGGTGTCTGCCTTGCAAGCGCTAGCCAAGGAAGGACCGCGGTTCTATTCCCCAGCGTTCCATATGGTCCCCCCAAGCCAGGGGCAATTTCTGAGGGCTTAGCCAGGAGTAACCCCTGAGCATCAAATGGGTGTGGTCAGAAAAAAGAAACAAGAATATTTGTCTTGATTGCGGATGCATCTGCCTCTATGATACTAAAATTGCCTTATATTTTTCTTAATTTGCTTTGATTTTATATTATATTTATTATTATTTTATAATACCTTTAAGCACCATAATTACAAACAGCTTGTAGTTTGGTTTACACCATTAAAAGAACTACTCTCACAAGTGCAAACTTCCCACCACCAATGCCCCCCCTTACGCTCCTCCCACAACACCTGCCTGTATTAGAGAGAGGCATTCTATTTCTCTCACTAACATGATTGTTGTTATGTAGTAATTTTTCTAAACATTATTACCATTCTTTATGGTAAGCTTCATATTTTGGGCCAGTCCTTCCAGCCCTCATCTCTATTGTCTCTGTGTATTATTATAATAATGTCCTTTATTTTTCTGAAATCCCATAGATGACTGAGACTATTCTGTGTCTAACTCTCTTCCTTTGACTTATTTCACTCAGCATAATAGTTTCCATATCCATCCATGTATAGGAACATTTTATAACTTTGTTTTACTGAAGGCTGCATAGTAGTCCATTGTGTATATGTGCCACAGTTTCTTTAACCATTCATCTGAATTTTGAGGCATCTTGGTTGTTTTCAGATTCTGCGTATTGTAAATATAACTGCAATGGATATAGGTATGCAGAAGGCATTTTTGTATTGTGTTTTTGTGTTCCCAGGGTATGTATATTCATAGGAGTGGTATAGCTAGATCATATGGGAGTTCAAATTTCAGTCTTTTGAGAAATCTCCATATTGTTTTCCATAATACTAAATACTAAATACTAAAATGGATATAACCAATCAAGTTATAGTTGAAAGCTGTGACAAGATTTTATATAGCACGCAATAACATTGAGGAATATCATATGTATTGGTTTTTTAGGGAATATCAGATGAAAATTATGCAAACGGAAGTTTCCCATATTAAAACACAACTAATGTATTTTATAGAAACAGAGAAACACACACACACACACACACACACACACACACACAAAGAAACTAGATGGCAATCCAAGAACAGTGAACGAGTGTTCCTTTCTCTCCACGTTCCCTCCAGCACCGATTGTTCTTATTCTTTGTGATGTGTGCCAAACTCTGTGGTACTTCATTGGTGTTTTTATTTGAATCTTCCTGATGATTAGTGGTGTGTAGCATTTTTTCATGTGCCCTTTTGTCATTCATTTTTGTTCTCTAAATAAAGTTAATTTGATTATTTGACCTACCTATTCTTACAGGTGCATTCTTGTTGTTTCTGTCGCAGGAAATTCTTCATTTGTTCTCCCAAACAACCAGCACAGTATTTTAGGTATATGAAGTAAAAATCGTGTAGAAAATGAAAAATCTGAATTGCTGATGAGCCAGATTACTGATTTCATGTCTAAACTTTCCTTGCACTGTTCATATCTACATTAATTCCTTTTTTTATGAAATTTCGAATTCCTGGAATGAATATTGTTGATTGCTGTGGAGGCTCAGAGAAACAAAAAATATAGAAAGACAAGCAAGATATTTCAGTGTGAAGAGGGATTGGTTCTTGGTCCTTGTAAAGTAATCAGAAGAGGTCAACCTCTTTCAGTGACATGGACCTACTCAGGTCATGATATTCTCGATCATTACAGCAGGGGGCGCTGTGCATCTTTGCCTAGGGGTGAGTAGGAGGCTTTTGGCCAGTGAATCAAACACCTGCCATGTGGGCTCTGCTCAGTGCTCAGTGAACCCAGCAACTGGTTGCTGTTTAGTCCCATGTGTATTTTCATGCCAGACCCTCTCAGAGGCAGTGCTACAAGATGTAAGGCCAAGACACTGGGAAGGCACAAAGGGACCAGGAGAAAGGTTAGTTGGCCAGAGGGAGGGGCACATTTACATGGAGGGGCCTTTTCCTCTGAGTCTGAAGGTATAAAAAAACTGAGCAGGTCTGTCTCAGTAGAGCTCTGCAGGTCTTCACCATGGCCTGGATACCACTCTTTCTTCTCACCCTTCTTCACTGGACAGGTGAGGGAGTTTATCTTCACTATAATCTATACAAAACTGACTGCTCCACTCAGCAGAATGTGTTTTCATTTTTCTTTTTTGCTGTTATTCTAAAAGCACTTAATAGATGTTTATGTTTTCAGGGTCCCTCTCTCAGCCTGTCCTGACTCAGTCACCTTCTGCATCTGCCAACCTGAAAAGCTCAGTAAAGCTCACCTGTACCCTCAGCAGTGGCTACAGTAGTTACTATGTGAACTGGTACCAGCAGAGCCCAGGAAAAGGCATCCGATATATCATGAGTGTGGGTACCAGTGGTCAGGTAGGATCCAAGGGAGATGGGATCCCAGATCGCTTCTCAGGCTCATCTTCGGGCCCAGATCGGTTCCTGAGTATCCAGAACATCCAGGAAGAGGATGAGGCTGACTACTACTGTGGGGTTCCCCATAGCAGTGGGAGTAGCTATGTGTACACAGTGACACAGGCAGAGGAGAAGTGAGGCAAAAACCATCCCTGTGTGTCACATGAACTTATCTTACACAAAGTTCATTGTTGATATGTTTCCTGCATTGAATTTTAATTTTGAACCATTACTCCATTAAAGAAATATATTGCACCTGTTATCAACTATAATCATTTTAATATGAATCTAAAATTAATGTTGTAGTCATTTGAGGATGTCTTTTTTATAAGGCAAATTTCCTATAATCTTCATATTCTTCATTAATTGTAATTAATTGTAATTAATAATTGTTAAATAATTATGAGCTATTATCTCATTGTATAGATTTCAAATTATTTTTCTGGCTTACTCAAGTTTTAACAAAAAATTAAATAAATAAATAAAAATAAAAAGAAATAATAAAATAAATAAAAATTTAAATAAATAAATAATAATAAAAAGAAATAATAAAAATTGTTAAAAAATAAAAAATTAAATAAACAAATAATAATAAAAAGAAATAATAAAAATTGTTAAAAAATTTAAAAAATTAAATAAATAAATAATAATAAAAAGAAATAATAAAAATTGTTAAAATTAATGTTGTAGTCATTTGAGGATGTTTTTTTCATAAGGCAAATTTCCTATAATCTTCATATTCTTCATTAATTGTAATTAATAATTGTAAATTAATTATGAGCTATTATCTCATTGTATAGATTTCAAATTATTTTTCTGGCTTACTCAAGTTTTAACAAAAAATTAAATAAATAAATAAAAATAAAAAAAATTTGGGAATACTAAAATGGAGTATAACCAATCAAGTTATAGTTGAAAGCTGTGACAAGATTTTATATAGCACGCAATAACATTGAGAAATATCATATGTATTGGTTTTTTAGGGAATATCAGATGAAAATTATGCAAACGGAAGTTTCCCATATTAAAACACAACTAATGTATTTTTATAGAAGCAGAGAAACACACACACACACACACACACACACACACAAAGAAACAGAGAAACATGCCTCGCGAGATTAAATAAGGACTAACCCCAATCAAGCACATTCCAAATCCAGATTAAAAACTACCCTAGTATATGTTACCAAAAGGCCAAAGACTAAGATCCCCTGCTCATTTTTTATCCTAGAGCTACTCAAACTATCTCAACATTTACAAGTCAACATATTGCTTCTTGTGATTTAGCTGTTAATTTATAGATGATGAGACATTGGTGTCTATAGTCATTTGTTATCAATCTGAAATTTGCCTACACAGAACCTTTCTCAATCTAGTAAAGCCATCTACCACAAGCTAATGGCAAATATTATCCTCAATGGAGAAAAACTAAAAGCCTTTCTATGTTTCTATAGAAATACATTAGTTGTATTTTAATATGGGATACATGCATTTGAAGTTTTTCATCTCATTTATTAATCTCTGGATCATTTAAGCTCTATGGCTTAAAGAGAAAGATTATATATCTAAAAAGTTTTATAAAAATTTAAGGTTTATGGGGCCCAGAGAGATAGCACAGCGGCATTTGCCTTGCAAGCAGCCGATCCAGGACCAAAGGTGGTTGGTTCGAATCCCGGTGTCCCATATGGTCCCCCGTGCATGCCAGGAGCTATTTCTGAGCAGATAGCCAAGAGTAACCCCTGAGCACAGCTGGGTGTGACCCAAAAACCAAAAAAAAAAAAGTAGAACAAAACAAAAAAGCAAACAAAAAATGTTTAAAAAAAATTTAAGGTTGATGAAACAAGAGCAATAGCACAATGAATAGGGCTTCTTCCTTGTACTAAGAAGACTGGAATTTGCTTCATTTTCCAAAATGATCCTCTAAGCCTGACAAGAGTGATAATTGAACACAGAGCCAGGAGTAATCCCTGAGTGCATGGGGCTCTAAACAAAAACAAACAAACAAACAAACAACCTAATCCCAAAAAATCAAGTTTAAGATTCTGTCAGAGTAACAATCAATGACTCAATCTTTCATAACCAAAAAAAAGAAAGAAAAGAAAAAGAAAAATTAATCTGGAAATACTAAAATGAAGTATAACCAATCATGTTATCATTGAAAGCTGTGACAAGATTTCATATAGTAAGCAATAACATAGAGGAATATCATATATATTAGTTTATTAGGGAATATCAGATGAAAAACTTGAAATGCATGTATCTCATATTAAAACACAACTAATGTATTTCTATAGAAACAGAGAAACATGCCTCATGAGATTAAATAAGGACTAACCCCAATCAAGCACATCCCAAATCCAGATTAATAACTTCCCTAGATATGTTTCCAAAAGGCCAAACACCGCTCAGTTTCCTACAGTTTATCTCACCCTCTAAAAGATCCCCTGCTCATTCTCTATGCCAGAGCTACTCAAACTATCTCAACATTTACAAACCAACATTTTGCTTCTTTTAATTTAGCTGTAAATTTATAGAGGAAGAGACGTTGGTATCTATAATCATTTGTGATCAGTCTGAAATTTGCCTACACACAAGATTAAATTTTACCCAACTCTGAAGATAGAGTTGAATAAGAGGAAGAATTAAATGCAGCAAGATACAAAATAGAAACTTGATAGAAATAATCAAAGATTCCTAACTAAAAAAGAGACCATCATCTTAAATTAAGATGTTTCAGAAAAGACAGTGACAAGTCTGCAAAAAGACTTTATATTCTTATAAATGTTGGACTAAAGAGATGATTCAAAGGGCTGGAGGGAATGCTTAATAGTGGAACTGCAGATTTGATCCTGCACACAGCTTGTTCTCCAGAACCACTAAGTGTGACACAAAAACCAGACTCTAAAAAGCATAATGGGAAGCTAATATAAATTATTTGTTTTATGGATAAATGTGGATTATGGCCAGACCTAGCTGTAGTTACAGTTGACTTCTGGCTCAGTTCTTTGGGATTATTTTTGGTGGATCTTTGGAGACCATATTTGGTTCCAGAATCATTCAGTTTGACTTCTTGCAAGGCAAATGTCATAATACCTATGATATTTCATAGGACCCATATAGCAACCATAACTTCACAAGATTGCCCTGTATCCCTACCCTGAACTCAGATTCCTTACTGTTCTTGCCTAATGTATTCTGTAGAACCTTGCTCTGTTCTAGTCCCCTCAGGACACATATAAATGTGCCTTCTGGAGACACTGTCCTTTACATTCAGCTCTACTCTCTGAAGTCACCTACTCAAATAATCACCAAGTTCATTTTTTTAGAATACTCTTGAATATTTTTTGATTGTAGATGCATCTGCCTCTATGATACTAAAATTACCTTATATTTTAATTTGCTTTGATTTTATATTTTATTTATTATTATATTTATAATATCTTTATTTAAGCACCATAATTACAAACAGCTTGTAGTTTGGTTTACGCATTAAAGGAACACCCACCCTCACAAGTGCAAACTTCCCACTACCAATGCCTCCCTTACCCTCTTACCACAACACCTGCCTGTATTTGAGAGAGGCATTCTATTTCACTCACTACCATTAACATGATTGTTGTTAGTGTAGTCATTTCTTTTTTTGTTTGTTTGTTTTGGTTTTTGGGCCACACCCGGCATTGCTCAGGGGTTACTCCTGGCTGTCTGCTCAGAAATAGCTCCTGGCAGGCACGGGGGACCATATGGGACACCAGAATTCGAACCAACCACCTTTGGTCCTGGATCGGCTGCTTGCAAGACAAAGGCCGCTGTACTATCTCTCTGGACCCTAGTGTAGTTATTTCTCTAAATGCTCTTACCTCTCTTTGCGGTAAGCTTCAATTTTGGACCAGTCCTTCCAACTCTCATCTCTATAGTCTCTGTGTATTAGTATAATAATGTCCTTTATTTTTCTGAAATCCCATAGATGACTGAGACTATTCTGTGTCTATCTCTGACTTATTTCACTCAGCATAATAGTTTCCATATCCATCTCTATATAGGAACATTTTATAAATTCATTTTTCCTGAAGGCTGCATAGTAGTCCATTGTGTATATGTGCCACAGTTTCTTTAACCATTCATTTGAATTTTGGGACATCTTGGTTATTTTCAGATTCTGGGTATTGTAAATACAACTGCAATGGATATAGGTATGCAGAAGGCATTTTTGTATTGTTTTTGTGTTCCTTGAGTATATATATTCATAGGAGTGGTATAACTGGATCATATAGGAGCTCAAATTCCAGTCTTTTGAGAAATCTACATATTATTTTCCATAAAGGCTAGACTAGATGGCAATCCAAGAACAGTGAACGAGTGTTCCTTTCTCTCCACATTCCCTCCAGTACTGATTGTTCTTATTCTTTGTGATGTGTGCCAAACTCTGTGGTACTTCATTGTTGTTTATAGTTGAATCTTCCTGATGATTAGTGATGTGTAGCATTTTTTCATGTGCCTTTTTTTTCATTTTTGTTCTCTAAATAAAGTTAAATTGATTATTTGACCTACCTAAACTTACAGGTGCATTCCTGCTGTTTCTGTCGCAGGAAATTCTTCATTTGTTCTCCCAAACAATCAGTACAGTATTTTAGGTAGATGAAGTAAAAATCGTGTAGAAAATGAAAAATCTGAATTGCTGATGAGCCAGATTACTGATATCATGTCTAAAATTTCCTTGCACTGTTCATATCTACATTAATTTCTTTTTTTTTTTTTTTTTTTTTTTTTCTCCTATTTCCATACCCTGCTCTAGATATCTGGTGTGTTATCCTAATTAATCCTCATAGGGTTGTAACTCTTTTTTTTTTTTTTTTTTTTTTTTTTTTTTTTTTTTTTGGTTTTTGGGCCACACCCGGTGACGCTCAGGGGTTACTCCTGGCTATGCGCTCAGAAGTCGCTCCTGGCTTGGGGGACCATATGGGACGCCGGGGGATCGAACCGCGGTCCGTCTCCTAGGCTAGCGCAGGTAAGGCAGGCACCTTACCTCGAGCGCCACCGCCCGGCCCCTACATTAATTTCTTTAATGAAATTTTGAATTCATGCAATGAATATAGTTGATTGCCGTGGAGGCTCAGAGAAACAAAAATATAGAAAGACAAGCAAGATATTTCAGTGTGGAGAGAGATTGGTTCTTGGTACTTGTAAAGTAATCAGAAGAGGTCAACCTCTTTCAATGACATGGACCTACTCAGGTCATGATATTCTCGATCAGTACAGCAGGGGCCGCTGTGCACCTTTGCCTAGGGGTGAGTAGGAGGCTTTTGGCCAGTGGATCAAACACCTGCTATCTGGACTCTGCTCAGTGCTCAGTGAACCCAGCAACTGGTTGCTGTTTAGTCCCATGTGTATTTTCCTGCCAGACCCTCTCAGAGGCAGTGCTACAAGATGTAAGGCCAAGACACTGGGAGGGCACAAAGGGACCAGGAGAAAGGTTAGTTGGCCAGAGGGAGGGGCACATTTACATGGAGGGACCTTTTCCTCTAAGTCTGAAGGTATAAAAGAACTGAGCAGGTCTGTCTCAGTAGAGCTCTGCAGGTCTTCACCATGGCCTGGATGCCACTCTTTCTTCTCACCCTTCTTCACTGGACAGGTGAGGGAGTTTATCTTCACTATAATCTATACAAAATTAACTGCTCCACTCAGCAGAAGTGTTATTTTTTCTTTGTTGCTGCTATTCTAAAAGCACTTAATAGATGTTTATGTTTTCAGGGTCTCTCTCTCAGCCTGTCCTGACTCAGTCACCTTCTGCATCTGCCACCCTGAAAAGCTCAGTAAAGCTCACCTGTACCCTCAGCAGTGGCTACAGTAGTTACTATGTGAACTGGTACCAGCAAAGCCCAGGAAAAGGCATCCGGTATTTGATGACTGTGGGTACCAATGGTCTTATAGGTTCCAAGGGAGATGGGATCCCAGATCGCTTCTCAGGCTCATCTTCGGGCCCAGATCGGTTCCTGATTATCCAGAACATCCAAGAAGACGATGAGGCTGACTATTACTGTGGGGTTCCCGATAACCGTGGGAGTAGCTATGTGTAACCCACAGTGACACAGGCAGAGGAGAAGTGAGGCAAAAACCATCCCTGTGTGTCACATGACCTTATCTTACACAAAGTTCATTGTTGATATGTTTCCTGCATTGAATTTTAATTTTGAACTATTACTCCATTAAAGAAATATATTCCACCTGTTATCAACTATAATCATTTTAATATGAATCTAAAATTAATGTTGTAGTCAGTTGAGGATGTGTTTTTCATTAAGCACATTTCCTATAATCTTCATATTCTTCAGTAACTTGTAAATTAATTATGAGCCATATCTCATTATATAGATTTCAAATTATTTTTCTGGCTTAATCAAGCTTTAACAAAAGATTAAATAAATAAATAAAAAGAAATCTGGGAATACTGAAATGGAGTATAACCAATCAAGTTATAGTTGAAAGCTGTGACAAGATTTCATATAGCACACAATAACATTGAGGAATATCATATGTATTGTTTTTTTAGGGAATATCAGATGAAAATTATGCAAATGGAAGTTTCTCATATTAACACACAACTAATATATTTTTATAGAAACAGAGAAACACACAAAAAGAGACAGAAAACATGCCTCACGAGATTAAAATAAGGACTAACCCCAATCAAGCACATTCCAAATCCAGATTAAAAACTTCCCTAGATATGTTTCCAAAAGGCCAAACAACGCTCAGTTTTCTACTGTTTATCTCACCCTCTAAAAGTTCCCCTGCTCATTCTCTATGCCAGAGCTACTCAAACTATTTCAACATTTACAAACCAACATTTTGCTTCTTTTAATTCAGCTGTAAATTTATAGAGGAAGAGACGTTGGTATCTATAATCATTTGTGATCAGTCTGAAATTTGCCTACACACAAGATTAAATTTTACCCAACTCTGAACATAGAGTTGAGTAAGAGGAAGAATTAAATGCAGCAAGATACAAAATAGAAACTTGATAGAAATAACCAAAGATTCCTAACTAAATAAGAGACCATCATCTTAAAATAAGATGTTTCAGAAAAGACAGTGACAAGTCTGCAAAAAGACTTTATATTCTTATAAATTTTGGACTAAAGAGATGATTCAAAGAGCTGGAGGGAGTGCTTAATAGTGGAACTACAGATTTGATCCTGCACACAGCTTGTTCTCCAGAACCACTAAGTGTGACACAAAAACCAGACTCTAAAAAGCACAATGGGAAGCCAATATAAATTATTTGTTTTATGGATAAATGTGGATTATGGCCAGACCTAGCTGTAGTTACAGTTGACTTCTGGCTCAGTACTTTGGGATTATTTTTGGTGGATCTTTGGAGACCATATTTGGTTCCAGAACCATTCAGTTTGACTTCTTGCAAGGCAAATGTCATAATACCTATGATATTTCATAGGACCCATATAGCAACCATAACTTCACAAGATTGCCCTGTATCCTTACCCTGAAATCAGATCCCTTACTGTTCTTGCCTAATGTCTTCTCTAGAACCTTGCTCTGTTCTAGTCCCCTCAGGACACATATACATGTGCCTTTTGGAGACACTGTCCTTTACATTCAGCTCTACTCTCTGAAGTCACCTACTCAAATAATCACCAAGTTCATTTTATTAGAATACTCTTGAATATTTTTCTTGATTATGGATGCATCTGCCTCTATGATACTAAAATTACCTTATTTTTTAATTTGCTTTGATTTTATATTTTATTTATTATTATATTTATAATATCTTTATTTAAGCACCATAATTACAAACAGCTTGTAGTTTGGTTTATGCATTAAAGGAACACCCACCCTCACAAGTGCAAACTTCCACTACCAATGCCTCCTTTACCCTCTTCCCAGAACACCTGCCTGTATTCGAGAGAGGCATTCTATTTCTCTCACTCACTACCATTAACATGATTGTTGTTAGTGTAGTTATTTCTTTTTTGTTTTGGTTTTGGTTTTTGGGCCACACCCAGCGTTGCTCAGGGGTTACTCCTGGCTGTCTGCTCAGAAATAGCTCCTGGCAGGCACGGGGGACCATATGGGACACTGGGATTCAAACCAACCACCTTTGGTCCTGGATCAGCTGCTTGCAAGGCAAATGCCGCTGTGCTATCTCTCGGGGCCCTAGTGTAGTTATTTCTCTAAATGCTCTTACCTCTCTTTGTGGTAAGCTTCAATTTTGGACCAGTCCTTCGAGCCCTCATCTCTATTGTCTCTGTGTATGCTTATAAGAATGTCCTTTATTTTTCTGAAATCCCATAGATGACTGAGACTATTCTGTGTCTATCTCTGACTTATTTCACTCAGCATAATAGTTTCCATATCCATCTCTATATAGGAACATTTTATAACTCATTTTCCTGAAGGCTGCATAGTAGTCCATTGTGTATATGTGTCACAGTTTCTTTAACCATTCATCTGAATTTTGGGGCATCTTGTTTGTTTTCAGATTCTGGGTATTGTAAATATAACTGTAATGGATATAGGTATGCAGAAGGCATTTTTGTATTGAGTTTTTGTGTTCCTAGAGTATGTATATTCCTAGGAGTGGTTTAGCTGGATCATATGGGAACTCAATTTCCAGTCTTTTGAGGAATCTTTATATTGTTTTCCATAAAGGTTGGACCAGATGGCAATTCCAAGAACAGTGAACAAGTGTTCCTTTATCTCCACATTCCCGCCAGCACTGATTGTTCTTATTCTTTGTTATGTGTGCCAAACTCTGTGGTACTTCATTGTTGTTTTTATTTGCATCTTCCTGATGATTAGTGATGTGTAGCATTTTTTATGTGCCCTTTTGTCATTTGTGTTTGTTCTCTAAATAACTTTAAATTGATTATTTGACCTACATATCCTACAGGTGCATTCTTGCTGTTTCTGTCGTAGAAAATTCTTCACTTGTTCTCCCAAACAGCCAGCACGGTATTTTAGGTAGATGAAGTAAAACTCGTGTAGAAAAGAAAAAATCTGAATTACTGAAGAATCAGATTACTGATTTCATGTCTAAACTTTCCTTTCACTGTTCATATCTACATTTAATTCCTTTTTTAATAAAATCTCGCAGTCCTGAATTGAATATTGTTGATTGCCATGGAGGCTCAGAGAAACAAAAATATAGAAAGACAAGCAAGATATTTCAGTGTGGAGAGAGATTGGTTCTTGGTCCTTGTAAAGTAATCAGAAGAGGTCAACCTCTTTCAGTGACATGGACATATTCAGGTCATGACATTCTCGATTAGTACAGCAGGGGGCGCTGTGCATCTTTGCCTAGGGGTGAGTAGGAGGCTTTTGGCCAGTGAATCAAACACCTGCCATGTGGGCTCTGCTCAGTGCTCAGTGAACCCAGCAACTGGTTGCTGTTTAGTCCCATGAGTATTTTCCTGCCAGACCCTCTCAGAGGCAGTGCTACAAGATGTAAGGCCAAGACACTGGGAAGGCACAAAGGGACCAGGAGAAAGGTTAGTTGGCCAGAGGGAGGGGCACATTTACATGGAGGGGCCTTTTCCTCTGAGTCTGAAGGTATAAAAGAACTGAGCAGATCTCTGTCTCAGTAGAGCTCTGCAGGTCTTCACCATGGCCTGGATGCCACTCTTTCTTCTCACCCTTCTTCACTGGACAGGTGAGGGAGTTTATCTTCACTATAATCTATACAAAATTAACTGCTCCACTCAGCAGAAAGTGTTTTCATTCTTTCTTTTTTGCTGCTATTCTAAAAGCATTTAATAGATGTTTGTGTTTTCAGGGTCTCTCTCTCAGCCTGTCCTGACTCAGTCACCTTCTGCATCTGCCACCCTGAAAAGCTCAGTAAAGCTCACCTGTACCCTCAGCAGTGGCTACAGTAGTTCCTATGTGACGTGGTACCAGCAGAGCCCAGGAAAAGGCATCCGGTATTTGATGACTGTGGGTACCAGTGGTCTTATAGGTTCCAAGGGAGATGGGATCCCAGATCGCTTCTCAGGCTCATCTTCGGGCCCAGATCGGTTCCTGACTATCCAGAACATCCAGGAAGAGGATGAGGCTGACTATTACTGTGGGAGTAGCTATACGTAACCCACAGTGACACAGGCAGAGGAGAAGTGAAGCAAAAACAGTCCCTGTGTATCACATGACCTTATCTTACACAAAGTTCTTTGTTGATATGTTTCCTGCATTGAATTTTAATTTTGAACCATTACTCCATTAAAGAAATATATTGCACCTGTTATCAACTATAATCATTTTAATATGAATCTAAAATTAATGTTGTTAGTAGTTTGAGGATGTCCTTTTCATAAGGCAAATTTCCTATAATCTTATTTTTTTTTTTTTTTTTTTTTTTTTTTGGTTTTGGGGCCACACCCGGTGACGCTCAGGGGTTACTCCTGGCTATGCGCTCAGAAGTCGCTCCTGGCTTGGGGGACCATATGGGACGCCGGGGGATCGAACCGCGGTCCGTCCTAGGCTAGCGCAGGCAAGGCAGGCACCTTACCTCCAGCGCCACCGCCCGGCCCCCTATAATCTTATTTTTAATATCTTTATTTAAACACCTTGATTACAAACATGATTATGGTTAAATTTCAGTCATATAATGATACCCCCCCCTTCACCAGTGCAACATTCCCAACCCCAATGTTTCAAATCTGCTCCTCCCCTCCCCACCCCCGCCTGTACTCTAGACAGGCTTTCTACTTCCCTCGTTCATTCTCATTGTTAGGTTAGTTCTCAATGTAGTTATTTCTCTAACTACACTCATCACTCTTTGTGGTGATCTTCATGAAGTGAGCTGGAACTTCCAGACCTCCTCTGTTTTGTTTCTGAAAATTATTGCAAGAATGTCTTTCATTTTTCTTAAAACCCATACATGAGTGAGTCTATTCTGTGTCTTTCTCTCTCCTTCTGACTTATTTCACTCAGCATAATAGATTTCCTGTGCATCCATGTATGGGAAAATTTCATGACTTCATCTCTCCTGAGGGCTGCATAATATTCCATTGTGTATATGTACCACTGTTTCTTTAGCCATTCATCTGTTGAAGGGCATCTTGGTTGTTTCCAGAGTCTTGAATATAGGTGTAAGGAAGGGATATTTGTATTGTATTTTTGTGTTCCTAGGGTATATCTCTAGGAGTAGTATAGCTTTATCATATGGGAGCTCAATTTCCAGTTTTTGGAGGAATCTCCTTATCACTTTCTATAATGGTTGGATTAGAAGGTATTCCCACTAGCAGTGAAAAAACTGTTCCTTTCTCTCCACATTCCCGCCAGCACTGTGATTCTTTGTGATGTGTGCCAATCTCTGTGGTGTAAGGTGGTACATCATAGTTGTTTGTTTTGCATCTCCCTGACTATTAATGATGTGGAGCATTTTTTCATATACCTTTTAGCCATTTGCATTTTTTGTCAAATTGTCTGTCCATTTTTTCTCCCCATTTTTTGATGGGATTATATGTTTTTTCTTGTAAAGTTCTGTCAATGCCTTGTATATTTTGGATATTAGCCTCATATCTGCTGGGTATTGGGTGAATAGGTTCTCCCACTCAGTGGGTGGCTATTGTATCCTATAATCTTCATATTCTTCAGTAACTTGTAAATTAATTATAAGCCTTTGTCTCATTGCATAGATTTATCTGGCTTGCTCTGTTTAATTTTAAATTGTTTTATTATAAAATCACTTAATGTCATGATTTTCTTTGCTGATACTTTAAATGCTTGTTGTCCTTAGTCAATGAAGTTAATGTTATCTATATCATTGTGATCTAGTCTTATTGTTTGTACATCTTCAAATTCATTATTTTCTTTAATTTTACAGAACTGGTTTTAAATAGCATTATTAAAGTAATAGGTTTATAATTAAATTTACATTGTGGGGGCCGGGTAGGTGGCGCTGGAGGTAAGGTGTCTGCCTTGCAAGCGCTAGCCAAGGAAGGACCGCGGTTCGATCCCCCGGCGTCCCATATGGTCCCCCCAAGCCAGGGGCGATTTCTGAGCACATAGCCAGGAGTAACCCCTGAGCATCAAACAGGTGTGGCCCAAAAACCAAAAAAAAAAAAAAAAAAAAAAAAAAATTTACATTGTGTACTATAAATCTAAAATGTGAAAAATTACTGCATACAATCAAAGTCCTTACAACTGTCTAAGCCTTTCCCTATATCACTTCTGTCAGGTCCAACCATCCTTCCACTCCTACATACCTCCCTTTATTTGTTGATTGACAGTAATGATTTTGTTTCACATTATTCCCATTCTTGGACACCACTCACTGTTTCAACTCTCAACCTAATCTCCACTGTTTGCATATACCACAATTTATTTGGTTTTTTGTTTGTTTGTTTGTTTGTTTGTTTGTTTTTGGGTCACACCTGGTAGCGCTCAGGGGTTACTCCTGGATCTATGCTCAGAATTCACTCCTGGCAGTCTCGGGGAATGATATGGGATGCTGGGATTTGAACCACCAACCTCTGCTTGCAAGGCAAATGCCTTACCTCCGTGCTCTCTCCAGCCCCCCCCCCCCTGTTTTTACTTTGTTCATATATCACAATTTATTATCCTCTCAATTGTTCTTAGGGTCATGCACTATTCCTAGATTTGGGCTATAAAGAATAGTGTTGTGATAAGCAGAGTAGAAATGACTATTTTTTAAAATACTGCTTTTGAGTCCTTAGAGAAGTGAACAAGAAGTAGGATTCCTCGATGATTTGAAAGCTCAGATATTTGATAAAGCATAAAATAAAGAACATCTGGGGGCCGGACGGTGGCGCTAAAGGTAAGGTGCCTGCCTTGCCTGCGCTAGCCTTGGATGGACCGCGGTTCGATCCCCCGGTGTCCCATATGGTCCCCCAAGCCAGGAGCAACTTCTGAGCACATAGCCAGGAGTAACCCCTGAGCGTTACCAGGTGTGGCCCAAAAAAAAAAAAAAAAAAAAAAAGAACATCTGAACATTAGTCATGATTTTTCTAGGAAAGCTCTTGCACTAGATAAAAACAGAATAGTATCAGTGGTGAACTATAAAGACAAATTTCACCATTGTGAAAATCCTCTGCATATGACAAAATGGAATTCTTTTCAAATTAATATTTGACTTTACCTCAGGGAATATTTGAAATGACACAAGAGTCCTTTGTATTTTGGCAAGCAAAGACTTTGGTGGAGAGAAGCAATGAAACATATTGAGCCATTTTTCAAACATTTCAGTCAGGGAGGTTATCTGAGAATCCCTGTGATCTTGCAACATGAAGGATGTGACAAGTGTCATTCATGAGGGTGTGTCATCAATACGTTGGCCATCATGGTGAGGTGTGCAAGTTTGTATTAGTGATTACAAATAAAATTCAGTATAAGCAAACACCTAATCTGCACAAAGCAGAATCACATACAAACCTGAAAAGAGCTTTGGTCTCTTTATTTGAACTTCAAGAGGAGTTTCAGAACATTGGGTTTTCCTTTAATGTACATAATCTTTTTGCAAACGTTTTATGGTGTTTTTACTTTCTTTGAATTTTGCTTGACATGTGGCAGTGATCAAGGTTAACTTCAGATCAATGATGTGAAGTCCATTTGCTCTGCCTTGGGGCAAGACTGTCCACTGATATCAGGGAGAAAGACCTTCACAATTAGTAACCAGGAGGCTGAGAGCAAAGCACTTGCAGTCATCTGGGTGAAGAGGAATGAAGAAAAAGCAGACCTTAAGGTCGATGACAAGTTTTACAAAATGAGAGGGAATAGCTACCGGAGAAGGCAATCCTGGTTGGAGGGCTCCATTGAAGCCATGGTGGAATTGATAGCTCGAAGATTATGCAAGAGCCTCCATATACCAGAGCGTTTTTTGATGATAAAAATAGGCATATTCCAAGGAGAAGTAGAGTTGGAGATGTCCAGTGGCCAGCTGCTCCTGCACAAGCAGTGAGGCTGCTTCTTACTTCTCTGAGGTGAGTGGCCACTTGAAGCCTCATTCCCCACCCTTTCTCCCTAAGTAACTTGACCTTACCTGCAAGACCCCGCCCATTTCTGGGAGGGGTCTTGGAAAAGGTAGATAAGGTATGGACCAGAGGGGATTAGGCTTTTGGCTGGCTCTTGCGCTTCTGGTCTTTGGCGAGCAAGGAGGTGAAAGGGAAGATGGCTGAAAGGAGTTAAGAGGCAGGGCTAGTTAAGAATGGCTGAATGCTTGATTGGTTATTATATAGGCCACACACATGTGGTGAATAGGGCATAAATAAAGATGATGCTTCCTGATGCCTGTCTCTGGATGAGTCTGATTCCGCCGTTCACCTAAACCTGGGACCTGCCAGCTGAATGGGGGTTGCGGAGCCACGTGGCCTGGGGTGGCAGAGAAATCCACCTCCATCCCTCTCCATCCAGAACAATCCTTAATTATTTAATGCAACAGCCACTGATTCATCCAAATGGGCTTGTTGTCAAGCCAAGTGATCTTATCTGCTGTGGGAGTTGGGGGTACAGGAAGAACCTTGGCCATTAGGGAAAAGGCTGGGGCTTCAAGCCCAATCCAGCTGGATCAAATTTGGGTGTGGGGTTAGTGCCTCGGTCATACCCTGTCCAGATTTACCAAGGCCTTTGCTGGGGACATAACCCTGGTTAAACATCTGCTGGAGGACATCTTTATTTTTACACTTAACAAGGTAGACATTCATTTGTTCAAGAATATCTCAGCCCCAGAGATTAATAGGGAGATCAGAAATGATGTAAGGTTGGAATGTGCCAATATCGCCGTCAGAGTCCTCCCAAGTTAAGTTCTTGGCGCTCTGTATAACCTTTTTGGGATGGGCAACACCGGTAATGATGTCCCAGGTGGGGGCTAGAGGCCAAGAGGAGGGCCAGGTAGAGGGGGACATGCAGGTTGTGTCTGCACCAGTATCTAGAAGCCCCAAGAATTCCCAGCCCTCAACTTTGAATGAAAGAGGGGGTTGGATGTTAGTGAGCGCTTGGTTCCAGTAAATGTTGATATCAGAGGAACCAGGGACAGAAGCGCCACTTTGGTGCTGTTGGCCAGGAAATGAAGTGTTAAGGGGAAGCGGCATCGCCTGAGCCAGACGCCGTTCCTGGAAAAAGGTGACCAGGCCATGTAATGCAGAGGCAAGGACCTTGATTTCTCTGGTGTAATCTGCATCAACGATGGAGGGGAGGACTATGAGGCCCTTGATAGTTGTAGAGGCCCTTCCAAGAATAGAAAAGTAGACACAGGGGCGGGGGGGGGGGGGCGGTGGACCGAAGAAGCCAGTGGGGATGACCTGGACGCTGTCTTGGGGGGAGCTGGTGAGGGAGACAGTGGAATAAAGATCAAGACCAGTACTGTAGGGGAAGCCCGGGAGAGCACCTAGAAATTAGGATGCAGTTTGGATGGGGAAGCTAATACTGGTTGGGAGGAGGGGTCGTATTCCACTGATGTTGGGTTTGAGGGGGGTCGGAGGGGAACACCTTGAATGCAGGAGATGGTTGGGAGGGTGGCAAAGGTGTGGCATTTGAAAGACCCGTTGCCGATGGAAGGATTGGGACAACGGGCCCGGGGCTGGCCCCGTCGCCCGTTTCCCGACAGCGGCTGGAGAGGCTGGCCTGTAATATCTGTTTTAGAGTGGCAAAGATTAGACCATTGAAAACCCTTTTTGCATTGGGGGCACACCGGAAGGACACATGGTGGAAGGGCAGGCAAGGGCAGGAGTGTTGCGCTGACGGGGCAGTTGTGGGCAAAGTGACCTGGATTTTTGCAAAGGAAACAGGAGCAACCTTGTTGAGGTGCATTTTTATTTAAAACAGCTCCAACTGCAACCCCAATGGCTTGAGTCAAGTGAGCAAAGGGGTCAGCATCCTGACAGAGCCTAATCATATCATTTACAGTCTTATGTTTATATTTGCCAGGAAGAATATTTCTACAGGCAGAGTTTGCATTTTCATATGCAAGTTGTTTCACCAGATCGTTATCACAAGCCTGTTCACCCAGGGTGGTCTTGGTGGCTTCTAAAAGATGGCTAATGAACTCAGTGTAGTCTTGCTGGGCACCCTGGACTACATGGGAAATAGGTGTTAAGGGAGATCCCTTGAAGGGGACATCCCTTCAAGCAGCCTTAGTGGCAGCGTGAGTGAGTCCCAGAAGGCTATTAGGGAGTCGGGATTGTTCAAACTCCGTGGCATAAGGGCCCACACCACACATTTGCTCATAAATTTCTTGAGAGGAGTGTGGGGCATAGGATTAACATCAGCCAAGGAGCAGCAGTGGTTCTCGAAGTGCGCTTGCCATCCCAGATATTGTGGGGGAGTGAGGACTGCCTCAGCGATCTTGCGCCACTCAGGGCATGAAAAGGCCGCCCTGGGCAAGGCTATCTAAAATGCATTGTGTAAAGGGAGAGTTAGGGCCATATTTTTCCACAGCAGCATGGAGATCTGCCAATGTTTTATGCTGCAAGGCATTCTCTCAAAAGCTGACCAGCGCGGTGCTCATCGCTGGGCGCGGGGGCAGCCGAAGCAGGGGCTGGAGCTGGGGCAAGGGCAGGGCTGGTCGCCTCGGCATCTGCCTCCCCTCCATCCTCGGGGACAGGGGGCAGCCCAGCCTGATGGCGGCTGTAGAGGCGACCCTGAGGTGCAGGATCAGCTAAGGCAGGAAATCCCTCTGGGACAGGACAGGGGGAATGGGTAATAATAGGGAAGGTGAAAGCAGAATTACAGACAGGTATTTGCTGCATGAAAGCCTGAGCCTTTGCCTGCAATTCAGCAAGGTGACAGAGGCGTGAGACATGGTTCTGATGAGCAGATTCCTGAAACTGAAGAGGATCTGCTGTAGGATTAGTAGGGGGAGGATTTTTAGAATAAGAAGGGGGTGAAAGTGGCGGAGGAGCAGAAGCAAGGGAGCGCAGCGGCCAGTCGGGGTGACCTTAGTGGGCCACCTCATCCTCCAAAGTGGCCGCATCGCCCGGATCAGGCAGAGGAGGATCAGAGAGGACAGGATAGAGCTTTTTTGGAGGAGGAGGAAGTGAAGAGAGTTCTGAAAATGGGGAGACTTGACAGGGGTGACTAACAAGGGTGGCAGGGGCAACAGAGGAGATGAGCAGGACAGGGGAGGGAGAGGCAGAGGGAGAAAAGTGGCTGAGAGCAACAGAAAGGAGATGTTTATGTTTAGGGTCAATCTCTGTGGCATCAATGATGTCGCGAATGGGACCCCAGTAAGAGGAGAGAATGTTAGAAATATTGTCATCATGAAGACCCTCCTCTGCAAGGAGGAGATTAATTTCACAGCCCACTTTTTGCCACGTTTGGCTACTAATCTAGGCTGTTTTCCTGGAACCGCCAATGGAAAACCAAGGACATTTCTTATGAATAAAGAGAAAGAATTCCCAGAGATTTTTCTTTTTAACACTTATACCTTTTTCCCTGAGAGTTTGTTTGACGCCAGCTATAAACTGCACCTCTTTAGACAATTGTTGACCCATTCTTATTGGACACAATGAAAATTATGTGAGATCTTACCTCTCCAAGTCTTCTGGAGAGGCCCTGAGGGTACTTTTGGTGTCCAGTGGAGAGTCGTTTTCCAAGCCACACATTGAGCGCCAACTGTGCTGGCCTGCAGCTTCAGTTTATTCGTGGTCATGGAAAGGGTCTGCACCTGTAAGAGAAATGGGTGGGAAAAGGGGGACCACCAAGGATTTTGATTATGGCGTCAGTTTATTTTTGAAATGCCATGACTTATATAGATTTTACACAAAGGGAGGAGGGGACAAATGCAAACATTTGTCAAGCATGCATTTGTCATCATGCAGTTCAAAAGGTTTGGCATGTGCCTGTTAATTTAATACAAGTTTCTTGAGGAACATCCTATTATCCCACCAAATGCTCTATCTGTAGGTCTGAGTTTCCTGAGCCAGAAGAGCGTGACCTTATGGTTCTTTTGATCTGTGTCAACTCATGGCCAGTTGGCACATACACATGAATAGCTCAATTAAAGGACAGGCCTGTTAGAAAGATGCTACAAGATGGCTGTGCTTAAGCTATGACTGTGAGGGAGAATCTGGCTTCCTACAGGAGTCTTTTTCCATAAACTAATAATTCAGGAGACATCAATATCTCAACTGACTGGAGGAAAATAAATAATATGTGAATTCACTGTGCATCCATAGCTATTAATCGTAGATTATAACAGTAAAGTATTAACATTAAGTAATAACAATAAATAAACTGAGTTCACATTGCCAACTTTTTCACCAGAATCCAACAGAAAACAGTTCAGCTACCCCAGGTTCTAAGACAAGATATCGAAAAGTAGGGCCCAGGATCCTGCACAATTACATGACTCACTCATGAAGAAAAGATCACAATTGCAATAATAGGAATCAGGGCTGTTAAGTGCAGACTCAAGGCCCATCTCACATAGAGTGAAGGAGATAGACACTTCTAGAAGAAAGCTAGGGAGCCTTTATTTCCAGCATGTTGTGGTTGACCACCTACTAAGAAATGATGACCCTAGGTCGATTCACAGAATCTTTTTTATAGAGAATTTAGGGAATTCCTGCCTCTGGATAGTTGATTTTTTAAACTATAGGTCTTGTCCAAAGTTGCATCAGACAAACACTAGGGTACGCTGTAGACTCAGTGAAAGGAAATCATGATCCAGGGTGCAGCTGTTAGACCCAGTATGTGGTTGCCTGGCCACTTGTCTGTTGCTGTATTTCCTAGCATGTACTCTATGGTCTGGTTTCAAGAACTGACTATTCTTCTGGGTCTAGTCTTTGTACCTTAAAACTTGAACCTGTCATGGCTGTACTTAGGTTCATAGCAAAGCTAGGTTACAAAAACAAAACAAAAACAAAAACAGAAACACTTCCTGTGTTCTATTGATCGCTTCTGATTAATAATATTTCTCTGTTCCCAATTTTGAAGGAAAGCTTACATAATGACCAATTCAAAAGAGAAAGATTGTGATGAAAGACACCACATACAGGAAAATCGGGAATACCTTTACAAATGAAGACAGAACAAATAATTCATATTTCATATCATTTAACTGATTGAAAGAACTGAATCTAAATGCCTACAAATGTCACACTTTCTGGTTCCTTTTAAATAATCACAAATATAAAAACTCATAGAGAGGGACTGGAGTGGTGGTGCAAGTGGAAAGGCATCTGCCTTACGCATGCTAGCCTAGGATAGACCTCGGTTCAATCCCCAAGTGTTCCATATGGTCCCCCAAGCCAGGAGCAATTTCTGAGTGAATAGCCAGAAGAACTTCTGAGTGTCACTGGGTATGGTCAAGAAAACAAAAACAAAACAAAAGCAAACAAACAAAAAACACTCATAGAGAAAACAAGTGAATAAAATACAGAATATATCTAAAATTCTTTAGCAAATCTCTATAGAATTTACCAATATGTAGTCAAGAAGTAGCAGAAAAGAAGACAATAAAAATTAAAATATTAATCATTTTATTAAAATGAATCAGAAACTTCATGAGATACTTCACAATATTTGATGTATTGAAATAAATATATGAGCTTAAGTCCTATAAAATTAGTAAATTATAATGTAAAACAGAATTAGATATCACTGCACACTTAATAGAATTGAAAAAATTTAGCACACAGAAAACAAATAATGAAAAGGGGGAGAAATTATAACTGCAAGAAAAATATATACTAAATAACTAATGTGATCAAGTATAACATGAGTGATGAAATTACTCTCAGAATTTATATTCATTCTTATTTTTCTGATTCAAGGATTGAGCTTGTGTGTGTAGAGCATGCAAATTTAGCACTGAGCCATATCCCCATATCTTTTCTTTTGTGTGATAAGTTATAAATATCTCACCTTTATGCTAAAGTTCATCTAAACTCAGAATCTCCATGTAATAAGAGGAAATAGCAAAGCTAAATTCTGTATTTTTTTTCTGTTTTTTTTTTGGGGGGGGGGCCACACCAATAGGCTCAGGGGTTACTCCTGGTTCTGTGCTCAGTAATCATTCCTGGTATGCTTGGGGGGGGTCATAGGGGATGCCCAAGATTGAACCGAGGTAGGCTGCATGCAAGGCAAATGCTCTACCTTCTGTAGCATTACTCTGGCCCCTTAATTCTGTATATTCTTTAAAATACCATAATACCATATTTTCCAGCATATAAGACAACACTTCAACCTATGAAAAACTTCCTAAAAGTCGAGAGTTGTTTTAAATGCCAGTATACGGCATGCTGAAACTTATTCCAGCTTCAGGGACGAGTGATCCACCCCTCTTACTTTTAAGAAGTAACTTACTTTTAAGACTTTTAGGAAGTTTTTCATGGGTTGAAGGGTCGTCTTATACGCCGGAAAATACAGGTAGCCTTTTTTAAAATCACATTGAGAATAACAGATTGAAAACTGTCTAACTTACGGGAATTCAATAAGGAATGATAAATAAGTGTACAATGTAATAATACTTGAATTCCACATATTAACAAAGAATGTAGTGGAAAAAAACTTATATATATATATATATATATAGTACATTTGTTAGAATCATGTTATTAACGTATATTCTTAGTTTTTATATTACAATCAAGTGTGCTAGGTTGTAACATTTATATTTAATGCTTGATTATACATAATATATAATAAACCTATAAAATGTATGCATATTTTTCTATCAATGTCAAATTGTTATGGAAATAAAGTTCACACCACAAACACATGGAAAAATCATAAACTTGCGGGAAAAATAACTAGTCATATTTTTTGGTGGCTATATTTAAGATTCCACAACCAACATTTGTAATGTACTCAGTACTAGAATAGAATTAAAAAAATTTTGGCAACTCCTAGCAGTACTCAAGATTTACTCCTCTATGCTCAGGAATCTCTCCTGACAAGCTTGAGCCTATACAATGTCCTGGGCATTGAACCTTGCTCACCATATGCAAGGAAGGCATTTTAATTTCTGTATAATTGCACCACCACAAAATAAGGATTTTTATAAAAAGTATGATGTCACTTGATTGGACAGTCTAAGTCAATAAAAATATTTTAAAAACAAAATTATAAATACAAAGATAAATTATGTAAAAATTGCTAAATGGGTGCAAAGCAGAATTTTAGCTATGAACAAGGTATTGGCCAAAAGTGAAGAAGCAGCAACAAAAATTAGCAAAGGTAAGAGCCTGAATAATGGTGCTAGTATCTGAGGTACTAATTTAAAATCCAAAATGCTTCATAGAAGTGGCTTCTAAAATAAAAAGAACTAGGAAATTCATAATTAGGGGACCAGAGTTAGAGCATAGCGGTAGGGCATTTACCTTGCACGAAGCAGATCCAGGTTCGATCCTTGGCATCCCATACTGTCCCCTGACCCTGCCAGGTGCGATTTCTAAGTGCAGAGCCAGGAGTAACCCCTGAGCACCACTGGGTGTGACAAAAACAAACAAAAAACAAAAAAAATCTAGTTTTATGTGACAAATCGAGTATCTTTTAAAATTTTTTTAAAAATATTTATTTGCAAAAAGAACTTTTGCTCTGAATAATTGAAATATGTGATTGACATCTGGAGGCTGTCACCAGGGGGCACTGATGCTTTGGAAGTGAGCAGGCCTCGATAAATTCACAGTGATTGAACCCCAGCCTGACTGAAGCTCAGAGGTCTGAACTAAAAGTGCCAACAGGTGTTTCCTCCCAAGGTACTCACCCAGCTTCTAACCACAGGAGTCTCCCCTATTACAGCAGAGTTTGACCTGCATTGAATAAACAAATTGGGGCAAAGGAGTGTGCTAAAGAGCTAGATTTGCAACAAGCACACCCAAACACAAAATACCCTTCCCCCAAAATCTGAGGGGCATAAAAGAGGCCCCAGAGGTCCAATGCCAGCTGTGAGCCCAGAGTGTCTTAGCCTGCACCATGAGTGGGACTCCTCTCCTCCTTCTGACCTTCCTCCTTACTCAGTGCCCAGGTTCATGGAGATTTCAGTGACCAGCCTTTGAAGGAATCATTCTTTCTCTGACTTCAGTCTTTTTTCCTCACGTGTGTCTGTTTCTATTTCAGGGTCCAATTCTCAAGCTGTGGTGACTCAGGAGCCTTCACTGACCGTGAACCCAGGAAGGACCGTCACTCTCACCTGTGGTTCCAGCACTGGCGCAGTCACTAATGGTCACTACCCATACTGGTTTCAGCAGAAACCTGGTCAAGCTCCCAGAATACTCATTTATGATACAAACCAAAAACTGTCCTGGACCCCTGCTCGGTTCTCAGGCTCCCTCCTTGGAAACAAAGCTGCCCTCACACTCTCAGGGGCTGAAGCAGAGGACGAGGCTGATTACTACTGCTTGTTATGGTACAGTGGTGTGAGGCACCATGCCACATTCAGATGAGGAACCAGTACAAAAACCTGCCCTTGCTGACAGTAGGTTTTTTCTTTTGATGAAGCAATTTATTATGTAAGACAAATTTTCTCATATTGCTTAAGATGTTGGCAAAGTACTGTATTTTTTGAGAAATTTTTATTTTTAGCATAATAGATTAAAAATCTTTCACAGTAATATTTTAGGAACATAGTGACATTGAATCAGGGGTATTCCCACCACCAATGTTGTCCTCCCTGCACTCCTGTTCCCACCGTGCATCCCATAACTCTCCCCTTTGCTTCCAGGCTGGTAGTATAAGTGGTCCCCTCTGTGTCTAGCTTGTTGTAGATTGGGTATCAATTCTGTTTCATTGGTTTTGGATATGGTGTTTAAGTCTAATCATTTTTTTTTATTTCTACTTGATGTTCATATGACTGTTTGGTCTTGGTACCCTCCCGTATTTCTCCTCCAATTTGTGAGGTAGACTAGGTAGTTCAAAGTTATGCAGTTCTGTTAGAAGGAAAGAAGAAAAAAAAAGTGGGTAGGGCAAAAATCAAACAACCAGTAGGTTTTTGAATAACTTTATTGTTGAATTGCTGTCACTCTTTGGTCACGTAGAGTTAGTAAATTCAACTCAATTCTACATTTTTGAAATTTTCCTTGAGATTTTATTTTGTCCATTATTTGTATCACGTTTCTGTTTCCTAATTTTGTTTAAAATTATTGTGAGTTGGGTGCCTATTCTATGCTTTTAACATATTATATGGAAATTGTAGACTGAAGGGTTTATCTGAAAACTTAATCAGAGTTCTGGGGTATCTGTGTCTTATATTTGGACACTGTTACATACATAGATTAGAAGTCTAGTATCAACACAGGAAGAAATGAAGGCAATAGAGAGGTGCCTGCTGGACTATAGCATAAAATTTGAGCTGAACTGAGCGATGGGACAAAGCTCTGCAACTTCCTTCTGCATAGAAAGTTTCATGGTCCTTGCTTTCCGAGTCACTTTATGTCATTAGTAATCTCTATTTTTGGTCTTGTCCTGATGTAAGTTCTACTCTCAAATCTTTGACAGGGTTTGTATAGAAGTGATATTGATTCTAGAATATATATAGGTAGGACATTAGCTCAGCTGTAGCTCAATGAAAATCAGGGTATAGATACAGTAACAGTATTCTTAAAGCCTAAATCTATCATATTTTTCTAAATTCTCTTTAAGAAACTGGATTTTACTTTAAGTATTACAAATCAGTGTATTCAAACTTTTTAAAAATATCTATGTCTAGGGGGCCGGAGAGATAGCATGGAGGTAAGGCGTTTGCCTTTCATGCAGGAGGTCATCGGTTCGAATCCCGGCGTCCCATATGGTCCCCCGTGCCTGCCAGGAGCAATTTCTGAGCCTGGAGCCAGGAATAACCCCTGAGCACTGCCGGGTGTGACCCAAAAACCAAAAAAAAAAAAAAAAAAAAAATCTATGTCTGAAAGAGCAGCCTTCCTGAATGTAGATCTATGTATGGCAATACTACCAAGAGGGTAAACCACTAGTTTTCCACCTTTTTCTATCTGTGGTTCAGCACCAGCCCATGTGTTTAAGTGTAACTCCACCCTGGATCTAGGTGTTCCTATCTGAGACCCACCCATTTCTGGGAGGGGTCTTGGGAACCGGATATTAGGTGTGACCTTATTTGCAAGACCCGGCCCATTCCTGGGAGGGGTCTTGGAATAGGTAGATAAACCCTGGAGCCGGGGGATGAGGGGCTCTCTGAGGAAGATGGCTGAATTATAAGATGCAGGGCTAAGAATGACCGAATGCTTGAAAGGTTATGAGATAGGCCACACACCTGTGGTGGTCAGGGCATGAATAAAGATGATGCTTCCTAATGCCTGCATGTGAGTGAGTGATTTCGCCTTTCACCTGGGCCTGGGACCCGACGGCTGGATGGGGGATAAAGCCACGTGGCTGGGGCCTAAGCACAAAGGCCTCCATCCTTCACCATCCATCGCCATCCAGCCCCATCGTTAATTATTTGATTCAACATTTAAGAATGCTCTTCTATATCTGAATAAAGGAATCTCTGTAAATGAATACAATCCCAGTAATGTTCAAAGGCATGGATACAACAGATTCTCTTCATAACAGAAGACTAGATACAGAGATGAGCTTCTGAGTTGGGCACAAAATAGAATTTTATTCAGTTCTCTACAAGTTCCACAATCCAACTCCACTAGTATTTCTAGTGAAATGGTATTTCTACCATCTTAACTGGAGGTCATAGGTTAATTGCTAGTCACCACCCTGGCAAGCTCCATGATAATGTTCTATGAAAAGATTTCAAGTTTCAGTCACCTCTTAATCACAGTGTTGCAAGTCAGCCCTTGAAGAGGTTGACTAATGGAGGGATGGAGGATGAGGTCTTTCCCCTTCAGCTCAGAGCACGTGTCTGCCACCCTGTCTAGCTGACGGTTCTGAGGTGAAACGGCAGGTAAATAGCTTGCAGACAGTCAGGCTTGTGGAAATATTAGCTTTATTCGGTGGACAAGACTGAAGTCCAAAGCCTCAGCATCAGTTCCTTCCAAAAGCCTCCGGCCTTGTTTTTATCCCCCAGAATCAGGTTCCACCCAATGGTGGGATCAGATACCACCCAATGGTGGAAGCAGAATCAGGTAGGTACTACCCTAGGGTGGGGGCAGAATGCCAGGTCACACCCTAGGGTAATGCACAATCACCGATCAGGGTAGGGTCAGTAACATAATAATCCCCTAAAATATTTACATACACAACAATTCCCCGGTTTGTTTTTAGTAAACAAACAATATTGTCTACAATTATTAAAGAAAAAACTAGTCAATAATAAAAGAGCGGCTGTTTGCATAAGTGCATCACAGGAAAATGTAAAGAAAAACTTCTAACCTAAACACAGGGTATCTAAAACCAGAAACATGTATCAAGGAATCAACTACAAGCTCCTGAGAAGATAAATCTAAGACGTACATAGATCCTTCGAAGATATGCCAGAAAGGTTGTGTAGCAGGCAAGAAGAAGCACCTTTTATTTGTTGTTGTTTTTTTGGGTCACACCTGGAAGTGCTCAGGAGTTACTCCTGGCTCCATGCTCAGGAATCGCTCCTGGCAGATACCAACATTCGAACCAATGACCTTCTGCATGAAAGGCAAATGCCTTACCTCCATGCTATCTCTCCAGCCCCATTTTAATTCAAGTCCAAGTAGATCAGAAAGCCTATCTTTGAGGTCATTGAATTAGGCCCTTATTTTTGAGGAAGAAGCATATATCCCCTGCACAGTGGGGGACACTGCAATGATGATCAATAGGCTTCTGAACTTAATCCAAGTTCTTAATCTAGGCTGAAGTCCATATGATGTCTGAAATTGATGTACCAATAAGGTTGATTATTTATAGATGGGAGCTTAAGTCACAAACCAAAACAAATGTTTAAGGCAGAGACCCTCCCTGTGTGAATAAACAACTTGAGGGCCCATCTAAAATGGATGGAACCTCCTATAAACCTAGTATTTTGCCTATGATGCGCCCACACAAAAAGCCCTGAGACCAGACAAAAATATCATTTAGGAAATTATAGACAACAACATCTAACCCACTAACTTAAAGTCAAGAAAGCAAAACCCTAATGTAATACATCAACTCCTAATATTAAAAACTAAAATAGAAAAACATTAATTACAATAGTCAAAAGAAGTATAGTACCAAATATAAATTCAAAAGATTACAATTATAAGAAAAATACAAAAGGTGAAATTTCTACAGAGTCCAATACCAATCTGTAAAGATGAGGGGTCTGAAACTCCAAAAAGACCAGCCAAAGATACTTGATGAATCTTGAATAGCGTGTTGAAGCCATCATGAGTTGGTTGGGCTTCTGCATTTTCTTTGGGATCCGTGCAATCTTGGGGTAGCCATTGTAGAGATGGTCAACAATAGCACTGTGTATGTGGATGGAAAACCAGAGATTCAGATAACACAATTTAACTGGGATCCAGAGATTGTGGGTCTTATCAATGGATCTTTTTTCTGGGGTTTCATTGTGACACAAATTCCAGGTGGCTTCATTTTCAACAAGTTTGCAGCAAACGTGGTACAAAACTCCAACAGTCACGGATTTCTTCCTCGGGCCGAGATCAGGAGGCTTGTAATTGTGGGTGAAGGAGATGAGTTGCACATGTGAAGGGAATTCTGAGAATTAAATGTTAAGAACTAGGAAGGAAGGATAAGGAAGACAAAATTGGGGAAGATAAAGTTAGGAAGGAAGATAAAGTTAGGAAAAAGGGAACTATATACAAAATATGCAAAACAGACACTGAACAAGACACAGAAATACAGACTTCACAAAAAAATATGGCCATAACACTCACTCATACCAAAAAACATTTGTTGGAAAGGATCCAAAATAGAGCAAAAGAAAAGAGAATTCAGCTGAATCAACTAAAAGCGCCTTAAAATGTAATAGTCGGCAATAAGGCAGAGCAGAGCAGATCTGAAACAGAATTTCATGCATAACACAAACATGGAAAACTCTACTATAAGTGTATAACAGTATATATACAAAGTTATTGTCTAACAGTAACTCTACGATAATCAATTATAGGCAAGAAGCACTGTGGAGGAAGTCTGCCTAAAAGTTATCATTATGTCAGCATCTTAAAACCTAAATTGAGGGAAATAAAGCAATGATGTTAAAATAAAAATAGTGAAAGTCATTAAATGAGTGTACCTAGAAAGAAAAACAACATTAATATGATGAGAAATTTCTCTTTCAGGTGAACCTTGACTAAATTAAATTGTAAAATTTCATGATTAACTGAGACCTAGAGCAATAATAAAATTAAGACATAAACCCATCATAGAAGGAAACACATTGGGGGTCCATGATTTTCAATCCATATTCATTGATCATGCCTGTGGAAAGAATCCTAGAGCATTAATAGCAACCGATAAGGAAGTGAAATGATTATCTGGTGTTCATTGTAAATCTTTAAGAAGTATAAAACAGGATGTATGCTGCTATGGATTTCACCAATGTATTAGGGACTTTTTTGATCTTCTTGTCATCAAAAGTGATCCAGTGTTGTTTTGCAGCAATTTTACAGTATGAAATACAGTGTCCATAGTGAACTTTACCATAATGGTTTGACACTGATGATAAGTTGTATTTCTTAATCTTGCTTTTATTCTCTGAAGTGAATTATACTAAATTGAGGTCTTCTAAAGGAAAATCTACATAAGTATGCAATTTTTTTATTTGTTTGCCATCAAAAGCAAAACATTTCAAGTGTATTATATGTACTGGTGGCAGTTTCCATAAGTACGTTTTCTTTGAAAAATCCCTTCTAGTTTTGCAGCTGTTGCACAGGACTTTGTTGTCATCATTTAACTCTTCTTCTTTAAAAAATTTAGAGAGGCATTCCTGTAATGTACATTTATCTGTAGATATAACAGCCAAAGACAAATGAACAAATGTCTCATAAACCTCAGACTTTTGGTGGCATGTGAGACACTGTAGTATAGATTGAATTGTCCTTGAAAGAGATCATAAATAATAGATTTGTGAGCCTTTTGGTGTTCTGAACTAAATAGTTCATAATTTTCATTTTCCATAAGATGTGTAGTTTTGTCTGTCATTAGATTTACAGTAAACAAGTCCTGATGTAGTCCCTCTATTAGGAACATCAGTAGTTCGTGTGGATCCTGCTGATTGTGTCCAGCAAACTGGTCATTAAGTAAACTAATTGTTACTTTGAAGCTTTCAGTGTTAATATATCTATGAAATCCATTTCCCATGGTTTTGATGAGCCGACCAAATTCTTCGGCTAATTTACCTTCATGCCCCATCAGATTTTTCTTGTTAATATCCTTTTTATAATGATCTTGATGAAAATACTGAGTCAAGTCTGAAATATTATACAAGCATTGCAATATTTAGTTCATGTAGCAAGAGTTTCCTATATTTTGGAGCCCAGGTAAGACAGGTTCCTGTCTTTCCTTTTGCATCTCAGAGTGTAAGGGTTTATCACTACCATCAATCTCACTCAATGTATGATGTGTGACAGCTAAATCCTTGTTTCCTGCCCCAGAGACCTCCGCAATATTACTGCTGTTAGTGTCTGAAGTATTCTGTTTTTGCTCTGAAGGGAAGTTTATAGTCTGAACCTGATCATTTGTGCCAGCTCGATTTCTAACAAGGTGTAATGGAACCCAAAATTTCTTGGGAGGGTTGTCATTTGTAGAAACATAGGCATAATCCCTTCCTCTTAGGAGAAGATATCCAGCTATCCATTTTTCATCCTCCGTGATCCAAATAGGTTTATGGGTTGTTTCTTGTCTCTGAATATCTTCTTTAAAATGTCTTTCCACTGCAGTGTAACTTTCCCCCTTGGGATAAGTTTAAGTAATTTAGTGTGATAAGAGTCAAAGATAGCATATCTGTTGATGGTAAACAGCTTTTTCTATTTTTTTGCAATTGAGTTTTTAAGGTTCTGTGAGTCCTTTCTACAATGGCCTGTCCCCTACAATTGTAAGGAATTCCTTTGAGATGTCTTATCTGCCATTCTTTACAAAAAATTCAAAAGTTTTGCTAACATAGGCTGGCCCATTATCAGTTTTTATAGAATATGGAATACCCATCACAGAAAAACATTGTAAAAGAAAACTACAAGCAGCCTTAGATTTTTGAGAAGACATGGGAATTGCCCACATAAAACGAGAATAAGTGTCCACCACAACATGAAGATAAGGTTTTCTTGGAAATAAATCTGTTTGAGTTATATCCATTTGCCAAAGTTCATTAGACTGTAAACCTCTTGGGTTTGCTCCTGCTATGTGAGTCTTTTTTGTTAACGGTGCACATATGTTGCAGTTTTCTACAATTTCTCTAGTTTGCCTCCATGGAATTTGGTAATTCACATGTAAACGGCGAGCATTTGTGTGTAGGGCTCAATGTTCCTCTACAGGTGATTTAAATATAGGTATTGCTAGCAAGTCAGCAGTTTTATTTCCTTGAGCCATCAGTCCTGGAAGACCTGAGTGGGCTCTAATATGCGTGATGAAGATGGGCTCAGTTCATTTTTGAAGGAGCTGCTGTAATAGTTTAAGTAAGTTCTGTATGATCGGGTTATTAGCATTAAGGGAAGCAGTGGCTATCATATGACATAAATTTACCACATACAAAGAATCAGAAACTATATTCATGGCTTCAGATACATTTTCTAATAGATAAATTAACGTTGCTAATTCAACTTTCTGTGCAGATTTATATTTGGTATCTATGGTCATATTAATGTTCTCTCCAGTTATTCCTCCTTTTCCATTTTGGGATCCATCGATGTAAAAAACCTTGGCATTGGGAATAGGGGAATCCCGAACAATTGAAGAAATAACAAACTGAGTTTTCTTTACAAAGTCCCAAGTTTTTCCTGCTGGATAATGGGAGGATATTTCTCCTGTGAAATCTGAGAGGGCCCTTTGTAGAGATTCATTAAGAGGCAATATTGACTTAATTTCCTTTTTTGGTATTGGCAAAACTATTATATCTGGGTCAAAACCTAGTAAAGATATAGATCTGAGTCTTGCCTTGATAATAATCTCTAAAATCAGTTGGAAGTAGGGGACAACTGAGTGAGGCTGTTTGTTATGTAAATACACCCATTCCAAAGGTCCTGACTGTTGCATCAAGGCCCAGTGGGGGTTACTATAGTAGGGAGGATTAACAAAAATACCTTTTCTCTTGGGATGAATCTTAAGAGAAACGATTTTTGTAATCTGCTCAAGAAGATGTCCAATTCATTTTTGGCAGCTGTTGTTAAGTTTCTCGGGCTATCTAAAGCAGGGTCACCCTCCAACGTTTTAAACAGATTAGATAACTCTGCATTTGGGATTCCGAGTGCAGGGCGGAGCCAATTTACGACACCTAAAAGTCTCTGAAAATCACAATACAATACCATCTCATAACACAGAAACAAGAACACATCACAAAGAACAAGAACATCAGTGTTGACAGGGATGTGGGGAGGAAAGAACTCTTTTTTTTTTCTTTTTCTTTTTTTTTTTTTGTTTTTTGGGCCACACCCGGTGACGCTCAGGGGTTACTCCTGGCTATGCGCTCAGAAGTCGCTCCTGGCTTGGGGGACCATATGGGACGCCAGGGGATCGAACCGCGGTCCGTCCTAGGCTGGCGCAGGAAAGGCAGGCACCTTACCTCCAGCGCCACTGCCCGGCCCCGAGGAAAGAACTCTTAATCACTGCTGGTGGGAATGCCAATATGTAAAAATAATATGGTTATTCTTCAAAATACTGAAAATTGAGATGACATATGAACCAGCAATATCACTCCTAGGTATTTATCCTAGGTACACAAAAACACAACATAAAAATGCCCTCTGTATGCCTATGTTCATTGCAGTACTATTTATTATAGCCAGAATTTGGAAACAACCCAGAAGCCTAACAATAGATGAATGACTAAAGAAGCTACTCCATAGAATACTCTGCAGCTATTAAGGAAAATGAAGTCATGACATTTCCCATACATAGATGGACATGGAAACTATTATGGTGAGTGGAAAAAAGTCAGAGGAAGAAACAAAGACCATAATAGTTTCACTCATCTATGAGTTTTACGAAAAATAAAAGACATTATTGTAATACTACCCAGAGACAACAGAGATGAGGGCTGAAAGAACCAGCCCACAATATGAAGCTTAGCACAATGAGTGGTGAGTGCAGTTAGAGAAATAACTACACTGATATCTATTATGACAATGGTATGATTGAGAGAAATAGAATGCCTCTCTAAGACAGGTCAGTGGGGGAGGAGACAGATGGAGTGTATTGGTGGCAAGAAGTTTGCAGTGGTGATGGGGGAGTGTACTTTTTAAGACTAAAACCCAACTACAAGCGTTTTTGTAACCATAGTGCTTAAATCAAGATATTATTAGAAAAAGATAACCTTATCCCCTGGGGAAAAAAGCCTTTTTTTCTGGATGAAAGATTAGTTGATATGTATGGGCTGTAAAAATTTATATATGCAAAAAAGTTGACAGTTATTTTCTTTGCATTTCTTGGTGGAGAGAAGGAAAATTATGAAAATACACAGTAAACTTTCCTTGGGAGAGAAAAGCTTTCTAGAACATGCCTGAGAACAAAGAAGACAGAAAATTAAAATCACGTATTTAGATATATTTTCTGTCTTTCAAAAAAGCATCAAGAATGGGGCCAAAGTATATAGCACAACGGTAGGGTGTTTCCCTTCCATGTAACCAACGCAGAAAAGACACCGGTTCAATGCCCGGCATCTCATATTGTCCCCCAAACTTTCCAGGAGTGAGTTCTGTGTGCAGAGGTAGGAGTAACCCCTGAGTGCTGCCGGGTATGAACCCCAACCCCCCAAAAAAGCATCAAAAAGTTGAAGTTGGATTCTAGACAGAAGATAAGTTGCAGTGTGAACCTGAAATTCTCAAGTAAGGCCCCACCAAGGGATTTGGGTTTGGTAAACACTAGAAAATGGCAAAAGATGGTAGTTCCCAATATCAAAATTTTTGGAAATAGCCAGTGTTGGGGGGTTTGTGGTGACAAAGACATTCACTTTTGGGGAAAAGGCCATTTGGCTCAAACTCTTTGGAAAGCAATATGAAGATTTTCCCAAAACATAGGCATACATCTCTTCCTAAATAACCCAACAATGACTTTTAGCATCTATCCTCAAAACACAAAAACTTTAATTTAGAAGGATATATGCACACCTATGTTCATCACTGCATTTACTACAATAGCCAAAAATATGAAACATCCCAAATGTCCAACGACAGATGAATCGTGACAAAATTGTTACATGTCTTCCATTTACAAAATGAAATGCTATTCAGCCCTAAGACATAACAAGATCATGCAATTTGAAGCAAGATGGATAGAGCTAGAGTATATCATCCCAAATGAAGTTTATCAGAATGAAAGAGACAAATATAGAATGCGATCTCTCTCTTTCTCTCTCTTTCTTTCTCTTTCATAACAGGAAGATATGCAGCAAAGCAGCAACAATTCAAAGCAACATAATGGGGGAACTGAAACATAATATTGAGTTTAAGGAGTGGGTGCGAAGAAGAGTAGGGAGATAAGTACAATGGTGATTGATTTGGTGTCAGATTTATGCCCATAATAAACCATTAACACTAATATTGTAAGCCCAAGATAAAAAATATAATTTAAAAAATGAAAGTAGAATAGGTAAAGAAGAACAGCGCTCATTCATGCAGAATTTTCATTCTCAAAACACATTCATTCAGTTCCTGCCTGGGGCATCATGAAAATAAATTTAGCTACTTTGAGGCCTAAAAATTCCAGATCAGTTGTAAACTAGAAAAACAAACAAGGGGCCGGGCGGTGGCGCTGGAGGTAAGGTGCCTGCCTTGCCTGCGCTAGCCTAGGACGGACCGCGGTTCGATCCTCCGGCGTCCCATATGGTCCCCCAAGAAGCCAGGAGCAACTTCTGAGTGCATAGCCAGGAGTAACCCCTGAGCGTCACAGGGTGTGGCCCAAAAACCAAAAAAAAAAAAGAAAAACAAACAAGCAGTTATAAATCTTTCCCATAGCTGATGCTTGAGGGGGCATTATACCATACTGTGGGAGCATATAATCTGCAATAAAATATCCCAAGGCCATCTAGCACATGTCACAGGGTTGCAACAAATAACAGTGTGACTGATGGGGTCACACAGTTGAGTGAAGCTGAGGAATTAATTTGCATAACAGTTCCACCTCCACAGGTGGAAGCTGGTAGAAGGAGAGCCTGGAGGCTATTTCTGAGCAAAGAGCATCTGGCAAAGTACAACATTGGGGTGTCTTCACTATGGCCTGGTTTCCCCTCTTCCTATTTCTATATTACTACACAGGTAATGGGAATTTTCTGGGATGATGGAGAAGATGGAAAGGACACCCTGCCCCTTGTCTCATACTCTGATCTTGGTCTCTCATCTGTTTTCAGGACTCACTTCCCATAATGTGTCAAAGAGCGTCACTGTCCACAAATCCTGGAGAATGGTCACACTGACCTGTGGCTATAGTATTGGGGCTGTTACCACCATTATTTATGCCAAATAAATCTAACAGAAGCCTTACTAGGTGCATGGGGACTAATAGGTAGAACCAGTCATAGGCCTTCAGATGTCTCTGCCTGATTCTCTGGCTCCTTGCTTGGAAACAAGGCTGCCCTCAGCATCACAGGAGCCAAGTCTGAGGATAAAGCTGAGCATTACTGTGCTCTGTTGCTCGGCAACCATTTCCACAGTAACAGATGCATTTGTGGAAGTGAGACATGAACCTCAAGCTACATCATCATTTTTATACTGCGTACAGCAGGTCTTCTAATGAAGTTATCTAGTGTTGGGTCCCATTTACTCCTTTATTGGTTATTTGTGTATCCTCAAAAAAAATGAGAAATTGATTCCAATCCTCTTATCCCCTTGTTGGGGGAGATATTGGTAATATTTATCTGCAGCCAATAATTTACACAGACAGGAGGGTAAAGGGGTAAAAAGGTTGGGTGCAGAGAGTCCTTTGTCAGCATACAACCAGCTCCAAAATAACCCAAAAATCCAAAAAACAAACAAACAAAAAAAACACCTGAGGCAGTCAGTAAACTCTGCCAAAAGACCCTGAACACCTCGCTCTCATACTATTTATTTGGCTATTAACAGCGTCCCCACCTTGTAGGGACCTGGATTCTCTCTCATAGTTTTAGCATAAGCACAGCCATCTTATAGCAAACTGCCATTTTCTAACAGGCCTGTCCTTTTGTTGAGCTATACAATGTGTATGTGCCAACTGGCCATGAGTTGATGCAGATCAAAAGAACCATAAGGTCACACTCTTCTGGCTCAGGAAACTCAGATCTATAGATAGAGCATTTGATGTGACAATAGGTTGTTCCTCAAGAAACTTGTATCAAATTAACAGGCACATGCCAAACCTTTTGAACTGCATGCTTGACAAATGCATGCTTGACAAATGTTTGCATTGCCCCCTCCTCCCTTTGTGTAAAAACTATATAAGTCATGGCATTTCAAAAATAAATTGACAGCCATAATCAGAATCCTTGGTGGTCCCCTTTTTCCTACCCATTTCTTTTACAGGTGCAGACCCTTTCCATGACCATGAATAAACTGAAGCTGCAGGCCGGCACACCACCTGGAAGGTCAATGTTGTGCAAAAAGCAAAGACTAATCTTATGGAAATGTTTTCATATACAACAATCTAGTGCAAGGCCTTGCTTACAATGCTGATTAAAAATGACTACTAACCCGTCAAATTCCAATGAAAACAAACATGCTAAAATTTATAATCTCTTGCAATTATAATGCCCATATCAAGGACCTGGCTAAATTAGGATTTACAGTCTTTCTTTTTTGGTATAAAAATGAAGCAAAGGGTCTTGGAAATTTGCTAGAGATTGACAGGTAATGCTGTCAGGGATAAAATCAATACATTTCTTTCAGAAGAAGCATTACTAATGAGGTCCATTCACACTAAGAGTAAGGAAAATGGGGCCGGGAAGGTGGCGCTAGAGGTAAGGTGTCTACCTTGCAGGCGCTAGCGTAGGATGGACCGCAGTTCGATCTCCCGGTGTCCCATATGGTCCCCTCAAGCCAGGAGCGATTTCTGAGTGCTTAGCCAGGAGTAACCCCTGAGCGTCAAATGGTGTGGCCCAAAAACCAATTAAAAAAAAAGAGTAAGGAAACATTCTTTTTATGTATCTATAGCTTCTGTTTTATTAGAAACATTAAATGCATATAAATAATACTGAAATTAAATAATATATACATTAGTATTTGAATATTCACTCAAATACCACCTTCTGGTCATTAATTTCCAAAAAATAATATTAATATTTTGAAATAAACTAAAAATACCTGTAATTCAATCAACAATGAGCATGGATGTCTCCTGATTACTGATTTTTATTTCCTTTTATTATTACCCTAGTGAATGCTCTCCACATGGTAATTGGTGTTTAGATTTTGGAGCCCCCTTATTATTTCCATAAGGGATTCACAATTTATGTCCCCCATCCCCAACAGCAAACAAGAATTCCCTTATTCCACCTTCTCACCAATAACAGATGTCGTCTTATCATTTTGTACTAAATTAAATAAACAAACACAGAGAAAAGATCAAATCATACTTATGTGGTACCTTAAAAGTTTGTAAATGTATATGGACATTCACCCAAAACCTAAGAATTCATTTCCCACATGACTGAGGATTTCGATCCAAAGAGAACAAAAAACACCATGCAGTATAGATACCTGTACCCTTATTTTCTTTTTGTTTTAATTTATTTAAACACCTTAATTACATACATGATTGTGTTTGGGTTTCAGTCATGTAAAGAACACCACCCATCACCAGTGCAACATTCCCATCACCAATGTCCCAAGTCTCCCTCCTCCCCACCCGACCCCCGCCTGTACTCTAGACAGGCTCTCCATTTTCCTCATACATTCTCGTTATTAGGACAGTTCAAAATGTAGTTATTTCCCTAACTAAACTCATCACTATTTGTGGTGAGCTTCCTGAGGTGAGCTGGAACTTCCAGCTCTTTTCTCTTTTGTGTCTGAAAATTATTATTACAAGGGTGTCTTTCATTTTTCTTAAAACCCATAGATGAGTGAGACCATTCTGCGTTTTACTCTCTCTCTCTCTGACTTATTTCACTTAGCATAATAGATTCCGTGTACATCCATGTATAGGAAAATTTCATGACTTCATCTCTCCTGACAGCTGCATAATATTCCATTGTGTATATGAACCACAGTTTCTTTAGCCATTCGTCTGTTGAAGAGCATCTTGGTTGTTTCCAGAGTCTTGCTATGGTAAATAGTGCTGCAATGAATATAGGTGTAAGGAAGGGGTTTTTGTATTGTATTTTTGTGTTCCTAGGGTATATTCCTAGGAGTGGTATAGCTGGATCGTATGGGAGCTCGATTTCCAGTTTTTGGAGGAATCTCCATATCGCTTTCCATAAAGGTTGAACTAGACGGCATTCCCACCAGCAGTGGATAAGAGTTCCTTTCTCTCCACATCCCCGCCAACACTGTTTATTCTCATTCTTTGTGATGTGTGCCATTCTCTGGGGTGTGAGGTGGTATCTCATCGTTGTTTTGATTTGCATCTCCCTGATGATTAGTGATGTGGAACATTTTTTCATGTGTCTTTTGGTCATGTGTATTTCTTCTTTGTCAAAGTGTCTGTTCATTTCTTCTCCCCATTTTTTGATGGGGTTAGATGTTTTTTTCTTGTAAAGTTCTGTCAGTGCCTTGTATATTTTGGAGATTAGCCCCTTATCTGATGGGTATTGGGTGAATAGTTTCTCCCACTCAGTGGGTGGCTCCTGTATCCTGGGCACTATTTCCTTTGAGGTGCAGAAGCTTCTCAGCTTAATATATTCCCATCTGTTAATCTCTGCTTTCACTTGCTTGGAGAGGGGAGTTTCCTCCTTGAAGATGCCTGTAATGTCCTGGAGTGTTTTGCCTATGTGCTGTTCTATATATCTTATGGTTTTGGGGCTGATATCGAGGTCTTTAATCCATTTGGATTTTACCTTCATACAGGATGTTAGCTGGGGGTCTAAGTTCAATTTTTTGCAAGTGGCTATCCAATTGTGCCAACACCACTTGTTGAAGAGGCTTTCCCTGCTCCATTTAGAATTTCCTGCTCCTTTATCAAAAATTAGGTGATTGTATGTCTGGGGAACATTTTCTGAGTATTCAAGCCTATTCCACTGATCTGAGGACCTGTCCTTATTCCAATACCATGCTGTTTTGATAACTATTGCTTTGTAGTACAGTTTAAAGTTGGGGAAAGTAATTCCTCCCATATTCTTTTTCCCAATGATTGCTTTAGCTATTCGAGGGTGTTTATTGTTACAAATGAATTTCAAAAGTGTCTGATCCACTTCTTTGAAGAATCTCATGGGTATCTTTAGAGGGATGGCATTAAATCTGTATAATACCTTGGGGAGTATTGCCATTTTGATGATGTTAATCCTGCTGATCCATGAGCAGGGTATGTGTTTCCATTTCCGTGTGTCCCCTCTTATTTCCTGGAGCAGAGTTTTATAGTTTTCCTTGTATAGGTCCTTCACATATTTAGTCAAGTTGATTCCAAGATATTTGAGTTTGTGTGGCACTATTGTGAATGGGGTTGTTTTCTTAATGTCCATTTCATCCTTATTACTATTGGTGTATAGAAAGGCCATTGATTTTTGTGTGTTAATTTTGTAGCCTGCCACCTTGCTATATGAGTCTATTGTTTCTAGAAGCTTTTTGGTAGAGTCTTTAGGGTTTTCTAAGTAGAGTATCATGTCATCTGCAAACAGTGAGAGCTTAACTTCTTCCTTTCCTATCTGGATTCCCTTGATATCCTTTTCTTGCCTAATCGCTATAGCAAGTACTTCCAGTGCTATGTTGAATAGGAGTGGTGAGAGAGGACAGCCTTGTCTTGTGCCAGAATTTAGAGGGAAGGCTTTTAGTTTTTCTCCATTGAGGATAATGTTTGCCACTGGCTTGTGGTAGATGGCCTTCAATATATTGAGAAAGGTTCCCTCCATTCCCATCTTGCTGAGAGTTTTGATCAAGAATGGGTGTTGGACCTTATCAAATGCTTTCTCTGCATGTATTGATATGATCATGTGGTTTTTATTTTTCTTGTTATTGATGTTGTGTATTATGTTGATAGATTTACGGATGTTAAACCAGCCTTGCATTCCTGGGATGAAACCTACTTGATCGTAGTGGATGATCTTCTTAACGAGGCATTGAATCCTATTTGCCAGGATTTTGTTGAGGATCTTTGCACCTGCATTCATCAGCGATATTGGTCTGTAATTTTCTTTTTTTGTAGCATCTCTGTCTGGTTTAGGTATCAAGGTTATGTTGGCTTCATAAAAGCTATTTGAAAGTGTTTCTGCTTGTTCAATTTCATGAAAGAGTCTTGCCAAGATTGGCAGTAGTTCCTCTTGGAAAGTTTGATAGAATTCATTAGTGAATCCATCTGGACCTGGGCTTTTGTTTTTCGGCAGACATTTGATTACTGTTTTAATTTCATCAATGGTGATGGGGGTATTTAGATATGCTACATCCTCTTCCTTCAACCGTAGAAGATTATAAGAGTCCAAGAATTTATCCATTTCTTCCAGGTTCTCATTTTTAGTGGCGTAGAGTTTTTCAAAGTAGTTTCTGATTACCCTTTGAATCTCTGTCATATCAGTAGTGATCTCTCCTTTTTCATTCCTGATACGAGTTATCAAGTTTCTCTCTCTCTCTTTCTTTGTTAGGTTTGCCAGTGGTCTATCAATCTTGTTTATTTTTTCAAAGAACCAACTTCTGCTTTCGTTGATCTTTCGGATTGTTTTTGGGTTTCCACTTCGTTGATTTCTGCTCTCAGCTTTGTTATTTCCTTCTGTCTTCCTATTCTTGGGTCCTTTTGTTGAGCATTTTCTAGTTCTATTAGCTGTGTCATTAAGCTACTCAGGTAAGCTCCTTCTTCCTTCCTGATGTGTGCTTGCAAAGCTATAAATTTTCCTCTCAGTACTGCTTTTGCTGTGTCCCATAAGTTCTGATAGTTTGTGTCTTTATTGTCATTTGTTTCCAGGAACCTTTTGATTTCCTCCTTGATTTCATCTCGGACCCACTGGTTATTGAGCATGAGGCTGTTTAACTTCCAGGTGTTAAAGTGTTTCTTCTGAGTCCCTTTGGAGTTCACAAATAATTTCAGAGCCTTGTGGTCAGCGAAGGTAGTCTGCAAAATTTCTATCCTCTTGATCTTATGGAGGTATGTTTTATGTGCCAGCATGTAGTCTATCCTGGAGAATGTCCCATGTACATTGGAGAAGAATGTGTATCCAGGTTTCTGGGGATGGAATGTCCTATGTATATCCACTAGGCCTCTTTCTTCCATTTCTCTCCTCAGGTCTAGTATATTCTTGTTGGGTTTCAGTCTGGTTGACCTATCCAGTGGTGACAAAGCTGTGTTAAGGTCCCCCACAATTATTGTGTTGTTGTTGATATTATTTTTCAGATTTGTCAACAGTTGTATTAAATATTTTGCTGGCCCCTCATTTGGTGCATATATGTTTAGGAGAGTGAATTCTTCCTGCTCTACGTACCCCTTGATTAATATAAAATGTCCGTCTTTGTCCTTTACAACCTTCCTGAGTATAAAGTTTGCATTATCTGATATTAGTATGGCCACTCCAGCTTTTTTATGGGTGTTGTTTGCTTGGATAATTTTTCTCTAGCCTTTTATTTTGAGTCTATGTTTGTTCTGACTATTCAGGTGCATTTCTTGTAGGCAGCAGAAGGTTGGATTGAGTTTTTTGATCCATTTAGCCACTCTGTGTCTCTTAACTGGTGCATTTAGTCCATTGACTTTGAGAGAAAGAATTGTCCTGAGATTTAACGCCATCTTTATTTCGAAATTTGGTGTGTCTTTTGGGTAGTCTTGTCTTAGATTAGGTCTTTCAGTTTTTCTCTTAAGACTGGTTTTGTGTCTGTGAAGTTTCTGAGCTGTTTTTTGTCTGTGAAACCATGTATTCTTCCGTCAAACCAGAAAGTGAGTTTTGCTGGGTATAGTATTCTGGGTGAAGCATTCATTTCATTCAGTCTTGTCACAATATCCCACCACTGCTTTCTGGCATTAAGTGTTTCTGGTGACAGGTCTGCTGTAAATCTCGGGGAAGCTTGCTTGAACGTGATTTCCCCTTTTGAACTTGCTGTTTTCAGAATTCTGTCTCTATCTGTGGGATTTGTCATTGTGACTAGGATGTGTCTTGGGGTGGTTTTTCTGGGGTCTCTTTTGGTTGGTACTCTTCGGGCATGCAGGATTTGATCACATATATTCTTTAGCTCTGGAAGTTTCTCTTTAATGATGTTCTTGACCGTTGATTCTTCCTGGAAGTTTTCATCCTGGGTCTCTGGGACTCCAATGATTCTTAAGTTGTTTCTGTTGATCTTATCATAGACTTCTATTTTCATCTGTTCCCATTCTTTGACTAATTTTTCCATTGTCTGCTCATTTGCTTTAAGTTTTTTGTCTAATCTCTCCTGCTGTATGGAATTGTTATGTATCTCATCTTCCACAGCACCAAGTCTATTCTCAGCTTCTGATACCCTGTCCCAGAGCTTATCCATTTTGTCATTCATTTCATTTACTGACTTTTTCAGTCCTGTTAGTTGACATGTTATTTCAGTTTGGAGTTTTGTGATTTCTGTCTTCATATTTTCTTGGTTCTTATTAGTGTTCTGTTCAACTCGATCCACGATTTCCTGGAGTCCGTTGAGCATCTTCCATATTGCTAGTCTAAAGTCCTTATCTGAGAGGTTGATTAGTTGGTTGGTCATTATCTGGTCCTCAGAATTGTCATCTTCATTTTCTATGTCTGATGCTGGCCTGCGTTGTTTCCCCATTGTCACACTTGTATTGTGGGTTTTTCTACGTGTTGTGGTGGTATTCATGGTCTATATGATGCAGGCAGCACACTCCTCTGGCTCCTCCCTTTCTGGATGGGCTGACTTGCCTCTAAGAGAGGGGAGTCCTCCGTGGATGAAGCCTCACACTGGGTCAAATCTTAGGCCCGAGCATGCAACAGAGAAGACAGTCCGGAGAGAAATGTTTGCTTCTGTGATATAGCACCGTTCTTAGTGTAATTTTTCCTTCTTGTTGCAATGGTGTTCTTTCCTTAGAAAGAGTGCATGGCCGCATAGTGAAGCGGAGCGGCCGTGCTCTGCTGGAGCCTCTTTTTGCCCCGCTCGCAAGAGTTTCACGCAAGAGAACAGTAGACAGACATATACAGGTCAAACTCACAGTTTTTCACAGTTGGGCCTCACTGGGCCAGTGTACTTTCGTGGATTTTCCCCGCCTGTTGTCACACACAGGGAGTTGGCTTTTGCAAAGTTATGCCGGTTTTGTACCCTTATTTTCAATGCAGAACTACTCACACTAGGCAAAATCTGTGCACAAAATAAATGTCCTTGAATAGATAATTGGGTTATAAAGTTATGTTGCATATACAGACTAGAATATTTATCAGATATAAGAAAAGACAAGGGCCCGGAGAGATAACATAGCAACGTTTGCCTTGCAAGCAGCCGATCCAGGACCAAAGGTGGTTGGTTCGAATCCCGGTGTCCCATATGGTTCCCCGTGCCTGCCAGGAGCTATTTCTGAGCAGACAGCCAGGAGTAACCCCTGAGCACCGCCGGGTGTGGCCCAAAAACAAAAAAAAAAAAGAAAAAAGAAAAAAAAGAAAAAAAGAAAATATGAGTCATGTGATTTCTTGGCACATGGATGAATCTGGAAAGTATGCTAAATGAAATGAAACAGAGGGAGAGGGACAGACCCAGAATGATCTCACTCATATGTGAGATATAAAGAAGCATAAGCAGGGAAATAACTAACACCTAAAAACAATAGAGCAAAGAGCAGGAAAATTGGTCCTTAATACAGAATGTTCCATTGGTTAGGTGGGAGGGCTATAAGAGGGGATCACTATGACAATGATAGGGGGAAGTGTCTCTCTGAAACAGGGTTAGGTGCTTAAAGGACATAGGTAACACCCTGTCATTAGGTATGCCACAGTGCCTCAAAGTGGGGAGGGGCTGCCAGGGGGGAGGAGAAAGAAAAAGAAAATAGTGCTTTTCAATAGGCTTGAAAGAAAACTGTACGTTGGTGAATTAAAGTGGAAAAGAGGCCAACATATTGGTGTTGGATATCCAACTTTGATTGGATACCTGAAAATAAATCATGAATGATTTTTTCACTCTGTAATTCACTATGATTTAAATAAAATTTTTAATAAGTCTAGAGGTATCATATATATCATAATGGTTACAGTTAATAATACAGTGTATCAATGATCTATAGTTAATGGACATTTTCTAAGAAAGTCTCTTTTGTGTTTTCATCTCAGAAAATGGTAACTATATTAAAAATTTACTTTTATAACAACCACTTCACTATAGTTTATAAAGCACAATATAATGTATACACCTACCATTTACATAATTTAAAAAACAGAATTACAGGGGGCCAGATTGATAGGACAGCAGGTAGGGTATTTGCCTTGCATGCATTCAATCCAGTTTCAATCCCCAGCATCTTTGATGGTCTTCAAACCATGACAGGAGAGACTCTTTTTTTTTTTTTTTTTTTTTTTTTTGGTTTTTGGGCCACACCCGTTTGACGCTCAGGGGTTACTTCTGGCTATGTGCTCAGAAATCGCCCCTGGCTTGGGGGGGACCATATGGGACGCCAGGGGATCGAACCGCGGTCCTGATCCTTGGCTAGCGCTTGCAAGGCAGACACCTTACCTCCAGCGCCACCTACCCGGCCCCCAGGAGAGACTCTTGAGCGTAGAGCCAGGACTAAGTCCTGAGCACCTCCTGTATGACCTAAAAACAAACATACAAATAAGCAAAACAAAAAGCCAATCAGAAATACATACCTCTATAGTGGGTGCTGAATATAAATGTGCAGCTATTCTGTAAACAATATGAATAACTTTTTTCTTTTTAGTAACTAAATTCACTTACTGGGGATACCACTTATATAAATTCTGCCATAGGTAGAAATAAAAATTTTTCAGGTAGAATTCCTCTACATGTCTACACATGACATGCAATATATTACATTCTTCTCTCATGTCAAAAGTCAGAAGGTAGAGCCCAGAGCGAGAGCAGAGTGGTAGGGCATTTTCCTTGCACGTGGCCAACTCCAAGGACCTCAGTTCAATTCCTGGCATCATATGGTCTCCCTAGCCTGCCAGGAGCGATTTTTTTTTTTTTTTTTTTTTTGCTTTTGGGCCAAACCCGGTGGTGCTCAGGGGGTACTCCTGGCTCTGCTCTCAGAAATCGCTCCTGGCAGGCTCGAGGGACCATATGGGTTGCCGGGATTTGAACCAACCTGGGTAGGCTGCTTGCAAGGCATACTCTGCTGTGCTTTCTCTCCGGCCCCACCAGGGGCGATTTTTGAGCATAGAGCCAAGAGTAACCCCTGAGTGCTGCCGAATGTGACCCAAAAACTATACACACACACAAGTCAGAGGGTAAATCTCTTGTTTAATAAAACAAGAACTGTGAAAATATTTTCTACCCAATCTTTCCTTCCCTTTCTGATTCGCATTTTTTCCCTCTACATTGCTTATAGGGTCCTCTTTCCATACTGAGGTAATTTTTGAAGGAAACTTCATGCACACAACCCTGGAGGTAGTCACACTCACTTGAGATTGCAGTATTGGATCTATCAACACCAGTGAGATGTGTATTGATTCCAAAAGAAAGTCTATCTTGTACTCTAAAGTTTGAACCCATTCACATACATTTTTGTGTCATTGAATGATCTTTGACTCCCTCCATGAACCCAAAGATGCTTTGTCCATCACAAGGATCCACACTGAAAATGAGGCATTTTACTACTATGCTTTCAGATTCATTACAACACACAGGTAAATAAAAAATCAGGTAGAGTCACCTGGCCCATCAAAATGTCCTGATCTGTGTGCAAAGGTCTCAAAGCAGGCAGGAACCCTCAGTCAATTTGGTCATAGTTTCATTTTCAGTAATATATATAATATATATAATATTATATTATATATATTGTCCGTTTGGCATATAAATCCTTCCAGTACATTAACAGGGAATTTTCAAAACTATCTTTGCGATCTGCGGATATATCCTCCTTCCTCAGAATGTATTGTTAAATTTAGTTCACTAATATATATAAACAAGGCTACATTCTCCCTGTGGGTAGCATTTATAATTCTCTAGAAGAAATTGTTACAGTTTGCACAAATAACTGTCCAAGATAGAATGAGAGTAAAAAGCAGGTCCAGAGATATAGTACAGTGGGCAGGGGTTCACACTGCACAGGGCTGATGAAGGCTTGATCTCTGGTACCCAATATGATCTGAGGCAGCCACAAGTGATACCCAGTATAGAGCCAGGAATAAGCCCTGAGCACTGACATCACCTATTATGCCCCCCCCAAACCAAAACCAAACCAACAAAAGGAGGGGCTGGAGAGATAGCATGGAGGTAGGGTGTTTGCCTATCATGCAGAAGGATGGTGGTTTGAATCCCAGCACCCCATATGGTCCCCTGAGCCTGCCAGGAGCAATTTCTATCATAGAGCCAGGAGTAACCCCTGAGTGCGACCCAAAAACCAAAACAACAACAACAACAACAACAACAACAACAACAAAAAGGAAACAGCACAGTTGAAAAGATTAAGAGCAAAAAGGTCAATGATACAAATGATATTAATGTTCACCTTGCCTCCTATCTCTCTGGTTCCTTTATATAGACAGTATTTGGTCTATGTATACCAAAAATGCCATGGGATTTTTATTGGGACTACATGGAACCCATATAGTTTTTCTCAGGTTGTCCGTTTGGCATATTCTAGTCCATTAACAGGGAATTTTCAAAACTATCTTTGCGATCTTAGCATATATCCTCCTTAATCAGGATGTATTGTTGAATTTAGTTCACTAATATTTATTGAGATTCTTTGAATCTATATCTATGCCCACCATGGATCAGAGTATCTCATGTTCTTCTTTAGAGAAGTCTCCACCTGTTTTTGGTGTTAAAGTGATATGTACCTCATAGAAACTCTTTGTGGTTTGAAGATGGTAAGGCAAAGGAAAGCCATTTGCACAATTTGACTTACTTAGCGATTAAACACACACATACACACACACACACACACACACACACACACACACACACACACACACACACACACACACAACCCACCTCCATTTCTGAGCACAGTGCTGAGGACCCACTTGCAGGAGTGCATGTCTATTAGTGGACAACAGAGGGCGCAATGCGCCAGCTGCAGGAAACGAAGATCTTAGTGAAATGCAGCCCCAGATCATATTCATCTAGACAACTCAGTGAATTTGATCAAAAACTGAGAGGCTCATTTGCATGAATCACAATCTCCATTGCTAAGGAGATATAAGAAGAATTAGGAGATTGGTACTGGGCTCCAAAGTTTGGAGGTTCTGCACTGTGGTGTCTGCATGATGGCCTGGCTTCCTCTCCTGCTCATACTTCTGGCTCACTGCACAGGTCCGGGATTTTCTGGAGTAGTGGGAACAGATGGGAAAGATATTCTGTACCTTTATGACCTTGTCTTACCCTCTAACCTTGGTCTATCATCTGTTTTCAGGGGTCACTACCCAGAATGTGGTAACTCAAGAAACATCACTGTCTGTGACTCCTGGGGGGACAGTCACACTCACCTGTGGCTCCAGTACTGGGGCTGTTACCACGGATAACTATGCCCGTTGGGTTCAACAGAACCCTTACCAGGTGCCACGGGGTTTAATATATGGAACCAATAATAGGCCTTCAGATGTCCCTGCCCGATTCTCTGGCTCCCTGCAAGGAAACAAGGCTGCAATGACCATCACAGGAGCCCAGGCTGAGGATGAGGCTGAGTATTACTGTGCTCTGTGGCTAAGCACCCATTTCCACAGTGACAGATGCAGGTGGGGAAGTGGGACATAAACCCCAGACTCAACCTCACCCTCTATGCTTGACTACACTGTGTTCTAAAATAAAATCAGTCACAGTCTTTTCATTATAAGGCTGTCAAAAATAAAAAAGAAAGAAAGAAAAATTATCTTGCCAACAGTGTAGGAACAAAACTATTCCAGATCTTTATTACTCCTTTTCTTAAAAAACTTGTTCCCAGGGCCCGAAAGATAACACAGTGGTAAGGTGTTTGCCTTAGACGCAGAATGACTGTGGTTCAAATCCTGGCATCCCATATGGTCCTCTGAACCTTCCAGGAGCGATTTCTAAGCACAGAACCAGAAGTAACCCCTGAGCGCTGCCAGGTGTGACCCCAAAACAAAAAAACAAACAAAAAACCTTGTTCCCCAGAACCTTTTATGACATTAAGTTTGTCTTTTAGTCTATAAAAGCAAAACCCATTAATTGAATGGTTGTGTGTACAAAGACGAGCATAATATTTAGAAAAGATGCATGTTATGCAGAAGTAATGAACCTTGGAGTATGAGAGTAATGAATCTTGGGTGAGACAGCAGACTTGTAATAAACATAAGATAGGTCTCAGTGATCCTGATTTCCTACTTTTATGTCCATGTTGGATCCCTGACTTGAGTACAGGTTATATAAAAATATAGTGGGTTTGAGCGTTTCCAGCAGGAAGAAATTGGCATGACCATGATCAACATTAGCACTAGAAATTCTCATGTGAGTGGTACATAGTCACCTTTGAGGTGATATGCATCAATTCCAACTTATAATCAATACCTTTTATGAACACTTTTTTCTGATACCGTCCCCTCTCCCATGACCATAGGTGATGTTGTAAACATCTTCATTGTGGGTCAGCAGCTCCTATAGTAGACCCACACATGAAAGAAGATAGAGAGTACTTTGGTGAGAAGAAACAAGAGCTTCCATACCTGAGGATGTCAGCACTACTGAAGTCTCTGGGCTGGATAGATGACAAGGGCAACAGTAATTTTTGTGCTATTATTTACTCATCAGTTTTCTCATATATGGCTAAAAGATGCTAAATAAAATTTAATGGTGTATGGGGCCGGAACGATAGCAGAGTGGTAAAGCATTTGCAATGCATGTGGCCAACACAAGATGAACCCTGGTTCTATTCCTAGCATCCCATGTGGTCATCCGAGCCTGCCAGGAGTAACCCCTAAGCACTGCCTGGTGTGACACAAAAACAAACAAACAAAAAATTTCATGGTGTATATAAAGGAGTCATTTGAACTAAATATATTTCTGTAGGGGTCTATATTAATGTAATTAGGTGTATGTAACTTTTAATTTTGTGTATTCAAGTTTAAGCTTATTACTATATGGTGTTACAATGGCATAAATTAAGGTTTTATAGCCAAAAAAAAGTAAACCTTGGGGCCGGAGAGATAGCATGGAAGTAGGGTGTTTGCCTTGCATGTAGAGGGATGGTGGTTCGAATTCCAGCATCCCATATGGTCCCCCGAGCTTGCCAGGAGCGATTTCTGAATGTAGAGCCAGGAGTAATCCCTGAGCGCTGCTGGGTGTGACCCAAAAACCAAAAAAAAAAAAAAAAAAAAAGTAAAGCTTCTTTAACTAATTTTTACAAAAAGAAAAATAGAAGCAATAGAATATCATCTCAATTAATAATTATAAAATAGGGGCCGGGTAGGTGGTGCTGGAGGTAAGGTGTCTGCCTTGCAAGCGCTAGCCAAGGAAGGACTGCGGTTCGATCCCCCGGCGTCCCATATGGTCCCCCCCAAGCCAGGGGCGACTTCTGAGCACATAGCCAGAAGTAACCCCTGAGCGTCAAACGGGTGTGGCCCAAAAAACCAAAAAAAAAAAATAATTATAAAATATATTGAGCTGTCCTGGTAATTTTCTTGTTATCTTGGAGGAAGAAAATATTTTCTATGATGCAACTTCATGAACCACATGAGGACCAAATCCTATGCATCTCCAGTATACACTAATCTAAAACATGAGCACATACAAAATTTCCTTTCAAGAAAACTACTTGAATTGAGAACTTCTCTCCTTTTATATTCTGCTTTTTCCTTTGTTTCACCAGGTTCTAATTTTTGAGCTATAGTCACTTCAAATAATGAATTCCATGCCTTTCTATATTTTTCTCTCTACTGTTTATAATATTGTTTTAATTTTATTAAAATACTGAACTTATACATTTTTTGTCTCCTTACCTTTTAGCATTGCATACATTCTTAAAACCGAATAATAGGTGGTAGATTTCCATCTTTAAAAGCTAAACAGCATTCTAGACAACAAATTCTTGGAAATAGAACATGGAAATTTATCAGACATGGCAGGACAAGTTTTCCCTCTGCATTATTAAAAAGACAGCTAGATCATAAGCCAGTAATAAGTCTTCCAATGTCCCTGCCTAATTCCCTGCTTGGAAACAAGGCTGCTTTCACCTTCACAGGAATCCAAGCTGAGAATGAGGCTGAGTATTAGTGTGCTCTATGGTTCAGCAACCATTTCCACAGTGGCAGATATAGGTAGGGAAGTAGGACACAAACCCCCAGGCTCTGGTTCACCCTGTCACCCTCACATCTGAGCAGTCTATTCACTGACTACTTCCTTCCAGTGTGGCTTAGGAAGCTTGTTCTCCCAGATTTCAGAAAAGATGCTTAAATTCATTGCTGTAAACTTCAATTTATTACTATCTACTTAGCATTTTATAAAAACTGTTCATAAAAATAATACAAGTTTAGTTTTATCATTAGTTGGCCTTTTCCTAACAACATTAGAACAATGAAAAGTTACACACACACCTCTCATCATATTCAAATTGCAGATTCAGACCAGCTATATCCCACAGTGAAGTTTCATATTATAGTGATAAATCCTTCTGTGATAAAGATAAAGTCTTTATAAAGATACTAGTAAATATGTAAAGTGAATCTTTGAGGAAAAAGTGATCATAATAACTTTATGAATGTTTAGAGAAGTAAAAATTAATATGAAATGAAAAAATCTTTTTTGGGGGACACATCCAGCAGTGTTCAGGAGTTCCTGGTGGTGTGCTTAGAAATCATTCCTGACAGGCTCAGGGGACTATATGGGATGCTGAGAATCAAACAGGGCCCATCCCAACTCGACCACATCAAGGCAAATGCCCTACTGCTGTGTTAGCACTCTGGCCCCCAAATGAAAACAATTTTAAAAGAATATGATTCATTTTAAAATGTTATAAATATAAATTATACATAGATATATGAGTCTTATCACAAATACAGGGCTTTCAGCTTCTTTCCAGACCTATTATCTAGTTTACTAGAACTGAGCTTCCCAGTATCTGAGAATAAAGTAGAAAAGAAAAGTCATGAAGCACTGGCCCCTCTATGCATGTGCTTTGCATAGACCCCAATAACCTTGCAGTGTTTCCTGAAGGACTTTGAGGGTAGACACTGGGACAGGGGTTGGGAGATTAAACTGATAAAGAGCAAAGGAATGTAAGGAATGAACTTTTGTTTTTTTTGTTTTTTTTTGTTTTTTTTTTGTGGTTTTTGGGTCACACCCGGCAGTGCTCAGGGGTTTTTCCTGGCTCCATGCTCAGAAATTGCTCCTGGCATGCACGGGGGACCATATGGGACACCGGGATTCGAACCGATGACCTTCTGCATGAAAGGTAAATGCCTTACCTCCATGCTATCTCTCCGGCCCCAGGAATGAACTTTTGAGATAAGTTCATTTAGAGACAATTTTATTCAAATTTTTCTCTGAGCCAAGACAATATCACATGTAATTTACTTTTATTGTTCTCTCCATCAAACCAAAATTTAAGGGAGATGTCAAAAATGCAAAATCATCAGATATTAAGGAATTCTAGAAAGAAAACAATTATAAAATAAAGATATAAAATAGCTAACATAGTTATCTTTGTAAAAATTTATTTTGGAGAAAATCCAGTAACTGTTTATATCTACCCCAGTATCCAAAGAATGAGTAAATACTGCTCAGCTATGTAAGAAGGTAAAATCCTATCTTTTATGACAATAAGAATGGGACTGCAGTTAGACTAAGTGAGACGAGTTAGAAGAAAAAGATAAATATGGATGATCTTATTCATATACCAGATATAGAGAAACAAAACAAAGGACCAGACAATGCTATATAAAATCAATCATTAAGATTCGCCACTAAGAATCACTAAGAGCTGAGATCACCAGCAGAAAGACTCCAGTAAACTCTGATGAAAGAATAGTGACACTTTGGTTGTGTTAAACAAATTTTAAACAGACATAAAATTGTTCTCCTAAAACATGTATGGTCTTATGAACAATCATTACTTCTGTAAAAATATTAAAGAAGAAAAGAGAAAGTTTTGGTATGTATGGAATACTACCAAAAAAAGTCAATGGAATACTACTTACCTCTAAGAAAAGATTAGATCTTGCCCTTTTTTGCAATTGTATGTAGCTAAAGGGTATCATGATAAGAGATATAAATCATTGGGAAAAAATCTACCAGGTTTTCTCACCCATATGTGGTATGTAAAAACAAAAAAAAAAATCAAACCAAAGGAATGGCAATCTCTAATACCAACAAATTCTTGGAATTTTTCTCTATGTAGTCAAGGCCATTTATCACAAGTCAATGGCAAAATATTATTCTCAATGGAGATAAACTACAAGCCTTTCCTCTAAAATCTGGCATAAGACTAGGCTGCCCCATCACCACTCTTATTCAACAGTGTACTGGAATTACTTACCGTAGCAATTCGGCAAGAAAAAGATATCAAGGGCATCCAGATAGGATGGGAAGAAGTCTGGTTGTCACTGTTTGCAAATGACATGATACTATATTTATAAAACCTTAAAGATTCTACCAAAAAGCTTCTATAAATAATAGATTCATGTAACAAAGTGGCAGGCTACAAAATTAACGTGAAAAAAATCAATGGCCTTTTATATACAAATAATGATAGAGAAAAAATGGACATTAAAAAAATCCCATTCATAGTAGTGCCACACAAATTCAAATACCTTGGAGTCAATTTAACTAAAAAGGTGAAGAGCCTATATCAAGAAAACTACAAAAACAGTGCTTCAAGAAATAAATTAGGACACAACGAAATGGAGATATTTTCTGCTCAGGAATTGGGAGGATTAACATCATTAACATGGCAATACTCTGCAAAGCATTGTGCAAATTTAATGCAATTCCACTAAGGATACCCATGACATTCTTCAAAGAAGTGGATCAAACACTCCTGAAATTTATTTGGAACAATAAACACCCACAATACCTAAAGCAACCCTTAGGAAAAAGAAGATGGGAGGCATCACTTTCCCCAACTTTAAATTGTACTACAAAGCAATAGTCATTAAAACAGCATTGTTTTGGAATAAAGACAGACCCTCAGATCAGTGGAATAGATTTGAATATTCACTGAATAATACCCAGACATACAATCAAATAATATTTGATAAAGGGGCAAGAAATGTAAAATGGAGCAAGGAAAGCCTCTTTAACAAGTGGTGTTGGCACAAGTGGCCAGCACATGCATAAAAGTGAACTCAGACTTCCATCTAACACCATGCACAAAGGTCTAATCCAAATGAATTAAATACCTTGATATCAGGCCCAGCACCATAAGGTATATTAAAGAACACATAGTAAAACACTCCATGGCATTGAGACTATAGGTATCTTCAAGGAGGAAACAGCACTTTCCAAACAATTGGAAGCAGATATAAACAGATGAAACTATCTTAAACTGAGAAGCTTCTGCACCTCAAGAAAATAGTGATGAGTATACAAAGGCCACCCAGAGACTGGGAGAAACAATTCTCAATACCCATCAGATAAGGGGCTAATATCTAAGATATACAAGGTACTGACAGAACTTAAGAAAAAAAAATCTATCCTCAGAAACCTGGATACACATTCTTTTCCAATGTACATGGATCATTCTCCAGGATAGATCACGTGCTGGCACATAAAACATACCTCCATAAAATAAAAAAGATAGACATTTTGCAGGCTACCTTTGCTGACCACAAGGCTCTGAAGTTAGATGTGAACTGCAAAGGGACACAGAAGAAAAAATTTAACACCTGGAAGTTAAACAGCCTCATACTCAATAACCAGTGGGTCCGACATGAAATCAAGGAAGAAATCAAAAGGTTCCTGGAAACAAATGACAATAAAGATACAAACTATCAGAACTTATGGGACACAGCAAAAGCAGTACTGAGAGGAAAATTTATAGCTTTGCAAGCACATATCAGGAAGGAAGAAGGAGCTTACCTGAGTAGCTTAATGACACAACTAATAGAACTAGAAAGTGCTCAACAAAAGGACCCAAAAATAGGGAGACAGAAGGAAATAACAAAGCTGAGAGCAGAAATCAACGAAGTGGAAACCTGAAAAACAATCCGAAAGATCAACGAAAGCAGAAGTTGGTTCTTTAAAAAAAAAACAAGATTGATAGACCATTGGCAAAACTCACAAAGCAAAAGAGAGAGAGAAACTTTATAACACGTATTAGAAATGAAAGTGGGGAGATCACTACAGATACTGCAGAGATTCAAAGGGTATTCAGAGAATATTTTGAGAAACTCTATGCCACTAACCATGAGAACCTGGAAGAAATGGATAAATTTCTGAACTCATATAACCTTCCATGATTGAATAAAGAAGATGTAGCATATCTAAATACCCCCATCACTATTGAGGAAATTAAAACTGTAATCAAAAATTTGCTGAAAAACAAAAGCCCAGGCCCTGATGGATTCACGAATGAATTCTTTCAAACCTTTCAAGAGGAACTACTACCAATCCTGGCCAGGCTCTTTTATGAAATCGAAAAAACAGGAACACTTCCAAATAGCTTTTATGAAGCCAAAATCACCTTAATACCAAAACCTGATAGAGATGCTGCCAAAAAAGAAAATTACAGACCAATATCCCTGATGAACACAGATGCAAAGATCCTCAACAAAATCCTGGCGAACAGAATCCAGTGCCTCGGCAAGAAGATCATTCACTTTGATCAAGTAGGTTTTATCCCAGGAATGCAAGGCTGGTTTAACATCCATAAATCTATCAATATAATACACAACTTAAACAACAAAAAAATAAAAATCACATGGTCATATCAATAGATGCAGAAAAAGCATTTGATAAGGTTGAATACCCATTCTTGATGAAAACTCTCAGCAAGATAGGAATAAAAGGAACCTTTCTCAATATAGTCAAAGCCATCTACCAGAAGCCAGTGGCAAATATTATCCTCAATGGAGATAAACTAAAATCCTTCCCTCTAAATTCTGGTACAAGACAAGGCTGTCCTCTCTCACCACTCCTATTCAACATAGTACTGGAAGTACTTGCTATAGCAATTAGGCAAGAAAAAGATATTAAGGTAATCCAGATAGAAAAGGAAGAAGTCAAACTCTCACTGTTTGCAGATGACATGATACTCTACTTAGAAAACCCTAAAGACTCTACCAAAAAGCTTCTAGAAATAATAGATTCATATAGCAAAGTGGCAGGCTACAAAATTAACACACAAAAATCAATGGCCTTTTTATTCACTAATAATGATAGGGAAGAAATGGACATTAAGAGAACAATCCCATTCACATTAGTGCCACACAAACTCAAATATCTTGGAGTCAACTTGAATAAAGATGTGAAGGATCTATACAAAGAAAACTACAAAACACTGCTCCAAGAAATAAGAGAGGACACGCGGAAATGGAAACACATACCTTGCTCATGGATTGGCAGTATCAACATCATTAAAATAGCAATACTTCCAAAAGCATTGTACAGATTTAACGCGATTCCTCTGAAGATACCCATGACATTCTTCAAAGAAGTGGATCAAATACTTCTGAAATTCATCTGGAACAGCAAGCAACCTCGAATAGCTAAAGCACTCCTTGGGAAAAGGAATATGGGAGGCATTACTTTCCCCAATTTTAAGCTGTATTACAAAGCAATAGTTATAAAAACAGCATAGTATTGGAATAAAGACAGACTCTCAGATAAGTGGAATAGGCTTGAGTACTCAGAGAAGGTTCCTCAGACATATAACCACCTAGTTTTTGATAAAGGAGCAAGAAATCCTAAATGGAGCAAGGAAAGCCTATTCAACAAGTGGTGTTGGCACAACTGGTTAGCCACTTGCAAAAAAGCGAACTCAGACCCCCAGCTAACACCATGTACAAAGGTAAAATCCAAATGGATTAAAGACCTTGATATCAGAACTGAAACTATAAGGTATATAAAACAACATGTAGGTAAAACACTCCAGGACACTGAGACTAACGGCATCTTTAAGGAGGAGACAGCACTTTCCAAACAAGTGGAAGCAGACATAAACAGATGGGACTATATTAAGCTGAGAAGCTTCTGCATCTCAAAGGAAATAATGCCCAGAATACAAAGGCCACCCACTGAGTGGGAGAAATTATTCACCCAATACTCATCAGATAAAGGGCTAATATCCAAAATTTACAAGGTACTGACAGAACTATACAAGAAAAAAAAACAACTAACCCTATCAAAAAATGGGGAGAAGAAATGAACAAACACTTTGAAAAAGAAGAAAGACAAATGGCCAAAAGGCACATGAAAAGATGCTCAGCATCACTAATTGTCAGGGAGATGCAAATCAAAACTACTATGAGGTACCACCTCATGCCACTGAGATTGGCACGCATCACAAAAAAGGAAAACAAGCAGTGCTGGCGGGGATGTGGAGAGAAAGGAACTCTTTTTCACTGCTGGTGGAAATGCAGTCTAGTACAACCTTTATGGAAAGCGATATGGAGATTCCTTCACAAACTGGAAATTGAGCTTCTATACGATCCAGCTATACCACTCGTAGGAATATACCCGAGGAACACAAAAATACAATACAAAAATCCCTTCCTTACTCCTATATTCATTGCAGCGCTATTTACAATAGCCAGACTCTGGAAACAACCAAGATACCCTTTAAAAGATGAGTGGCTGAAGAAACTGTGGTACATATACACAATGGAATACTATGCAGCCATCAGGAGAGATGAAGTCATGAAATTTTCCTATACATGGATGTACATGGAATCTATTATGCTGAGTGAAGTAAGTCAGAGGGAGAGAGAGCAGAATGGTTTCACTCATCTATGGGCTTTAAGAAAAATGAAAGACATTTTTAACAGTATCTCAGAGACAAGAGAGATGAGGGCTGGTAGGTGCAGCTCAGGACATGAAGCTCATCACATAGAGTGATGAGTGCAGTTGGAGATATGACTACACTGAAAACTATCATAACAATGTGAATGAATGAGGGAAGTAGAAAGTCTGTCTCGAGTACAGGTGTAGGGGGGTGGGGAGGAGGGAGATCTGGGAAATTGGTGGTGGGAATGTTGCACTGGTGAAGGGGGGGTGTTCTTTACATGACTGTAATCATACAACCATAATCATGTTTGTAATCACGGTGTTTAAATAAATAAAAAAAATCTTAAAAAAAAAGAAAAAAGAAAAAAAATCTAACTCCATCAAAAAATGGAGAGAAAAAACGAACAGACAATTCCTCAAAGAAGAAATACAAATGACTAAAAGACACATGAGAAAATGCTCCACATCACTAATCCTCAGGGAGATAAAAATCAAAACAAGGAGGTTGTCATGCCACTTCCCAAAAGCAAAAGATTGTGATAGTTATACAGTGGAATACTATTCAACTTCCCCCACCGACCAAAAAATAAATAAATAAATTAAAGAAAATCCTGCCATCTGTAATATGAATGAACCTAACATATATTTGTAACTAAAACCTTTAAAAAAGAAAAACACCATGGATTTTATTCACAGGTAGATTAGCAAACAAAAGTACTGCACAAAGATAAAATGTAAAATGGATCCCACAAATCTTTCAATTTTCCTGTACTAAGTTTTCTTGTCTTAAGAAATCACTAAGCCTTGTAGGATTGTTCACATCCTTGCTACCATGAGTAAAGAACATGTCTTAATCAATGGGAGAGATGACAGTAACACCAAACTACTTTTAAAATGTACAAATCATCATCATAATAATAATCATTATTTAATCAAATAATTATGGTTTATTTACTATATTTATATATAAGGACACAGTTCTAACATTTCTTCAAATTCTTGGGCTCATTCTGAGACTTGAAAGTTAACAACTTTACAAGAGCATAATTATTGTTCTGTACAGCAAAACAAGAGATAACAGACAATACCTTGCCAAATGACCAATAAATAACTAAACAGACTGGTTATGTAAAAAATAGGAATCTTTGCATTCCTTGTACAATATAGTCACTTAATAAGAAGCACAAAGTCCCAAACCTTGTTTTACTAAACACCTTCTCAATAAAAGAGCCATACTTAACATACTTAATTTAGTGCTATACTGTTTCTAAATCCCTCCCTTATTGAGAAATTATATCTCTTCTACCTTTTAATAAACTTCTATTCCTGTTTGTTTTTTATTTTGGGGCAAAATTCAATGATGCTCAGCAGTTCCTTCTAGGTCTGTACTTAGGAATTACTCCTGATGGCTCAAAGAATCATATGGGATGCCAAGGATAGAACCCATGTCAGTCACATGCAAGGCAAATACCCTACCAACTGAATGATCATCAGGCCCTGAAATTTATATTTCTAACACTAAGACTAGGTATCTTTATTATTCAATAATTTCATTTTAAAAATAGTGAAGAATGGGAATACCAATTGTGAAATATGTCCTAAAATTAAAAATAATCCACCTCTTAGGCAGATGCAGACCTTTTCCTCCTCCAAATTACTTTATATGCTGTTTTGTCAAACTACACATACTCCAGTCCAATGTTATGTTGGCTGCCAAGTGGGGGTGCCTGGTTCTAGAATCACCAGAGCATAGGAACTGAAGCAATATTAAACACTTTTTTTTTTCAAAATCACATCAGTATTAACTACAATTCAAGTTGTTAGAATGTGTTTGTATTTATATATATACACATACATACATACATACATACATACATACATACATACATACATACATTGGTTTTGGCTCACACCTGGTGACAATTAGGTATTACTTCTGGCAGGCATAGAGGACCATATGGGATGCCGGGATTCAAACCACCCTCCATCCTGGGTCAGCTGTGTGCAAGGCAAAAGCTCTGCTGCTGTGCTATCTCTCCAGCCCGTTTGCTTAAAATATTAAAACAAACAGAGCTCTTATCTACTAGAGATAGGAACTCATAGTTGTTTACAATACAGGGATAACTCCTACCTTGAAAATATGTCATGTGGAATTAACTTAGACCTCAGGAGATTAGATCCCATCCGTCCAGTCTTGAACCCTGGATCCCAGTCACAGAAACGGCACAGTTCTTCACAACAGCTGCAGGAAACAAACCCCATCCGGGACAACCTTAATACTGCTGGAACACCAACGAGTGCCAGCTCTAATACAATATCCTGACAACGAGGAAAATGGGAACTTGACCTAAGAGCAGGTTATCCTACCTTACCAGCCATCGATAAGACAAAATCAGAAGACTTGTCACCCGCTGGTAGGTCCAAAAACCAAGATCGCGATTTACAGATGACTGGCTGCTAGAACCATGACCAGACTATATATATCTTGGGACCAATAAAAAAGCCCTAGTCTAGGGTTTGAGCTACGAACTGCACAACAACTATGATCCCCAGTTCCAAAGGCTTGGCAGAGACAACTGTAACGGAATGGGGCTTCTGGAAACACAAAGAAAGGCGTTATCCTAGGTGCCATCCCAGGTTTAGTGCCAAGACCAAGACCACCAACCACAGAAGATGGATTAAAATGACACTGAGGGAACAGAACTTCTACAACCACAAAGACTGACTTCATCATAAGTCCCACCCCTGAAACTGTGCAGATACTGAGATCTCTAGATACAGAGGACGGAGCAGAAGTCTCCCAAACACCACAAATGCACCACCGGGAGAGTAAAGGATCATGAACAGAGTCTATAGTTGATCCCATGACAATATACTCCAAGGGCGGAGAAACCCCATATCTCTTAGGCCATGTGAATCCCTTTTTGAATGACCCCAAATTTACTGTGCCTGGGCAGGAGGGAAAAAAACCCCACAAAACATTGTTTATTTTTCATATATTATTTTTTATCTTCATGTACTATTATCGTTATTTTTATTTACCTATCTATTTTTGTTGATTTATTTGTTTTGGTGTGGTTATTGAAGTTGTTGCCCCCACTTATACTTATCTTTTTTTCTCCTCTCTTTTTTTTTTCTGGTTTTTGGGTAGCACCGGCAGTGCTCAGGGGTTATGCCTGGCTCCAGGCTCAGAGATTGCTCCTGGCAGGCATGAGGGACCATATGGGGCACCAAGATTCGAGCCGATGACCTCCTGCATGAAAGGCAAACGCCTTACCTCCATGCTATCTCTCTGGCCCCTTCTTTTCTCTCTTTATGTGCTCTGCCATGTTGCTTATCTCAAGACCATGGCGTTTTTTGGTTGTTTGTTTGTTTGTTTTGTTTCGTTTTTGTGGTGCTTAGCGTTTTGTTGGAATCCTTAATAGATATTTGACAGTTCTTTTCGTAGTGGTGGAGTGTTTCACCTTCTTTTTCTCCTTCATCTCTCAAACCGATGATGAGAGCCTCTGAAGAATTTCGCTTATTTTCGGCATATTAGACTTTTACCCCAGTTTATTACTTTTCTCCTCTTCAAACAAAACCACATAACTTGAACTACCTAGTCCTGCCTCCCAATTAGAGGGGGAAATAAGGGAGGCATCAGGACCAAACAGGTGCAAGACTACTAAGTAATAGGATAGGTACAGAGGGGACCACATATTCTAGCAGCCCTGGGGGTGAGGGAAGAGGATATGGGAGGTAGGACAAAAACGGAGGAGTAGGGAGGACAAACCAGTGATGGGAATCCCGCCTGATTTTATGTAAATATGTACCTAAAATATTATTGTCAACAATATGTAAGCCACTATGATCAAAATAAAAATTATGTTAAGATAAAAATATATTAAAACAAACAAACAAACAAAAACACGTGGACCCTTAATTTTCTTTGGGGCCAAGTGTTCCCAGGGCTACCTGGGTACTTAGTATATAATAATAAACTCATTTCTCTTCCACCCTGGCTGCAATCTTGATTCTTTGACTGTTCCCTAACACACCAAGTCATATTTAACTTTCCAATAAACTTTTCATTTTCAAACTCTGAGTCTGGACATCTTTATTAACCTGTATTTTCAATCTTGAAAATATCAAAGAACCTGGGAACAATGACAGAGACCTGCTGTCATTGCTCAGACTCATTTGGAAATTGAAAGATTTGTTTGATAGTAAAAGGGAAAGGAAAGGGGCCGGGAAGGTGGCGCTAGAGGTAAGGTGTCTGCCTTGCAAGTGCTACTGTAGGATGGACCGTGGTTCGATCCCCCGGCGTCCCATATGGTCCTTCCCAAGCCAGGAGCGATTTCTGAGCTCATAGCCAGGAGTAACCCCTGAGCGTCAAACGGGTATGGCCCAAATACCAAAAGAAAAAAAAAAGGGAAAGGAAAAAATATACTCTGAAGAAGGGGAGGAACTTACTATAGAATTAAGTTAAATATGCCTCAATTTTGGGGGATTTTTTAATCCAAAAATTGAAACTGTGTTACTTGTCAAGTGACAAGAATGTTACTAAGAATGTGAGCATTTTACAGATTGGTTTGTCTAGCTTAGGGCCTTTTTACTTATCTACCTGACCATTTACCTAGATATTACCCATCATCTCTTAGTCTCCTGTGAACCTAAAAGTCTGGAAAATTGTTAACTTCCCATTCTCAGAGAGAGAGCCCAGGAATTTTCAGGGATATTTAAAAAATGAGTGGAGGGCCCGGAGAGATAGCACAGCGGTGTTTGCCTTGCAAGCAGCCGATCCATGACTAAAGGTGGTTGGTTCGAATCCCGGTGTCCCATATGGTCCCCTGTGCCTGCCAGGAGCTATTTCTGAGCAGAGAGTCAGGAGTAACCCCTGAGCACCTCCGGGTGTGGCCCCAAAACCAAAAAAATAAAAATAAAAAATAAAAAATGAGTGGAGACAGCTAAAGTGGAGCTGGCTGATTGCAGCAGAGGGCAAAAGGTAATGGAGACTTTCTCTGTCATTGGCTGGGGGTGGTTAGGGAGGGGAGCTGGTCTGACAGCATCTCTTGATGAGAATTTGCTGGTGACAATTCTGTCCAATATTCCCCAGGAAGGAGTCAGAGACACAGGCAATGAAACCTTTAACCAATTTAGTGTTCAACACTGTATCTAATTACCTTGTTGAAAGCTATTTGGTCTGCTCTAATATGGCAGTCCCATGGTTTTTTTTTCCCACTTCCATTTGGCATGTATGGTTGTTTCCATTTTGTCACTCTGAATCTGTATTATACTTTAGGTTTAGGTATGTTTCGTATAAGCAACAGATGAATGGATTTTCTTTCCTGATCCATCCAGATACTTTGTGCTTTTTAATAGGATAATTTAGTCCATTGACATTAAAAAATGGCCTAAACAGGCCAATCATAAGTAAAGAAATAAAAACTTTTGTTATCCCAAGAACAAAAGTATTGGTTTGGATGCATTCACAGATGAATTTTATCAAATCTTTAGAGTAGATTTGCTACTTTTATTCAGTTATTAATCTCAATCTTTTCCAAAATATACATTAATAAAAAACCATATGATCATATATATTGATTCAGAGAAAGCTTTTGCTAATATCCAACATTCATTCATAAAAAATATTCAACAAAATAAGGGTGGAGAGAACTTCCCTTGTGATAGTATGGGTCATCTATAACAAATCCACAGCTAGTATCATTCTTTTTTTGGAGGGGGCACACCCATTTGATGCTCAGGGGTTACTCCTGGCTATGTGGTCAAAAATTGCTCCTGGCTTCGGGGACCATATAGGACACTGGGGGATCTAACCAGAGTCTGTCCTAGGCTAGCACTTGCAAGGCAGATGCCTTACCTCTAGTGCCACAGCTCTGGTCCTAGTATCATACTTATTCATTTTTTTTGGGGGGGCCTCATACCCGGCAGCACTCAGGGGTTATTCCTGGCTCTGTGCTCAGAAATTGCTCCTAGCAGGCTCAAGGTATTTTGGGATGCTGGGTTTCGAACTGCTGACTGTCCTGGGTTGGCTGGATGCAAGGCAAAAACCCTACCACTGTGATCTCTCTCTCCAGTCCCCTAGTATCATTCTTAATGTTGAAAAACTGAAACCATTTAGAGACCAGGTACAAGGCAAGGATGTCCACTGTTGCCATTTTTATTCACTGTAGTATTAGAAATTCTGACTACAGAAATCATGTAGGAAAAATGAAGGGATCCAAATTGGAAAAGAAGTAAAATTATCACCATTTGCACATTATATATATATATATATATATATATATATATATATATATATATCGTAAACAGTTCTAAAACTAGTCCAAAAAAGCTCCTAGAAACAATGAATCAATACATGAGCAAAATAGTTGACTTCAAAGTCAAACACAAAATTAGGTTGCATTCATATATAAAAAAAAAAAAAAACAGAGAAAAGAGATCAAGGAATCTATTCCATTTAAAATGTATCCAAGGATATCAAGTAGCTAGGAATCACCTCAGCCAAAGATATGGGATATCTATACCTTGATAACATTAAATTGCTTAAATTGTTTTAGAATTTTGATGGATCAGAGTATCTAGATCTCCAATGCAACTTTGAGGCAAATGGCCAACCGAGGGCTTGGTAATGCAGCTTCTGGATCTCCTCACAAGGTGAAGAAGCATAAGCAGTTAGATACAATTAGTCTGCCATCAGAGGCCTCTATCACCTGGCCCTCAGTGAAGTAATCTGTGAAAGCTTGAAACACATAAAAAAAAAAAAGCTCCAAAAAAGATCCTTGAGTTGCTCACAGACCAAGATGTGAGCTTCTACTTTAAAGAAATTGTACTGAAAAAGAACCTTCTTTGAAGATGAGCTGAATGAAGTTTGACTGTCATCACTTTATTGATGAAGCCTCATCCCACCCATTCTTCCTAGGTAACTTGACCTTACCAGCAAGACCCCACCCATTTCCTGAGAAGGGTCTTGGAAAAGGTAGATAAGGCTTTGACCAGAGGGGATTAGGGCCCTTTTTGGTCTTTTGCCAGCATGGAGGTCAAAGGGAAGATGGCTGACAGGAGTTAAGATGCAGGGTTAGCTAAAAATGGCTGAATGCTTAAAAGGTTATGATATAGGCCACACATGTGGTGGATAGGGCATGAATAAAGTTGATGTTTTCTGATGCCTGTCTCTGGATGAGTCTAATTCCGCCATTCACCTAAACCTGGGACCCGCCAACTGAATGGGGATTGCGGAGCCACGTGGCCTGAAATGGCAGAGAAAAATCCCTTCATCATCCACCTCTATCCAGCACCATCATTAATTATTTGATTCTACAACTGGCGCCCAAAGGTTTTTTTTGCTGAAGAAATATAAAAGAACATGATTTCATTCCTGATCCACCTTTGAGACCCCAACCCCAAAATTGGAATTGCTTGTCACCATATTCTGATAGTCTGTATTCCCTTTCTGGGTCTCCATTAGCGCTCTGGCATGTTAGAGCATCTCTTTGAGGATCAAGAGATGGGGATCAAGGGCTAAAGATGTCTATGGGCAAACTGGCAAAGAAAAACCAGGAAATCTTATGGATCCTTACATACACTCATTCACCTTTTTCAACACCAACTGGGAGACTATCAGAAGTGCAGCTGTCAAACTTACATTATTGTCAAGTTGACTGGACAATACACAGGATTACTAGACAGAGAGCAAATGACTGCATGGCTCTAAGCATTTCAGCAAGACCCTTCTATTAGTGTCCAGAGAGCAGCCAATATTGCTTTGCAGACACTTCTGAAAAGGTGTAAAGAGTTAGGCATCCCTCCATAAACCATCAGGATAAACTACTTTTTCTAAAAATGAAAAAGTAAATTTTAAATTAAAAAGAAATAAATTGTTTTAGGGGCTGGAGTGGTGGTGCAAGCAGAAGGGCATTTTCGTTGCACCTAGGACAGACCACGGTTTGATCCCCCCATGTCCCATATGGTCCTCCAAGCCAGGAGCAATTTCTGAGCGCATAGCCAGGAGTAATCCCTGAGCTTCACCAAAAAACAAAAAAAAATATTGCTTTAGAGACAGAGGACATTACAAAATGAAAAAAATATTCTATGCTTATGGACCAGAAGAATAAATATTGTTACTTCAAAAATAAAAAATTCCAACATAGGTTTGACAATTGTCAAAATATTCAATGTAGAGAGAAGTCTCTCATAAGAGGAAAAGCAACAGGGATTTAGAAACTGGGCTGTCTTATCTAACTGTTCCTTTATGTACCTTTGCGTCATATGACTCAAAATTTTTTTTGGTTTTTGGGCCACACACTGCAGCGCTCAGGGGTTACTCCTGGCTCTCTGCTAAGAAATCGCTCCTGGTGTTATGGGGGACCATATGGGAGCCAGGATTTGAACCACCTTTGGTCCTGGGTTGGCCACTTGCAAGGCAAACACCTGACCACTATGCTATCTCTCTGGCCCCTCAAATTTAAAACTTTAAAATGAAAACTAGAAATCATTGTATGTTGATATGTCCCACATAAATGTTATATATGCATTGTAATATAATTCTTATTTATGCATGGTATTATCAAAAATTGACTTGAGTGCCTTAAAATTCAAGCATTATAAAATACACTTTTAAAAAAATAACACTTTTATAAAACTTTTAAATTTTATAATAACCCAATGGATGATAGCACAGTGGTAGGGTATTTGCCTTGTATGCAGCCCACCCAGAACTGACCTGAGTTTGATCCCTGATATCCCTTGTGGTCCCTCGAGCCTGCCAGGAGATACTGCTGAGCACAGAGCTGAGAGTAACCCGAGTGCTGCTGTTTGTGGCCCAAAAACCCAATTCGCCCCCGAAAATTAACCCAAATGTTTTCAAGTTAATATGATTTAGGATTATTATTGGTTTGATAAAATAAACATGTTTTCATGGCTAACAGATAACTTTATTTTAACTGAGTCTATTAACAAAGTAAGCTCATGTTACATCTATTATTATAAAATTGTTCAGTAAAAAAATAGTGTAGGAGAGATAGGACAGTGAACAAAGAATTTGCTTTCCATGAAGCCAAAGCAGGGTTCAATACCCAGTACTCAAACCTTACCAGGAGTGATCCCAGATGGCCAAAACGACAATACAATGGATACAACATTTGCCTTGCATTTGGCTGATCCATATTTCTTGCTGGCACCCTGAGACATTCAGGAGTGAAGGCAGAGCCAGAAATAAGAGCTTTAAATACTACTGAATGTGGCCTCAAAACAAACAAAGAGTGATTCCTGAGTATATTATTTGGAGTAATCCTGTGCACTGACAGTCTTGACCCAATATTTAAAAATTTTAAGAATTAAGTAAAATGGGGCCGGAGCAGTGACATAAGCAGAAGGTGTTTGCCTTGCATGCACTAACCTAGGATGGACAGTGGTTTGATCCCCTGGTGTCCCATATGGTCCCCAAGCCAGGAGTGATTTTTTGTTTTCTGGGACACATGCCATTTGACCCGTTGGTGCTCAGGGGTTAATCCTGGTTATGCACTCAGAAATCACTCCTGGTTTGGGGTGAGGGGGACCATATGGGATGCCGAGAGATCAAACTGCGCGGTCCATCCTAGGCTAGCGTTTCCAAGGCAGAAACCTTACCTCTAGCAGCACTGTTCCAGCCCCTTTTGTTTTTATTGCCAGTAGCGATTTCTGAGCGCATAGCCAGGAGTAACCCATGAGTGTCCCTGGTGTGGCCCCAAAACAAAAACAAAAAAAATTTTTTTAATTGAAAAAAAAAAAAAAAAGGGCCAGAGATAGCATAGCAGTAGGGAGTTTGCCTTGCAAGCAGCCGACCCAGGACTAAAGTTGGTTTGAATCCTGGCATTCTATATCCCATATGGTACCCATGCCTGCCAGGAGCGATTTCTGAGCAGAGAGCCAGGAGTAACCGGAGTGTCGCAGGGTGTGCCCCCCCCCAAAAAAAAGAATTGAGTAAAATAAAATGTTGGCTATTATTCTCCTAAAGGTATAGATGAGAAGCAAAAATTTCTAGATTCTCTGGTTATTATAGGTCTTGATTTACTTCAGTGCTAAGAATAGAATAAAACCTTATTTATCTTAAATAAAACACAGTGGTATGCTATAATTTATACCACTTGATGCATCTGGGCTATTTTAGAGCTTAATCTGTTACATAAAACCACTGAATAATCTAGTTGGCTTAAAAGGATGACTTCATGGAATCTACCTTTGATTGCTTTGAGAGATGGGGAACTGAGCCTATTAGATCTCTAGATTTGCTCAAATAAGGTTTTGTTTTCTAGGAAAAATATTACCAGTCACCACCACTAATATTAATCCCTCTTTACCCATTCTTTACTTTTCATATTATCACCCTCTTATCCACCATTATCAGAATCCATGTTGTTCTTTATTCTTTACCTTCCATACATAAAATTCATTCCTTTGCCTTATATACAATATTCATTAGGAAAAGAAGAAATAAAACATTCCTAGAAACACTCCATATTTATACCAAAAAGTAGAAAACATGTTAAGAAAAGAGATAGCACAATTGGTAAGGTGTTGTGTATGTAAATATTTTAAGGGCTTATTATGTTACTGACCCTACCCTGATCAGTGATTGTGCCCTACCCTAGGGTGTGACCTGGCATTCTGCCCCCACCATAGGGTGATACCTGATTCTGCTTCCACCATTGGGTGGTATCTGATCCCACCATTGGGTGGTACCTGATTCTGGGGGATAAAAACAAGGGTCTGTGGAAGGCAAGAGGCTTTTGTCTGGAACTTATGCTGAGTCTTTGGACTTCAGTCTTGTCCACTGAATAAAGCTAACATTTCCACAAGCCTGTCTGCAAGCTGTTTACCCGCCTTTTCACCTCAGAACCCTGTGCTTGACAAGGGTGGCAGACGCGTGCTCTGAGCTGGAGAGGAAAGACCTCATCCTCCATCTCTCCATCAGTCAACCTCTTCAGGGGCTGACTTGCAACATAATACCATTGTGGAAAACAGGGGCATATCAAAAGAAATTGCTGTTTCCTTATAAATTCAGTTCCTCAAGGACACACATACGAGATGTAGGAAAACGCCCACAGGGCCTCCCCCCAGGCCCTTCCAAATCAGGGGCAAAGCTCACAGACAATAATCCTTCCAAGGCCAAGCCCAGCCCAAGAAAATACATCACAATAAGGGAATTAATTCAATCCACATCAGAAAGTGCCGGATTAGATATACTATGCCCAGAGGACATTACAATTTACCCAGGAGCCACCCACGGTTCTGAGGTGAAATGGTGGGTAAACAGCTTGCAGACATTCAGGCTTGTGGAAATATTAGCTTTATTCAGTGGACAAGACTGAAGTCCAAAGACTCAGCATAAGTTCCAGACAAAAGCCTCTTGCCTTCCACAGACCCTTTTTATCCCCCAGAATCAGGTACCACCCAATGGTGGGAGCAGATACCACCCAATGGTGGAAGCAGAATCAGGTACCACCCTAGGGTGGGGGCAGAATGCCAGGTCACACCCTAGGGTAGGGCACAATCACCCATCAGGGTAGGGTCAGTAACATAATCCCTAAAATATTTACATACACAACAGTAAGGTGCTAGCCTTATATATGTGATCAACCCTGGTTCTATCCTCAGCACTCCATATGCTCTGCCTGCCCACAAGGAATGATTTCAATTGCAGAATCAGGAGTAAGCCCTAAAGTGTGGCTCCCAAACAAACAAACAAACAAAAAAACCCAGAAAATATATTTTCAGTAACCTATGAAGCAATTTGGAAAAGATGTTTATAAGTACAGTCATACACAGACATGTAGGAATGTATAAAAACAAAGCTCCAAGAAAAATAAAATTTTAGCAAAATGATAAATGAAAAGATCAGTTTGGTCCAGAGAGATAATACAGTACACTTGCCATGCAACTGGCTAAGGTTCAGTTCCTAGTATCACAAACAATCTTGAGTACCACCCTTGAGAAAACCCATTAAAAAGATGTTCATCTCTAAATACTCAAATGTATAAGTCTAGACAAGATAGACATTTAACAAAAGAATGTTGTTCTCATTCCGATAATTAATGGCTCTAAGCTTTAAATATAGTAGGTGGAGGACAGTTGAGGCTCTCAGTGTATGAGGCTATTAGCCTCTGACCCCATGCTTTTTCCTCTCATTCATCTTTCTTTATACTCAAGGCATACTTACTTTAGGCCTGTTCACATTACACCAGTCCCATGCATAATATTAAACTAAAAACATGCCATGTTATTAGTGAAAATAGCAAAAACGTTTTTGAAGAAACATTTTATTACTACATTTGATATTTACTAACATTCTGGGCAACATTAATAAAATGGTAATTTTCTCTAAAAGCAAGAAAAATAGACAAGATTCACAAAGGATAGTAACAAAATAGTAATTTGACAGATATTCAATATATTTGTAAACAAAACAAAGTGACAATGCCTTTAAAAATATAGAGGTATTAATAGAAAAAGAGAAAGCTCCTGAAAGAACTCAACTCACTATTTTCTTATGTTGCAGGCACAGAAATTGACTCAAGCTAGCTCAATTCTAAGAGAAGCAAAGCCCTTAATGATAATCTCTTCAAATTTTGGTGAAAAAATTTAAGAACTCTTCCTAGATTGGGAAGATGGGATAGAATGGGGATACATAAAGTGCCTTAAAGGAGATGAAAGGGAAGGAAATGATACTCATTGTATCATTTTAAGAACACTGGAGAAATGGGCCCGGAGAGATAGCACAGTGGCGTTTGCCTTGCAAGCAGCCGATCCAGGACCAAAGGTGGTTGGTTCGAATCCTGGTGTCCCATCTAGTCCCCCGTGCCTGCCAGGAGCTATTTCTGAGCAGACAGCCAGGAGTAACCCCTGAGCACAGCTGGGTGTGGGCCCCCCCCCCCCAAAAAAAAAAAAAAAAAACACTGGAGAAGCTCAAAAAACCAAAGAAAATGTCAAATAATTAAATGAGGTAGCAAGCCATGCAGGTCTTGGGGAAAACATTCTAAGAAAGAGAAAAGCAACTGCAAAGTCTTTGGATCAGGAAAAATAAATGTGATCTACTTAAGGAAAAGAAAAGAAAGTTCAGTATGACCAAAAATAAAAAAAAAAAAAAGTACATCAATGTGAGAAATGGGGGAAGCATAGCAAAGTTAATGGAAGGAAAATGGCAGGAGTCATTTTCACTGGAACCTATAGAAAAAAAAAATCTATACTCCTTAAGAGTATACTTTAGTACAGCAAACAATATTAAGTGTTGACAATACTAATCACAAAAATGAGACATGTCCTACTTTTACTACAGAAAGAGAATAGCACACAAAAGTCTGAAAATCTGTTTATAAACAGGGTTGTTTCTACCTAAAACCAGACATGTGAAACTCACACACTTTTTACACTTAAAAAAAATGAAGTTTAACTTGTCCTCATGTGCTTTGGAATGGGACACTAATAAAAGACTGGTAAAATGTTCAAAGTGTTTATCAAATAAATAATCAAAAACAGAGAAAATATAAACAACCCACACTGGAAAATAATCTAAAACATGAATATTATACTCACAACTACTGTTATCTATTGTCCTTCCTCCTCAATTCTAAAAGGGATAACTAGGGGCCGGAGAGATAGAATGGAGGTAAGGCGTTTGCCTTGTATGCAGAAGGATGGTGGTTCATATCCCGGCATCCCATATGGTCCCCCTGCCCGTGCCTGCCAGGGGTGTTTTTTGAGCGTACAGCCAGGAATAACCCCAAGTGCTGCTGGGTGTGACCCAAAAACAAAAACAAAAAAAATTTAATGAAAAGGATAACTAAGCTTCTGATAGTTAAGTATAGGATAAGGTGCTTTTCAGAGAGAAGTGAAGTTTCTATAGGTCTTCATAGCAGTTATAGATTAGATAAGTAGTAAATAGATTGATGATAGTAACCTAAGACTTAAAAGTTATTGAAATGGACATATCTTGCACACAGGAGTATGTAGGAATCCAAACTTACTAGTTTGATAAAACAGAAACTCATACAGTAACTATTCATTATACATTCATGTTCACAGCAAGATACAAAATTACAAAAAACATATTCAGTGTACACAGAAAAAATAAGGAAAATCCCTATAATCCAGTACCCTACCCTATAGCATCTTCTATCCTTGGACAACACCTCATTCCTTGTTAATAAGAGGACTACATTTAGCCCAGTTCATGAAATAGATAACATCTGTTTAGCCTTTTCAGTTCTAACTACAGATATATCAAGGATTCTTTCCCTTATGAAAGGTCACCTTCTTTTAAAGGATATGGCTAGTTCAAAGGCCAGAATGAGGGGGAAAAGAACCAATTGCCTTTACAAATTATTCAGGAGTGGCCCTGGCCCAATTCTATTAATAACCACTGTTTCTCCTTCCAAAGCCATGAAACATAGCAGTGGATGTCTACAAGATCCCTTTACCAAACGTAAGTATTTTAATGTGCTTGCTTCCTTAGTCTTGGCCTTGTTAATGACGTTCTGAGAGTATTCCTTCCTCCTTTTCTCTAAAAAAGTTATGTGCTTTTACCCTAGCTGGGGAAAAGGAGTTCTTGCTCTCCGTTAAATAACTTCCCCTCTTTTTGGTTATGCCAGCGCTTCTCAGCCAACAATTTCACATCCATGCTTTCAGAATCAGATTATTTTTGGATAGTAAAATAGGCACTTCTGGGAGTTTAGCAGCAAACTGAACCATACCATCACAAAACCATTACAATCTGACTAAATTCTTCAAGGCATGGAAAAAGTTGAAGATAAATAGGGAAAAAAAAAAAGAATTTTACATATATAAACAAGCTTTTAAATTTAAAATAAAAACTCAAGTAAAAACTAAAGCAAAAGGCTTTCACTTTTTTCCTTTCTTAATACACACCTTTTAAGTGTTAAGCCAAAAGTGTTACATAAATACACCAGGTAATACATTTTAAAATAAATTAAAGGACCAGAGTGAAAGCTCAAGTAGCTGAGTGTATGAGTACATGCAAAAAGCCTCCATTCAATCTCTAGTCCTACAATATTTCCCAGGCACAACTGGGAAAAACTACAGAGCAGAGCCAGGAGCAGAAATCTAAACACCACTGGGTGTGGCAAAAATTAAATCTAAAATGCCAAATACTATAATAAATTAAAATTTCAAAACATTTAGTAATATCACTATAATGTTGGTGAATAATGTAAAATTTGTTTTTAGGCCTTTTTCAATGAATGTGAATGTTTGCTTTATAATTGGTTAAACTAGAATCGTTTCTTTTTTGAAATTAAACTTTTAGGATTGGGGAGTGATGGTTCAAAATCAGAGGTGCTCACAGTAATGGATGCTACTTCTTCTGATGCTGCTTGAAGAGATCCTAGTGAGACCTGAATAACAATTTTTGTTTCAGGGGGCAATCCTTCTAGTTGTTTAGGCTTCTTAAACATTTGATGGAAATGAGTTTTGTGTTCTATTTTCTCCCTGTAAGTTAAAAACTGCAGACGGCATTTGGAACATGGGTGAACATTATTTTCCCAGTGTCCTCTAAAATGAGACATATATCGTGTTCCAGTTTTGAAAATCTTGAGACAATATGGACAGAGCAAATTCTTAGTATATGCATGGCATGTTCTGAAATGTGTTTCCACTTCAGCAAAGGCTGATGATCTATACTTGCAAACCTGGCACACATAAGGCATTTCACCAGGTTTATGATTGTCCTTCATGTGTTCTAGGAGAATCTGATCTGACTTGAATGACAATTCACAAATCTTACATACAGCAGAGGGCTCATGGGAAGAGTGCACACTTTCAATGTGGCATTGCAACTGGAAGGCAGTGGGAAACTGCCGGTGGCAGTGTTCACACGTGGTATTGTTTTCCCAGCTGTCACCCCCCTGCTTCTCAATTTCTAAGTGGTGCTTCATGTGATTCATAAACTTAATATTTCTTAGCACTTTCAAGCACCTAAGGCATTTAAAGACTGTATATGTCTTCGGTTCTGGCTGTTCGTTTCCTTTATGCTGTCCGTAATAATAGTCATGAAGTAACACGAGTTTTTCTTTGCTGGGATCAACAGTTTTATTTTCACTTACTAGACTCAGAACATCTGCTTTTGCTGGTCTATTTTCCCTAACAGCACTTATGGGCTTAAAATAGATATTGTCCTTTGGCAAAGCTATTAAAAGGGGAGCTCCATTCTGAACTAGGTTTAGTGAGGTATCAACATTTGAGAGTATGCTTTGTTGAGCAGCTGAAGGGGACCTGACGATTCCTGAAGGGGACAGAACTGAAGAATGTGCCCCTACAATTCCATCACTGAGTTTAGGTCTTTTGGGATTTTCACAGTTTGCTTCAGAGATGGAAATTCTCTTTGATACAAGAGGACTTTCATTCATACCTCCTACAGAAAGTGCTGCTCCTGGATGCTGCAATGAACTTGAAAATGTAGTCAGAGGCAAATGTAACTCTGAAGAACTATTAGGCACAACTTGCTGTAAATTACTTTGAGAATTAGGCTTTGGCAAAGGCTCTATAAGAGGACTATCTGCTGATCTTAATTCAGATACAGAATGGGGTGAAATAGCTTCTACATCTGATGCTGAATTGACATGACTTACAGGTTTCAATTTTAGGGCCGTATCTCTTCTTCTAGGGTGACCATATTTTTTTCTCCCTAAGGATGAACCTGGGGTGACTCTATTTAAAATTTTTGAAACAACTGGTTTTGAATTTGAAGTCATTCCAACAAAGATCAGCTCAGCATCTTCATTTGCATGTTCCACCCCAACAAAGATCAATTCAGCACCCTCATCTCCCACTTTTTTAAAAGTAGTTTTTACACTCTTCTGTGGTTCTGGTTCCTCTTCGTCAGATATAATATATGGTTGTTCCATTTTCTTTTAATTCTTGAAGAGTATGTTCACAAATTCCAGGGATTCCTTGACCTAAACTGTCACCTAAGCACAAAAACAGTAGATATCAATAAATTAAAAAAAGCATTACCTTATTTATTTCTTGCAAAATTCTAAATTCTAAATAAGCTTATATAAAAACACTTATTTTTGCAGATTATAAAGAAACTCAAAGAGAAAAATTATACTGGAATACCTAATCAAAAATCTGTTGACTTCACAAGTTGAAACAGAGATAAACAGATGGGACTATATTAAGCTATGAAACTTCTGTACCTCAAAGGAAATAGTGTCTACTAGGATACAAAAGCCACCCACAGATTGGGAGAAACTATTCACCCAATACCCACCAGACAAGGGGCTAATATCTAGTATATACAAGTTACTAACAGAATTTAACAAGAAAAAAAATCTAACCCCATCAAAAAATGGGGAGAAGGGACCAGAGAGATAGCATGGAGGTTGAGTGTTTGCCTTACATCCAGAAGGTTGGTAATTCGAATCCCGGCATCCCATATGGTCTCCTGTGCCTGCCAGGGGCAATTTCTGAGCACAGAGCCAGGAGTAACCCCTGAGTTACTGGGTGTGACCCAAAAACCAAAAACAAACAAACAAACAAAAAAAAAAACAAATGGGGAGAAGAAATGAACAATTTCTCAAAGAAGAAATACAAATGGCCAAAAGGCACATGAAAAAATGTTCCACATCACTAATTATCAGAAAATGCAAATCAAAACAATGAGGCACCATCTCACACCACAGAGACTGGCACACATCACGAAGATCAAGAATAGTAAGTGCTGGCAGAGATGTGGGAAAAAAGGAATTCTCATTTACACTGTTGGTGGAAATATCATCTAGTCCAGCCTTTATGGAAAACATATGGATAGTCCTTAAAAAACTGGAAATTGAGTTCTCATATGTTCCAGCTATACCACTCCTAGGGATATATCCTAGGAAATTGAAAATGAAATACACCTATATTCATCGCAGTACTATTTACAATAACCAGACTCTGGAAACAACCAAGATGTCCTTCAACAGATGAATGGCTAAAGAAACTGTGGTACACCTACACAATGGAATATATCTTATGCAACCGTTAGGAGAGATGAAGTCATGAAATTTTCCTATACATGGATGAACATGGAAACTATTATGCTGAGTGAAATAAATCAGAGGGATAGAGACACACACAGAAAAGTCTCATTTATCAATGGGTTTTAAGAAAGATAAAGACATTATTGTACTAATCCCAAGAGATGAGGGCAGGAAGGCCCGGCTTACAATATGAAGCTCACCTCAAGGAGGGGTGAGTGCATTTAGAACACTAACAACTACCATGACAATGTTAATGAGTGAGAGAAGTAGAATGCCTGTCTCGAATACAGGCAGGGGATGTGAGTGGAAGGATACAGGGTGCACTGATGGTGGGAATGTTGCACTAATGGAGGGGGGTGCTTTTTTTTGTGACTAAAACCCAACTATAGTCATATTTGTAATCATGATGTTTAAGTAAAGATAAAAATAAAATCCACAATGTTCAACATACAAACAAAAATTACCAGTCATGAAAAAAACATAGTACATAAAACAAAACTATTGTTGTACAAGGTATGATTAAAACTCAATCATAGGGCCGGCACAGCGGCACTAGAGGTAAGGTGTCTGCCTTGCCAGCGCTAGACTAGGATGGACCTCGGTTTGATCCCCTGGTGTCCCATATGGTTCCCCAAGCCAGGAGCGATTTCTGAGCACATAGCCAGGAGTAACCCCTGAGAGTTACTGGGTGTGGCCAAACACCAAAAAAAAAAAAAAAAAAAAAAAACCCTCAATCATAAATAACATTGTAACTGAAAAAAAAAAACTATTATGAACAACATTGTAACCAGTGTTAAATAAACCAATTTAAAAAATGTTGACTGTAGACATTTTGATCTATATTGATATTCTTTTCTATTAAAAGAGAAAACAATTAGAATCATACCTAAGAACAGTATTTTTTTTTTTTTTTTTTTGGTTTTTGGGCCACACCCAGTAACGCTCAGGGGTTACTCCTGGCTATGTGCTCAGAAGTTGCTCCTGGCTTGGGGGACCATATGGGACACCGGGGGATCGAACCGTGGTCCGTCCAAGCGCAGGCAAGGCAGGCACCTTACCTTTAGCGCCACCGCCCGGCCCCAAGAACAGTATTTTCACTAAGGTACCACTGTATACTATTTAAAAACAGAAGCTCTTAAATATGAAACTGAGCAGAAATTCTCTATCAGCCATATAATAGCTATATATTCTTTTGCATATTTACATTTTCAACATGTTTCAGTATCTTTAGTCTTTTGGTTTTTGGGTCACATCCAGCAGTGCTGAGAGATTACTTCTGCCTCTACACTCAGGAATCCACTCCTAGTGTAGCTTAGGGAATCATATGCGGTGCCAGGGATTGAACCCCAGAGGGATACATGCAAAGTAAACTTCCTACCCACTGTACTATCTTTCTGGCCCACAGTTCAGTATCTTAAAGGTAAAAATTCTTATTTCTTAGACTTAAGAAGCACTTTATTAAAAGCATGAGCATTAGGGGCTAGAGATAATAATATAGCAGGAAAGGCTCTGTGATCACTAAGTGCAGAGCCAGGAATAAGCCATAAGTACCAAAAGGGATAACCCCAAACAAACAAAAAAGCACCAGTATTCAATAACAGCTTGTTTTATAGTACTGGAAGAAGCATTTTATTAAGTATGAATATTAAATCATATATAACCTCATAAATATTAATGTAGAAAAGTATCAAATTTAAAGACTAGAATAAGAATACCTATACACTCAATAAATAGTATGATGAAATGTCAAGTACTTAGTATATTCCAGCAAATTATGAATGCACTCTATTGATAATTTCAACTCAACTTGAGGCCTATAGAGTGTTAAGCAGAAATATAAAGAGCAATAAAATTAAAAACACTTAAAAATTCAATAAAAAATTTTAGGAATTGCAATCTAATAATCAAATATACTGCTTCATGTTCTACTTCATCTGACCCCAGCACTGAATTATATTCTTGTTGTATAAAAACATTAAACAACAAAAACTCCAGTATCATGACTGGGCTTAAACCCAAGTAATCTAGGTTGTCTTTTTAGCAGTTTACATTAAAACTTCCATCAAACCAATGTGTCAAGATGAAAATAGTAAATACCACTTCATATATTCACCAAAGATAATCCAAAGAGCTATGAGAAAAACCAATGGAAAGGTTTCATTACAAAGACAGCTGAAAAATCATAGATAATAAATTTACCACCTGCCATGTTATTCCTGCATTAAAAAACGACTCTTCTATGTCTTTGTTAAAGTCACATACTAATTTTTATCAAACATCAGAAAGTCCTTCGTAAGTAATTTCTTGCAATAAAGCCACTTGGAGTCCTCTGGTACAAATCCTCACTTTCTTAACTCAGCTCTTTTCAATGCACACCACTGGTCCTCCAAATTGTTCCAACTCACTCATTCTTTCTATCCATGTCATTTTCCCAACACTTCTTCCTCCCTCCACTCCTCTAGTACCCCTCATATCAGCTCTCAGAATTTAATGAGGAGGCTGGAGTGACAGGATAGAAGTAAGGCATTTGCCTTGCATGCAGATGGACAGTAGTTCGAATCCCAGCATTCCGTATGGTCCCCTGAGCCTGCCAGGAGCAAATTGATTTCTGAGTGTAGAGCCAGGAGTAGTAATCCCTGAGTCCTGCCAGGTGTGACCCAAAAAACAAACAAAAATAATTTAATGCCCATTAAAAACAAATCCTTTGAAGGAAAATGAAAGCCTTCTGATTTCACCAAACTGCAGGAAACATTTGCTTTCATCATAGGGCAACTAGTAAAACAAAAACTTTTCAAAAATAAGGGCCGGAGAGATAGCATGGAGTTAAGGTGTTTGCCTTTCATGCAAAATGATGATTTGAATCTTGACATCCCATATGGTCCCTTGTGCCTGCCAGGGGCGATTTCTGAGCATAGAGCCAGGAGTAACCCCCAAGTGCTGCCGGGTGTGATCCAAAAACCAAAAAAAAAAAAAAAAAAACTTTTCAAAAATAAAACACTACTGAATTTTGTCAAAAGGCATCACTATTTTTGAACTAGATTAAGAGAAAAATCAAGAATTCACAGATGACCATTATTTCTACTTCTGCTACCTCTCTAACCTCTTCTGTAATTCTAACATTTGCTCACTTCAAACAAATGCTACTTTGCTAAACTCTTCCTTTATAATATCTCCTTAAAACCTTTCACAAATATTCTAATAGGTCATATTTCTATCTCCTTCAAATCCATATCTAAACTTTATAAGACTTACACTGACCATATAATAACATCACAACACTCTTCTGCCCAACAATCATATTATAGCTGACTTATTTTTCCTAACCCCATAATATAACCTTCCATTATGATAAAAAAAATATGTATTCTGGGGCCGGGCGGTGGCGCTAGAGGTAAGGTGCCTGCCTTGCCTGCGCTAGCCTAGGACGGACCGCGGTTCGATCCCCCAGCGTCCCATATGGTCCCCCAAGCTAGGAGCAACTTCTGAGCGCATAGCCAGGAGTAACCCCTGAGTGTCACCGGGTGTGGCCCAAAAACCAAAAAAAAAAAAAAAAAATATGTATTCTATTTACTTTTCTTTCCCTCCACTGAATAATTCCTTCCATTGAGTAAGTTTGTTTAGTTTTTGTTTGATTTATTAACTGATTTCTTTGAAATCAGGCAGACCTGGCACACAATATATTCATCAAAGAAAAAATTAAATCAGCAAATATTCATCAAAGTAAGAAATTATCTAGTAATTAGGAAAAAATACAAAAAGAATGCTAGATAGGTTGAGCTAAGGGACAGAAAAAAAAATTTATTCAAGTAAAAGAGCCATCAAAATGCATTTTCTCTATTTTTTTTTAAGTTTTTTGGTTACGCCCTATGATTCTGAGAGCTACTAATGGCAAGTCACTGGTGGGGAATTGGGACAGGACACACATGCAGTGCCAAGGATTGAAACTGGGTCTCCAGCATGCAAACATACACTGCATCTTTTTTAGCTATCTTCCTGGCCCATAAAGTGTATTCTTAAGAGAGTAAATGTGAGGACTAGAGATAGTACAGCAGGTAGAGTGCCTTACTTGCACATGACCACCCGGGTGCAATTCACAGTACCCACCCCATATAATCCTGCAAGCCCTACCAGGAGTGCTTCCTGAGTGCAGTGTCAGGGGTTACCAAAACAGGCAATATTTCTGGGTGTGACCTAAAAACAAAAGAAAAAAATTCATAAAAATTGTAAAAATCAATTAGCAAAGCCCAGAAATTAAACTAAAGCATATAGAATTTTGATTTTTGTGGGAAAAGCTTGTTAATTATTTGAGAGTTAGGTCAATCTCATTAGTGCTCAGAGCTTACTCCGGGTAGTGCTTGGGAGAGTATCTTGGTTCCCATGGATAGAACCCAGGTCAGCCATGAGCAAATCAAGCACCATACCTGCTGTGTTATCGCTCTGGCCAATTCTTCACACAGAATTATCATGACCCAACAAGTCCACATCTGGGGGCCGGGCGGTGGCGCTGGAGGTAAGGTGCCTGCCTTGCCTGCGCTAGCCTAGGACGGACCGAGGTTCGATCCCCCGGCGTCCCATATGGTCCCCCAAGAAGCCAGGAGCAACTTCTGAGCGCATAGCCAGGAGTAACCCCTGAGCGTCATAGGGTGTGGCCCAAAAACCAAAAAAAAAAAAAAAAAAAAACAAGTCCACATCTAAGTAAATATACAAAAGGAAATAAACAGGAACCCAAATAAGTAGATTACATGAAATATAACTGTATTACACATGTCTGTTTAAAATACAATAAAATAAAACAGTAATAAATAAACAATACCCTAGCAATGGAAAATACTCAATGTCCATCCATGGATGAAAGAATAAGCAAATTGTAATACATACATTCAATAGAATCTTATACAACCACTAAGGGAATAAATCAACATAGATAAAACCTGAAAAAAAGAGTGAAAGATTTTTTTAATAAATCATGTATTGTATTATTTCATCTATAGCAAATATACAAAATGATCAAGCTATAGAATCTAAACACAGAGGTTGATGTTGGGGGGAACAGGGAAAGAGAAATAGAAAATTGCTTAATGGGTGAACATGGATTTTTTTTCTGTTTTTTTTTGGCCACACTCACTGATGCTCAGGGGTTACTCCTGGCTATGCACTCAGAAATCACTCCTGGCTTGAGGGCCCATATGAAATGCCAGGGGATCAAATCGCGGTCCGTCCTAAGTTAGCCACATGCAAGGCAAGTGCCCTACCACTGTGCCATTGCTCGGCCCCTGGAGATAGTTTTGGGGTTTTTTTTTGGGCTACACCCAGTGATTCTCAGGGGTTACTCCTGGCTACGTGCTCTAGAAATTGGTCCTGGCTGGGGGGACCATATGGGACACCGAGAATCAAACCGAGGTCTGTCGTGGGACAGCTGCATGAAAGGCAAATGTCCTACTGCTGTGCCATTGCTCCAGCCCCTGGAGATAAGGTTTTTAACAGCAAAAGTAAAATAACAAAATGATTTACATGAACTTCACCTTAATACAAACACACACACACACACCACACATTTTTTGGGGGGTCACACGCGGCAGCGCTCAGGGGTTCATCCTGGCAGACTTGGGGGACCATATGGGATGCCGGGATTCGAACCATGGTCCTTCTGCATGCAAGGTAAATGCCCTACCTCCACACTAATATTACCATCAACCATGCAAACATTAGGGTTATGCTATAAACAATTCTATGGCAACAAATTAGATAACTTAGGTGAAATGGAAAAATACTAGATGGAACAATAAGTAAGGGTATGGCATTTTCCTTACATGTAGCCAAGCCAAGCTCAATCCTTAGTATCTCATATGATCCCCCATGCCCAAGGACCTGAGCTCTGACTGGTGTAAAAAAAAAAAAAAAACCTAACTCGGGAGGAACATATCAGTAGACAAAGAGGAAGTAAAAATTATCAAAAAAAAATATCCTGTAATACAAGATGAGACACCTACCTAATGAATTTCTAACAAAGATTAAGATTCGGGGGAGTGCATACTAAAAATGATTGAGGGACCATGTCAGGTGCTTGTATCTAAACTGAATGGGCTGATCCAAGCAGATGCTTAACCCCAGACCAAGTAAGAAAAATGAATAGAAATTGTTCACTAACTCTTCCAAAAAAAACACTCCAGCTCATTTTATAAGGTGAGTACGAAATCACACAAAGACATGAAATACTCAAACTACATGACTATCTTATAATTATAAAGAAAACAATTAACAATTTTGATGCAATTTTATACTAAAGTTTCTATCTCTAGGGCAATTAGGCAAGTAAAAGCATTATAAGGCACTCAGTTTATTAAAAAAATCAATTTTAGAAATGAGATTGATGGTTTTGTATGCAAAACACTAGATGTATAACATTTATAATTTACATTTTGGTGTGAATGAAACAAGCAATAAAATTATAGAAAATACATAATTTTTTTTTTTTTTTGGTTTTTGGGCCACACCTGGTAAGGCTCAGGGGTTACTCCTGGCTATGTGCTCAGAAGTTGCTCCTGGCTTGGGGGACCATATGGGATGCCGGGGGATCGAACTGCTGTCCGTCCTAGGCTAGCGCAGGCAAGGCAGGCACCTTACCTTTAGCGCCACCGCCCGGCCCCATATTTATATAACAGAAATTTCATTATTACATATAATTTTATATATAATTTTAAATAGTTGTAAGTGCTAGATAGAAACTGAAAGAGTAAATAGCCAGGAAATAAGAGACAATTAGGTATTTGTATGAACATGGTTATGAATGTATGGGGTTTGAGACACAGTTTCAAACTGTAGCTTGCTCAACACATTTAAGAAATTACACAAGCCAATGAAAAGACATAAATTGGAAATGGAAGAATAGTTTTGTGGTGACGTGCTAATCAGGGTTATGGATGTGAGTCTCTCTAGTAATTTTACTATGTGTGTATGATGCGTAAAGTGTTGAAATATATACAGGATAATGCTGAAGCAGATAAGAGTCTCTCTAGTAATTTTACTATTTGTGTATGATGAGTAAAGTGTTAAAATATACACTACAGGATAATGCTGAAGCAGATAAGAGATTACTGAAAAAACATGAACTTATTATTAGTAGTTTATTCAGGCACTTATTAGTGCCAGAGAAAGTAGAAAAATTGAAGGATTCAAATTCTACATCAAAATCCTTGAGGTTCTACAACATTTGTTCATGGACTAGATTTTGGATGTGAAGAAGAGGATGGCATATAAGAAGTGATGTTGGAGGTCAGAGAGATAGTAAGTGCTTGCCTTGCACACTACTAACCAAAGTTAAACCCCCAATATCACATATGGTCAGTCTATGAGCCCTGACAAAAGTGATCACTGAACACAAAGCCAGAATTAAGTCCTAAATGACTGGATGGTGTGACCCAAAAACTGGAAAAGGAAGATAAAAAGTGATGCTAAATATTAGCCTCAGAAAGAGATTTGGGCTAGGTATAAAAATGTTGCAATTTTCAGTATGTAGTGTGATTTAAAATATAAGGCTGATGTCTTAGATCTAAGTTCTTGGGTTTTTCACCCAAGAATCAAAGAAATAAAAAACCAAAAAAAAAAAAAAAATAGATGAATAAAGGCACAGTTATAGCTATTCAGTAGGATAGAGATTATTCTGGAATGCAAGTGAAATTTTATTTTCAGGGAGCAAAATGAACAATTCTAAACAATTCAGAAAACAGATCAAACGGGTAAAAAACAAACAACTGAGATTGACTGTTGAATTAAGCTATATAGAATTCATTGAGGGCCCTGAGATTAGATTTAAAAGAGAACAAGACTGGATACAGAAAATATACGTAACTATGAAAAAATTATTAAGGACAAGGAAATATTAAAGAATAAAACAAACCGAATAAAATTGTTGAAGCCAGAGAAACATCAAGAAGGGTGTGGCCTATAGTCAAATTTATCTATTGTAATATAGATATTACATAGATATAATATACAATAGATATATCTATTGTAATATAGGGCATTATCTAAAAAATTATAGAGGATTCATTACATGTATATAGTAGTCAGTCTCTAAAATAATTCCAAATGAAGCCTGCATCCTGGTATTAAATACTCTACTATAGTACTTTCACATACTGATAAATACAATGTAAGTAATGCTATGTGAAGCTGGAAGATAGAACTGTTATGGGAGTTTGGTCCTATAATACAGGGAGGAAAAAAAACAAGAATCATTCACAAAAGTTTTAGGAGTAAGGATCATGGTTGTAAAACTTATGAGCTTGTTAAGCTCATGCTCTAACAAAGACTGGTCTCAGACCTAAGGAGAAAGCTCAGCTTTATAGAATATCTGATGAAGGCATTTGCAGAGAGAAAACAAGCTTGAGTACAGAAGGAGACATTCCTAAGCATGTTACTTGGAAAGCAGAGTCAGCATCATTTCAAGGACACTCAGAGCCATTCTTCAGTCACAAGGCAAGGGTTTATTTCAAGGCTGATATGAGCATATCCCATAGTAGTAAGTCTGTTTCTGGTAGTCTTCCATTTCTCCAGCAGCTTGGCTGTTCATGATAAAAGCAGTGGGAACAGGGGCTTCTTTGATCCTCAGAGGAATCAGGGTTCTATTTTCTTCATCAATATAGTGTAAGGTGCTTGCTTACATGCTGTCTGCCCACTAGGTTTGATCCCAGCACCACATATGGTCCGCTGAGCCCTATGCCCCATGCCAGGAGTAAGCCCTGGGCACAGCTGGGTAAATCCACAAACGAGCAAACAAAAATGCTTAACTTATGCCATAAAATTTCTGAAAAATACTTTATTTTATGAATATATCCTCTCTGGACTTAGATTCCATGACATGAGCAGTTCCATGAAAAGACCTAGAGTGAAGATAACTTGCCAACAGGCAAGTGAGAGTTTAAAAATAGGCCAAGAAAAGTCAAGTCTTCAGAGGTTTCTAAACCTATCGAAAGTCTGACTTAAGGGAGCCAGAGAATTAGCACAGCAATAAGGTGTTTGCCTTGCATAGAGTTGATCCAGGATGGATGGTGGTTCGAATTCCAGCATCCCATATGGTCCCCATGCCTGCCAGGAGCAATTTCTGAACACAGTGCCAGGAGTAATCCCTGAGTGCTGCTGGTTGTGAACCCAAAATAAAATAAAAGTCTGACTGTAATCTCTTGATTCTGAGCCAAAACCATAAAACCAAACCATTCCTGGATTCCAGACATTAAGAAACAGTGAGGGCAGAAGAGACAGTACAGTGATAAGGAGCTTGTCTTGCACCCTATATGGTCCCTGAGCCAATCTGAGTCTTAAGCACTGATGATGTAGCCCAAAAATAAACAGAAAAAGAATGAGGTGAAGATTAATTTAAACTATTAAATTTTGAGATCCCATTTTATACAGCGTTAGGTGAGATACAGTGCATTTCCCTCATATGTTGTATGCATAAACCACTAAGTAAAGAATTGACCAATAATATTACTGGCAGACAATTAATTCAGATGGCTAGCTATCTAGGTCAAAATCAATTACTTCATGAAATAAATTCCTTAAGGAAATGGAAACAAAAATGAACAAATCCCATGTAGTTATTTTTACCAAAACACATTTACCCTTTATGAACCATTTTAATACATTACCTGAAGGCTTACAGAATGGTCTCAGTACATCTTACCCTCATAGTGAAAAAAAGAGAGTAACATAGCTTAAAATTTAGAGTGATTTTTTTCTTTCGGGAGTAATGAAAGAAGCCAGCCCCATGCTCCCCTTTTTTAAGGAAGCAATTTAGGGAACTCTCCATCAAAATCAATGACTGGTCTGAATTTATCAAATATATTTAGATCCAATTATCACTCAGTCTAAACAGTGATGTTTTAGCATAGAGAAGGGCACAAAAGAAAAGTCAAATATTGTTTATATGTATTAAAAGATGCAACCCTGGCCCTCATTATAAGAATCCCACACACACACACCTTCTTTTGGGGGTCTTACCTCAGGTCTGCACAGCAACTTCCAAGAACCTGAGAATATTCTGGACAGAAGACATTCATATCCTTGAGATAATATAGAGAAATAATTAGGCTTACATGTTATAGACATAGTTTCTATCCCAATGCCTATAGATATTTCCATTTGAATACTTACCAAGTATCTAACACTGAACCAGGGAAAGAGAACTGAATGACCCTTGGTACTGGTTCTCAAGCGTGGCCTGAAAAACAAGAGTTTACAAAAAGTGAAGTGAGGGAGAGAGGGTGAAAGGAAGAGAAGATGAGGGAGAGGGGAGGAGGAAGAGAGGGGGAGAGGGAGGAAGGAAGAGAGAGGAGGGAAAAAAGAAGGGAAGAGGGAGAGAGGAAGGAGGGAGGATGGAATAGAGGGGAGGGAGGGGAAGGATAAATAGGGAAAGGAGGGGGAAGAGCGGGAGGGAAGGGGAAAAGAGGAGGGAGGGTGGTAGATAAAATGGGAGAGAGACAGAGCCAGAGAGAGATAGAGACAGAGAGACAGACTCAGAGACCTGTATGAGCCAAGGTAAGCTATATGGGGGGATGAAGGGGAGAGGGAAAGGAGGGGGAAAGAAAGGGAGGGCGGGTGGGAGATAAAATGGGAGGGAGAGAGAGAACCTCAGAGACCTGTATGAGCCAAGGTAAGGTAAGCTATATGGGGGGGGGGTGTGAAAGGGAGAGGGAAAGAGTGAGGGGGGAAAGAGGGAGGGAGGGTGAGAGATAAAATGGGAGAGAGGGAGTCTGAGACGGAGGGGGAGAGAGAGATCCCTTAGAGACCTGAAGGAGCCAAGGTAAGCTATATGGAGGGATGAAGGGGAGAGGGAAAAGAGGGGGAAGGAGTGAGGGGGGAAAGAAAGGGAGGGAGGGTGGGATAAAATGGGAGGGAGAGAGAGAGAGCCCTCAAGAGACCTGTATGAGCCAAGGTAAGCTATATGGGGGGATGAAGGGGAGAGGGAAAGGAGGGGGGAAGGAGTGAGGGGGGAAAGAAAGAGGGTGAGAGATAAAATGGGGGAGAGGGAGAGAGAGAGAGAGAGAGAGAGAGAGAGAGAGAGAGAGAGAGAGAGAGAGAGAGAGAGAGAGAGAGAGAGAGAGATCCCTCAGAGACCTGTAGGAGCCAAGGTAAGCTCTATGGGGGGGGGGGTTGAAGGGGAGAGGGAAAGAGGGGGAAAGAGAGGGAGGGGGAGAGATAAAATGGGAGAGAGAGAGCCTGAGAGGGAGGGGGAGACACAGAGATCCCTCAGAGACCTGTAGGGGCCGAGGTCAGGTCAGGCCAGCTATTTACCTGCAACAAGTACCCCAAGAAATCAGCGCGAGGGAGCAGGGATGGTTTTGGGGTGGGTGGGGAAGCCATTGGGGCCAGGCCAGGCCCCTTCTCCCAGCGGCCTCGAGTCCGCAGCAGGGGACGGGATGCGGGGAGGGGGCGGGAGGGGCGGCAGCAGTCCCCCTACGGTTCCCCTCCAGTGGCCAGAGCTGCGATGCGCGGAGACCTGCGCGAAACGGCTCTTCCGAAGTCCGCCCGGGCCCCTTACCCGGTCCTCCCCAGCGGGGCCGCGCGGCCAAAGCGGACGCCGAGGCCGAGGCCGCTCGGACACTACCAGGCCGGGCGCGGTTCGCGAAGTCGGGCGCCAACCCCGGGCTCCCCCAGAGGTTTCCCCCTCGAAGTCGTCCGCTCGCCGGCATTCGCGTCCCGCGACGACACCGCGCCTCCGTCCCGAGGCCAAGACGCCTCCTCGGGCCCCACGCGCACCCGCCTCCGCCGACGCGCCCCTCGCGCTACCGCAGAGCTCCTGATTGGCTGCCAGGTGCGTGCACCAAGTCGGCTGTGCTCCCGGCGCCGCCTTCTGATTGGACGGCGACGGAAGAGCCGGCGCGCTCGCGGGCGCCCCTGGCGGAGACTTCCGCGCAGGGGCGGGGTGAGGAATCGAACGGAGAAAACGGCTGCTGGTCTTGAAAACAAGCGAATTGGGAAGAAGGTTCTAGAACTTCTAACGGTCGTTGGCTTGGCCAGACTTCCGGAGCCGGGGCTGCTTACTGATGACAGGCCCTCAGGGGCTAACTCTAGCCCACCTACATGGGATTTTTCCTAATCCACACAGGATTAGGCCTTTGCTTTCGGCGTTTGCTTCAGAGCGTTAAATGAATAAGTAGGGAGTTTTCCACAACTAGGCCATATCAGGGTTCAATCTACTGTTCCCACCTCACCCCCACCCTCAAAATGGTCCTCCAAAAATGATCTCTGACTACTAGTGAGCAGGGCTGGGTATAGCAAAAAAAGAAAGGAAGAAGACAGAGAGACAGAGAGAGAGACAGAGAGACAGAGACAGAGAGACAGAGACACAGAGAGAGACAGACAGAGACAGAGAAGGAAGGGAGAGAAGGAAGGAAGGAAGGAGGAAGGAAGGATGGAAGGAGGAAGGAAAAAGGAAGGAAGGAAGGAAGGAAGGAAGGAAGGAAGGAAGGAAGGAAGGAAGGAAGGAAGGAAGAAAGGAGAAAAAGAAGAAAGAAAAAGAAAAAAGCCTTAAGGCATCTAGATGCTTTGCTAGTTCTAGCCTTGGCCCAAGTTTTGATTCCCCTGAGTCCCATATGACCCCAAGCCAAGAGGTCCCCCAAAGAAGGAGCCATTTCTGAGGCATAGCCAGGAATAACCGCTAAGGGTCACCTGGTGTGTCCTCCGCCCCCAAAGATAAAAGTTCTATGCATACAATTGGCTCTTAATGCTCATCACCTGATGGTGATTCTGGGACCACAACAAAATCATCTGCCCCGTTTTGCATTAAGTTTCAACCAGAGTTAAGAATTTTTGAAGGGAAAGGGTGTTTGGGACCACAGCCTGAAGTAAAGTACTCAGGGTTTATACCTGGCTCTATGCTCTGGTATACCTGGCTCTATCTCTGCTCAAGGATCATTCTTGGACGTGTGGAATTGATTTGGTGGGGTGGGGAGAAATACAGGCCTCATGCAAAGCATCCTGCACTCTTTGGCCCTTAGTTTTGAATGGATAGAAAAACCCTAAGAGAATATTATTTTGTGGCTTGTGAATGATATTATATATAATCCAACTTCCAATTGTTCATAAAGTTCTTCACAAAGTCTGTCTGTCCCATTACGGAACTGTTTATTTCTGCCCAGTTGTGCCAAGTCTGTTCTATTAAAATCTTTTTAAAAATTATAGTTTTAAAAAAAAATTATAGTTTTATGTATAAACTGTTTATATTTATTATTTTATTTTATATTTATAGTTTTATTTATTATATATTTATAGTTTTATTTTCTTCCCTATTTTATCTACACGACTTTTGATTATTTCCTTTTCTTTTGTCTTTATTAAGTCTGTTTCATCACTCTTCACAACTTTTTTTTTTTTTTTTGGTTTTTGGGCCACACCCAGCGTTGCTCAGGGGTTACTCCTGGCTGTCTGCTCAGAAATAGCTCCTGGCAGGCACGGGGGACCATATGGGACACCGGGATTCGAACCAACCACCTTTGGTCCTGGATCAGCTGCTTGCAAGGCAAACACCACTGTGCTATCTCTTTTTTTGGGCCACACCCTGTGACGCTCAGGGGTTACTCCAGGCTATGCGCTCAGAAGTTGCTCCTGGCTTCTTGGGGGACCATATGGGACGCCGGGGGATCGAACCTCGGTCTGACCTAGGCTAGCGCAGGCAAGGCAGGCACCTTACCTCCAGCGCCACCGCCCGGCCCCTCTTCACAACTTTTTGAAGTAATGCCTGGCTCATTTGTTTGTGAACTCTTATCTTTTATATAATGCTCTAACTTTACCTTATTTAAGTACCATTTAAATGTGCCACACATTTTTTCTTAGTAATGTATTTATTAAGTTCCTAACATACCCTAATTTCCTTAGTGAATCCCAAAACATCTATTGTGATTTTTTTTATCTATAGCAATTTTTAAAAAGCTGTTCCTTAAACAGTTTTTCATTGAATCGAGGTTAGATCACAAAGTCTAAATGTTCCTCTTTCTTTACATTTGAAGAGAACTGGAAATAAACTGACTATACCAGTGTCATAATAAAATGTTCACAAATTTAGAGAAAATATTTGCAATGTCTAAAAATATATATTACTGCATTACCTTGTTTAAACCTAACAATTACTCCAATAATTTCTGTAAATAACCTTTAATTAAACTCCAGCATTAATTCCAGTGCCTCTTTTTGTTCGGTATTTTTTGGTTGTTATTAACTAAGTTCTTGATTCAGCATCTGAAGTGGAGGCCACATTACATTTAGTCATTGTTTTACTGCCTCAGCCTTCTCTGGTCTATTAATTTCTAAAATTGTCCCTGTTTTTTACGATCTAGCATATTGAGAACAAGCTGACTGTCATTTTTGTTTTTGTTTTTGTTTTGGGGCCACACCCGGCAGTGCTCAGGGGTTACTCCTGGCTGTCTGCTCAGAAATAGCTCCTGGCAGGCATGGGGGACCATATGGGACACCGGGATTTGAACCAACCACCTTTGGTCCTGGATCGGCTGCTTGCAAGGCAAACACCGCTGTGCTATCTCTCCGGGCCCCAGACTGTCATTTTTATTTACTATTGAGATCACCCTCAGTGGGGAAGTAAGGACAGATAGTTTATGCTAATATGAGCTAGTCCCACCCAAGGTTTGCTTTGGGTAAATCCAAGAGAAACCAGGGATGATCTTTGTTTGGGGTGAAACCAAGTTGTAAACAGATACAAAGAAACCAGGGATGATCCTTGTTTTGGGTAAAATAAGGTGTAATCTAAAAACTTTCATACTATCAATTTTTTTACCACTATTTTTCTTCACTGTAAAGTTACCTTTTTCTTTTTTGTATTCTGTACTTTAGAAATCAATGAATCCATATTGGGGAGGTATATGGAGACTCATTGAAAAGAAATTATCTGGAGGGGCTGGAGAGATAGCATGGAGGTAAGGCGTTTGCCTTTCATGCAGGAGGTCATCGGTTCGAATCCCAGCGTCCCATATGGTCCCCCGTGCCTGCCAGGAGCAATTTCTGAGCCTGGAGCCAGAAATAACCCCTGAGCACTGCCGGGTGTGACCCAAACACAAAAAAAAAAAAAAAAAAAAAAAAAAGAAATTATCTGGAGCAATAGTACAGGTAATAGAGCACTTACTTTGCCCACATTTAGTAAAAATGGGTCAGAGTGGCAGCACAATGGCAGAGTGTTTGCCTTGCATGTCGCTGACCCAGGACAGACCTGGGTTTGACCCCCACTGTCCCATATGGAGTGATTTGTGAGTGCAGAGCCAGAAGTAACCCTTGAGCACTGCTAGGTGTGACCCAAAAACCAAAAAAAAAGTAAAGCCTGAGCATTACCAGGTGTATGAGAAACAGAGAGACTGGTTGGAAGGAGGAGCACTTGTGAGGCTGCAGATGAGTGTTTTTGCAGCAGAACCAAAGCCAGAAATCAATCCATGTCCCTTCGGCTCACTGGCTTTCTCCAATCAGAACTTCTTCAATCATCACATGAAACGAAGTCATCCCTGTAGGATCCTGTCAGGAACATCTGCAAGAAAGCAAACTCAGTCAGAGAATTCCTGTCTATGTGATCAAAACCAATGGCAAAAACATTCTAATACTTATTATGACATACCTGAAAGTCAAAATCATAAAGAAAGCTACATACCTTTGGCTAAAAAGATGAGGCATAAAAGAATTTCAACAGGGGCCGGGAAGGTGGCGCTAGAGGTAAGGTGTCCGCCTTACAAGCGCTAGCGTAGGACGGACTGCGGTTCGATCCCCCGGCGTCCCATATGGTCTCCCCAAGCCAGGGGCAATTTCTGAGCTCATAGCCAGGAGTAACCCCTGAGCGTCAAACGGGTGTGGCCCAAAAACCAAAAAAAAAAAAAAGAATTTCAACAGCCTTTCCTAGACTATGTTATAGTCAAATAGGAAACTCTAACAAACATGAGGTTTCAAATGAGGAAAAAACTACCACAGGGCATAAAGAAAATCCAAAGGACACAGGTAGAGTAAATCAAAGATCAGGAATGCCAAGAATTTTAAGAGACAAAAATATAAGGCCTGGGCAAAAATTCATTGATGAATCAAATGTGAAATAGCAGAGGGCACACACATGGAAGAAATGCTACCTTTACAGGAAATGTGGGCAAGGCTTCACTTGGAGTTCACAACTAATCATACACCTCAGGACACACACAGGGGAGAAGCCCCATGCTTGCAGGAAGTGTGGGCAAGTCTTCAAGCCTTCAGTCAGAGGTCACATCTCATCAGACACCAGAGGACACACACAGGTGAAAAGCCCCATGTTTGCCAGGAGTGTGGATGGGCTTCAGTCATAGGTCAACACTCAATAGACACCAAATGGTACATACAGGAGAGAAACCTCATGTTTCAGGAGTGTGGATGAGGCTTCAGTCAGAAGTCAGATCTCATTACACACCGAAAGACTCACACAGGGGAGAAGCCCCATGTTTGCACACAGTGTGGAGGAAGCTTCAATCGGAAGTCATGTCTCATTAGGCACCAGTATACAGACATAGGTGAGAAACCCTAGGTATGTAGGGATTGTGGGTGAGGCTTAAGTCAGAGGTCATATCTCATTACACACCAGAGGAGTGTAAAAGCCCTATGTTTGCAGAAAATGTAGGTGAGGCTTCAGTCGGGGGTCTGATCTAATTACACACCAGAAAACACCACTGGGAAGAAGCTCCCTAATTGCACGGAATGTGGGTGAGGCTTCAGTTGGAAGGCACATCCCATTAGGCACCAGAGGACATACAGGTGAGAAGCCCCAAGTATGTAGGGTGTGTGGGCAAATTTTCAGTCAGAGGTCAAATCTCAACAGACACCAAATTACACACACATGGCAGAATATCGATGTGTGTAGGGAGTGTAGGGAAGATTTCAGTTTGAAGTCAAATCTCATCACACACCAGAGGACATTCACGGGAGAAGATATGTTTTCATCATACACCAGAGGACATACAAAGGGGGAAACACCACATTTGCTGAGAATGTGTTCAAAGTTTCAGTCAGATGTCAAGTTTCATCAGACACCAGAAGTCACACAGGGTAGAAACTCATGTTTGCATGGAATGTGGGTCAGGATTCAGTTTTTGGTCACAGCACATACCAGAGGACACAGAGGATAGAAGCCCTTTGAAGCAATGATGACTTATGAATATCAAAGAACATCTTTGCGTTGACCAAGGATTAATGCATCCACCTCAAAATGCATATCATACCAGAGTGTGGTCATAAAAGTGTACTGACCTCTACTTCCTTTTATATTTTGTTGTGTACTAATAAACTTTGTCTTCATTTATAATAAAAGAGAGAAAAACAGAGAGAGAGAATGAGAGTGAGAGAGAGATGAAGGGAGGGAGGCAGAGAGAACGAAAAAATTGAGTACACAATCTATTTGGAATTAATTTACAGGGAAAATTACTTTATTCTACCTTTTAAATTAATTTTTTTCTTTTTTGTATTTTTTTAATTTTTAATTTTTAATTATGTGAATAGTGATACAAAGAAAGAGGACAAGGTAAAGTTACAGTGGAAGGACAATCACCCAAAAACAGAGTTCTCAGAAGAAATCCCCCTGCTGACAACCCAATTTTAAACTTACAATCAAAGAACGATAAAATTAAATTAATTTTTAAATAATAAAAATAAGTACTGGAGATGTAGTACAGAAGTTAAGACACTTACTTCACATGCAACCAACTCTAGTTTATTGTGACACCATATATGGTCTTCAAAGCACCACTAAGAATGACCCTTGAACATCAATGAATGTGCCACCTCCGAAAGTAACAATTAAAAAATAACTAAAACACTGACATTCAGTATTTCAGTCACACTAGTTCTGTTTCAGTGATTTGGTAGTCACACATAGCAAATGGATACATAGATAAGGAATTTTTCTTTTTGGACACACCTGGTGATATTCAGGTTTACTTTTATCTCTGTACTCAAGAATAAGTTCTGGTCAGGTCAGAGGACCATATGGGATGCTTGGAATTGAGCCTGGATCAGCCAGGTGCAAAGCATGAGCCTTACCCACTGTATTATATCACTCTAGATCTGAGAGAGAAAATTTTTATTACTTCAGAATATTTGAGAAGAGCACTGACTTAGATAATTTATTTTCCAATTTTTCTTTTTTTTAAAAAATATATGCAATTAAACATATCAATTTCCAAGGCCAGATAGTATAGGGTTAAGGCATTTGATTTTGCATGCAGAAAACTTAGATTTGATCCTGAACACCCCTGGATTTGGCCCAAATAATTACCCCCCAAAAAGATATAACTAAGCATATATGGATCTTTCAAGAACTGCTTTAGTTCCATTCTTTATTTTGTCTTCGATATAATTTCTAAATTGTTAAATAGATTTTTCTTGATTTTTTTTGAATCATACCCGATCAAGCTCAGAGGTTACTCCTGGATCTGCACTCAGAATCGCTCCTGTTAGGCATGGGGGACCATATGGGATGCCGGGATTCGAACCACATCTGTCCTGGCTCGGCTGCGTGCAAGGCAAATGCCCTACCACTGTGCTATCTCTTCGGCCCTGTTAAATCGTTTTAAATATTAAAACTATTAGTTTTGGGGGCCGGAGAGATAGCATGGAGGTAAGGCATTTGCCTTGCGTACAGAAGGTCGGTGGTTTGAATCCCGGCATCCCATATGGTTCCCTGAGCCTGCCAGGAGGGATTTCTGAGCATAGAGCCAGGAGTGACCCCTGAGCGTGGCCAGATGTGACCTAAAAAACAAAACAATTGGTTCTAAATATAAAACTATTAGTTTTAAATATAAAACTATTAGTTTTAAATATTTAAATATTAATGAAGATATCACTTTCCCCAATGTTAAATTGTATTATAAAGCAATAGTCATTAAAACTGTATTGGAATAAAGACAGACCCTCAGTTCAATGGAATAGACTTGGTATTCAGAGAATGTTCCCCAGATATACAACCAATTAATCTTTGATAAAGGATCAAGAAACACAAAATGGAGCAAGGAAAGCCTCCTCAACAAGTGGTGTTAGAACAATTGGTCAGCCACATGCAAAAAAGCAGACTCAGAACACCATCAAACAGCATACACAAAGGTCAAATCCAAATGGAATAAAGACCTCGATATCAGACTCAGAACCATAAGGTATATAGAAGAACACATAAGTAAAACACTCCATGACATTGTGACTAAAGGTATCTTCAAGGAGGAAACACCACTGTCCAAACAAGTGGAAGCAGGAATAAACAAATGGGACTACATTAACTGAGATCCATCTGCACCTTGAAGGAAACGGTGACTAGAATCAAAGGCCACCAATAGAATGGGAGAAACTATTCGCCCAATACCCATCAGATAATCAAAGATATACAAGGTACTGACAGAACTGACAGAAAAAGAATAAAACATTTAACCCCATCAAAAATTGGGGAGAAGAAATGAATAGGTACTTTCTCAAAGAAGAAATACAGATGGCCAAAGGCATATGTAAAAAGCTCCACATCACCAATCATCAGGGAGATGCAAATCAAAACAACAATGAGGTACTATTTCATGCCACAGAGATTGGCACACATCACAAAGAACAAGAACAATCAGTGTTGGCAGAGTTGTGGAGAGAAAAGAACTTTCATTCACTGCTGGTGGAATTGTGATCTAGTCCAGGCTTTATGAAAAACAATATAGAGTCCTCAAAAAACACCCCCCCCAAATAAAAACCCTGGAAATTGAGCTGCTATACCACTCCTAGGGATATACCCTACGGACTCAAAAATGAAATTCAAAAATCCCTTCCTCACACCTATATTCATCGCAGCACTATTTACAATAGCCAGACACTGGAAACAAGCAAGATGCCCTTTAACAGGTGTATGGCTAAAGAAACTACAGTACATATACACAATGGAATATTATGCAGCCATCAAAAAGATGAAGTCATGAAATTTTCCTATACATGGATGGACATGAAAACTATTAGGGTGAGTGAAATAAGTAAGAGGGAGAGAAATAGACACAGAATTGTCTCATCTGTGGGATTTAAGATAAATAAAAGATAGTATGGTAAGAGACAATAAAGATGAGGTTTGAAAGGATCATCTCATGTATGAAGCTTATCACAAAGAGTAGTGAGCATAGTTAGAGAAATAACTGCACCAGCAACTATCATGATAATGGTAGTGAGTGAGAGAATTAGAATGCTTATCTCGAAGACAGGCAGGAGGTGAGGCAGGAGGAAGATGAGTGGCATTGGTAGTGGGAAAGTTGCATTGGTGAAGGAGGGTGTGCTTTTATGTCAGAAGCCCAACTACAAACATGGTTGTAATCATTGTGTCTAAATAAGTATTAAATGATAATAATTTAAAATAATAAATAATGTATAAATTTAATTTGAATCTTTGAATTTTGATATTTAAATATTGAAACTAATAGTCAAAGCAGTTTTAACTATTTTCTTTTTTTCCTCTAGTGATTTCTTGTAAGTCCACAAGTTACTTAAACCAGAATAACTACTCTCACATGTATAAAGTACACTCAAAAGGAATTCTTGAGAAAACAGAAGGAGCCTTTTGATTTTAGGCTCCTGGATTCTTTCATTATAGCCCCAGAAATATTTAGAGCAATATTGCTTACTTCTCTACTTCTCAATTATCTTTCTGTTACTAACCAATAACTCAGTTTTTCTGCAATTTCTTGTAACTACTAAAATTTTCTAAAGCTAATGTCACAATATTGGGCTGCTTTTTGTGAATTTGAAAATAAAACAAAAATGTTCACTATAAAAGCTTCCATTCAACAAAGAATATAGAAGAGGTTAAAACAATTTTGAACTCAAGAGCTTAAATTTATATTTTCAAATATCTTCTTTGTATTAGTAAATGTTCTCAAAGAACCAAAATCAATAGGATATAGGAAATATATAGAAGATTAAACATGGGAGTTGGCAAAAATTATGGAGGTGAAAAGTCTCACAATCAGCTGTCTGAAAGCAGGAAAAATCAGTAGTGTGACTCAGTATGAGCTCTAGGGACTAAAAATCAGGAGTAGCGGAAAGAGCTAGTCTAAATCTGGGAAACTGAAAACCCAGTAACATAGAGCTCTGATGTACAAGAGCAGGAGATATAGATGTAGGGGCATTGGATTGGTGCTATTGTAATGGTGTTAGTGCATAAGATATCTAAGCCAGCACTCCCTGCAATAGCAGGTTTCAATGAATCTATGGATTGTAGCGCTGTGTGTCCAGATTGGGGTGGTGCAGATGGGAGTATTTACTGATCTTGCTGAGCCTGGCTTGTCCAGTTTCTTGAGAAAGGATTATTGGGTATCGGTCTCAAAAGGGCAGGTCCAGGAGGAGTCCTGCAGTCTCTGTGAGAATGCCCAATTCACTGCAATTAAAACATCTATCTCGAGCTTGTGAGGCCTGGGTCTGACTCCTTCTCCAATTTCTCATGACATGATTATCAGACAGTCTTTCACTCAATGGTTTTCTCTGTTACACCTCAAACAAGGTCCAGGTGATGATCTTGTAAGGGAAGAGTTAGGGGCAGAGATACTCTGATCTAACCTAATTGTCCTGAGCTTGCTTCTATACTTCATAGGCCTCAATAGCATTTATATATGCCTTATATATTTATATATATATATTTATATATGCCTTATGTTTAATTGAGCCAATATTTTGACATGCTTTTAAGTACCCAATAACATCTTCTTTTTCTGATAAGGCACAACATCATCTGACAGTCTTCATTAAATTTTTTTTTATTTTTGGTTTTTGGGTCACACCTGGCAGTGCTCAAGGAAAACTCCTGGCTCCATGCTCAGAAATTGCTCCTGGCAGGCACAGGGGACCATATGGGATGCCAGATTTGAACTGATGACCTTCTGCATGAAAGGCAAATGCCTTACCTCCATGCTATCTCTCCGGCCCCTTCATTGAAATTCTTAATAGCTAATTGTCTTATAAGGTGTTGCTGAGTTTCTTTATTTTTAAACTATCTCTGAATTGTACCTGTCAATTTCCCCAGGAATTCCGTATATGGCTAAGAAATTCCCTAAAATATATTGACTAGCTTTCTTTAAATTCAGCAGTAACAGCATCAATATTTTCCCAAGCCCATAGCTCTGCCTCACAAAATAAAATAAAACAGACTAAAATAGCAGGGCAGCTTATTTCCTTATCTTTGTCACTGTCCTTCACCTATCAATGTCTCATAGGCAAATTGAACCCCTGAAATTTTCTTCCTAGAATAACCTAGGGTGTGGAGTTTTGTTTTGCCTCATCACTAAACCACATTTTCTACTGCAAATATTGGGAAGGACTTAGACAGGCATTCGTTGCATCAAGCCCTTAGGTTGGACTTGGATGGTGGATGGAGGCCTTTGTTCTTATGCTCAGGACCACATGGCTCCATCCTCCCTTAACCGTCAGGTCATCATCTTCAGGTGGTCGAGGCAGGAATCAGACTCATTCAGACAAGCATCTGGAAGCATCAGCTTTATTCATACCCTATCCACCACATGTGTGGCCCATATCATAGTCAATTAAACATTCAGCCATTCTTAGCTAGCCCTGCATCTTAACTGCTTTCAGCCATCTTCCCTTTGACCTCCATGCTGGCAAAAGACCTAATCCCCTGAGTCAAAGGCCTTATATATCCTTCCAAGTCCACTCCCCAGAATGGGAGGGGTCTTGCAGGTAAGGTTACATGTAATATCCAGTTCCCAAGGCCCCTTCCAGAAATGGGCGGGTCTCAGGTAGATACACCTAAATCCAGGGTGGAGTTACATCTCCCCCTTCTCTGAAATATAAAAGAAGCTTTTGTAATCCTGACCCTGCCTTTAGACAAAGGTGAGCAATATTTCCAAAGCAATAATAAAGTGAAAGTTAACATACCAGCCCTTTTAAAAAACATAGTATTTCTGCAAAATATACTATACACCTGTAACTTAAAATTCTCTTAATGCTTTTTTACCAAGCACTATTCCGGAACTTTCATGTTCCTATACTTTTAAACTATATTGGGGGAACTTTCTGTTCCTATTAACCTTCCTACACACAAGCATAAAAGCATAAACACAAAATATACATGTTTTAAAAACAGGCTTAATACATTAAAATACACCATAAAACATTTTGCAATTGAAAATATTAACTATGGAAAACAATAAAGCATATTTAACTGGCAAGAACATGACTTAGATTACAGTTAGATGCAGGTGGTTATTTTTTAAGCTCTTTAAATGGGCTACTCTGTATTACTTCCCTTTTTTAAAAAATTTTTAACACTACTACCTAATTTTTCCCATTACCAACACCAATTGTGAAATTTCTTCACCTAAAACCAAATGTCCAGATGATTAATTTGTCCCATGCTGTTCTCACCACATGGTTTGCTTCCATAGTCCCAGACCCCGAAGATGGTCCGCTTGGTCCGCTTGCGCTGCTTCACCTTCTTGATCTGGAGGGCGATTCCAGGCTCACCGCTTTTGCCACTTCTACGTGGCTTCACCTTTATGGGATCCTGGGCTCGCAGCTGCTTCGGAACTGGGTTTGCTGTCACCATTTCGCGAGCTGCTTCCTCTGGTGTGAGCAGAAGCTTGTTTTCCACAGCTAGGGTGCTCAGCTGCTTCTCTGCCCCGCCAGGCTCTGGCCACAGTGAAATTAGCCTGAATCGCTGAAGAGTGATGCTGGCTACAGCTGCCGTCTTCTCAAGCGGGGCAGAATTTGGAAGTGTAGCTATTTGCCGCTTTGGCCATGTGTCTGTGGCTGCAGTTTCTCCACCGTGAGCATCTGGGTGTTCAGAATTCAAAGTGATTCAGGCTAAAAGTCCAGTTAGAAATTTTCAAAGTTGAAATCCAAATTCAAGCTAAAGGTTGTTCTCAGAAAATCAGTCCACTTTAAATACACTCTTTTTTCTCCTCCATTTCCAATCTAGGCTTTTGTTTCTTTACAAAAAAGGGGGAATTGTAGTATATGAAAAAGTTTCCATAAGATTATTCTTGGAATTGTTGTATATAAAAATATTTCCTTAGGATTGTTCTGTGACTAATGCCCCACCTAGACCTTCTAGGTGGAGGCGCTGTGGAGTTGGCAATAAATAGCTTGATGGACAGGGGAAAGGGGTCCTTTTGTGAAAGCTGTTTGCAGGCTGCAAGAGGATTCTCTCACTCTCTCTCTCTTTCCCAATCTTTTACACCCTATCCTTCTTGTCTGTGTGGATTATTATTTGCTGCAGATAAATATTACCAAGGTCTCCCCCCGAAAGGGGAGTAGGGGATGGTAAGTAATTTCTCATTCTGGGGACTGTTCTTGGATTCCCAAATACCCAACAAAGGATTTAACAGCACAGATACATTACAGGCGTTAGCATCTACATGAAAATCTGAGGGGTCCAAAGTGCACTTTCACTCCAGTCTGTAAGTTATTCATTTCAGTACGGGGATCTTGGTCCATACGAGAAACAGGCCTTTTTAAAGTGGCTGAGTGAGACCATTTTCAGTCTTTCTTAAATTGGAGGCTGATTAACCTTTACATGAGTGGGGACGGAACAGTGAAGTTTATGTGGCCTAGTTGGCTTCATTTGGCTCTGCGGGGGGTGTGTTCCATGAGGGGGAAAGGACGTTACTACTGAGCCTGGTTTGAAGTCCAGAAAGGTGATAGTCGGTTCATCACATTTTCCTCATATGATGTAGATGAGGGTCTCTCCAGTTTGAAGCCAGTAGTGGACAATAAATCATTGGCCCCTACAGACCTTTAGGTTGAGAATGTGTTGCCACTGGAAAGGCACCCCCTCCATTGGGGCATGTCTGCAGGAGGACCTTTAGACTGCCTAGCACATAGAGTCCTGTTTAAAATGTAGTTAAATACACCAGAGGAACATGAAGTAACACAGAGGGTGTGATGCCATTCCAGGAAATGCTGCAAGCGACTTCTGTCTTGCAGCGCCAGTGGGATTTCAGTGAATTCACTTCAGGGAGAGTGGGTTGCCCAGACGGCATATGGAAAAATATGAAATATGAAATAAATGAAACCACACGCAGAGTATGTAGGCTCAACACATCTTCTGGCAAGAGTGCGACAAATTTATTTTCTAAATAGGGGTTTTTATAGGGGCAAGCCAGTCCCAGGTGCACAAAAGGATGTTTACCATAACAAGGCAAGGTTAATTGCAAAAGAAAAGATAACACTCAGGGTAGCTTTTAACAACCAACCTCAACTGCAAAACAAGGGTTAGGAAGAGGTAAGAAATATCTAGAAACTTGATCTTCCTGAACTGGGCTCTATTGTTTTTGGGATCAAACACAGGGAGAAACCAAATCTCCTAAAATGTGTTTTCCTATTTTCTGAGCAGAGTCAATTTCACCCTTGTTTACTGGAAACTTCAGCTGTAAGGACATATTTGAAAAAGACAAAATTACTGTCTTTGCTTTTAGGGTTATATATATATATATCAGAAAAGGGGTTTTCTTAGTAATCTTTGGTGCTGAATTTCTGAGCCAAATTATTTTATAAAGGCCACAATTTTGCCTGAGATTTACAAAAGAGATAGCCAAATAATGACCAAAAATGTGATGCCAAACATCTCTTCGGAAATTCCTCAACCATTTACACAGGGGAAAAAGACATCCACAGTGGGTCTTTTGAAGAATCCTGTGGGGGATATTTCAGTTCTCCCTACCAGGAAAATCTGAGGATACATCTGGTGGGCTGAACTCACCTAAAAGTTTATGATGCTGTGGCAAGTAAAGGGCATGGCCCTTTCAGTCTAGCCCAAGGGGGCCATCATGGGGAAAACTTGTACCCCACCACAGTTTTCATCCCTATGTTGAGGTATTCTCAGGTTCCTGTTTCAGAGATCAATGTAGATGTTGCTAGTGGAGTCAGTCAGATCCTAGGCGAGTAGAGAACTCATGAAAGAGCATCCATGAGCCACTTTGGGGAATAATTCACTTTAAATGGGGAAGGGTGTGAACTCTGTGTCAGCCAATCAGTAAATTGTGAGAGAAGATTAAAACAGGGTGTGTGTTTCTGTGTTTACAGAATTTGGGAAGATAGGGTATAGAGATTAGGGAAATAAAGGTGTGTGCTCTGTGTGCTTAATGTGTTTAGCTACAGTTTGAACAAACTCTAGTGTAAATAAAGTTTCAAACTTTATAACTCCCAAACCAGGAAAACCACTCTATGGTGGTATAGATCACAATAGTTTCTTTGGCGGAAGGCAGTCACTGAAAAGGAGCAGGGGGGCTGGAGGTAAGGTAAGGTAAGCATGGAGGTAAGGAGTTTGCCTTGCAAACATTTGCCTTGCATGCAGAAGGTCGGTGGTTTGAATCCCAGCATCCTATATGGTCTCCTGAGCCTGCCAGAAGCTATTTCTGAGAATAAAGCCAGGAGTAACCCCTGAGTGCTGCCAGGTATGACCCCAAAACAAACAAAAAGAAAAAAAAAGAAAAGGAGCATAAAGAAAGGAGCTACTTCAGATGTTCTCTCACCATGTTCTCATGTACTGAGAGTTATAACTGTTGTATAAGGAAAAAAATAAAAGTCTTTATGGTTTGAAGCAACTTTTTACTTTTGGAAATCCCAAAAGACTTAACTCAGTGAGACATCTCATGGAAACATTAATCAGTGATGGTCCCTACAAATATTTCTCCTATAATAAACACAAATATACTCTCAGCAAGCGGGCCTCTCCTTACCAAGTTGTTTTTAGAATGAAGAATCATTTTCTTGAATTTGTGAAAATGACAAAACACACATAAAGTTTAAGAATCCATATATTGAAAAAAGCAAAACATAGAAAATTTTAGTCTAGCAAGTAAGAACAAAATTGCCAACAAAAAAAGCTAATCATGTTTATTCATGATTTCTATTATGAATAGCTTAAGGAAATGAACAGCCAGAACAAAAGATGCATACAATCCTTAACTGCCTCAGCTGCTTGCTTGAAAGTTCTAGAAAAAAATTAAGTTTATGAATCACATGAAGCACCATTTGGAATTTGAGAAGTAAAGGAGTGACAGCTGGGAAAATCTGTCATGTGCATGTGCCAACACTGTCACCCGCAGTTTCCTACACTCTTATAGTTGTAACGTCACATTGAAAGTGTACACACTTCTCTGGAGCCCTCTGCTGTGTGCAAAATTTGTTGTCATTCAAAACACATCAGATTCTTCGAGAGCACATGAAGGACAATCATAAACTTGGTGAAATGCCTTAAGTTTGCCAGGTTTGCAATTATAGATAGTCAGCTTTTGCTAAAGTGAAAACACATTTCAGACCATGCCATGAAAACACTACAATTTTTCTTTGCTTCACCTCAATATTTTTGAAACTACAATATCCTATGTGAATCATTATTGAAACTAGAGGATCTACGCAGTGTCCGGACGTCAACTTTTGACTTTGAAAGAGAAAATAATTCAGCAAATTAAAATACATCAAATATTTAAGAGTCCAGACAAGTGGAAGGGTCAAAACAACTTCTGATCCTCTTTAGGTTCAGAGCTTTTTAGGCTTTCCTGTAATGCTATAAAAAAAAAAACCCTCAACTTTCCCCAACTCTTATGTCTACACTATGATCTTCCAAATAACTTGCTTCTTCATCTCAACGGCGGTTCATCTCAATTAGGGTTGTGTTTTCTTTCTTTTTTTAATTCTTGGACAACACCCAGTAGTGCTTTTGGACTAGCTATTCTGGCTCTGTGTTCAGGAGTGACCAAAGGAGCAGTCACATTATGTGGTGCTGGGATTTGAACTATGCTTATGAGGATGCTATGCAAGTAAAATCATCTCTATACTGTTTCTCAACCCTAAAGGGGAAAATGTTTATTTATTATGGTAACTTCCATTTTATGGAGTGATGTTTGACACACTATCCATTCAAGATCTTTTTTAGATAAATAGTAAATATTATGAACACAATTATTCATATTATTTACAATAGACATAAACTCATTCATAGATAAAATACAAATCTAAGAGATTTAACACAATTATGTAAGGGAAAAATTCAACCAGAGTGAATAATTGTACAAATATGTATCTGAAACTAAAGCTTTTGCAAAATAGTATTTCTTCCCTGCAACATATATGCTGATATCTTTTAGCATTAAAACATTTAATGTGGACCTGGAGAGATAGTACAGCGGTGTTTGCCTTGCAAGCAGCCGATCCAGGACCAAAGGTGGTTGGTTCAAATCCCGGTGTCCCATATGGTCCCCCGTGCCTGCCAGGAGCTATTTCTGAGCAGACAGCCAGGAGTAACCCCTGAGCAACGCCGGGTGTGGCCCAAAAACCAAAAAAGAAACAAAAAACAAAAAAACATTTAATTTAAAAATTTTAATTTATTTCAATGGATATGTAATTATTTAAATTTATTTATTTCTAAAATCAGAATGTATCTTTTTTTTTTTTTTTTGTGGCTTTTGGGTCACACCCGGCAGTTCTCAGGGGTTACTTCTGGCTCCATGCTCAGAAATTGCTCCTGGCAGGCACAGGGGACCATATGGGACGCCGGGATTTGAACCGATAACCTTCTGCATGAAAGGCAAACGCCCTACTTCCATGCTATCTCTCCGGCCCCATAAAATCAGAATGTATCTTCTTCGGAGCATTTTTAGTATACTTGGCAGCATAATTTATATTTAATTTATAATAATATTAGAAATAAAATTTTAGCTTAGAGTTCATGGCTGCTTAGAGTCAATGAAGACATATTTATTTTTTGATTTTTGTTGTTTTGGGGGTCACTCTCAGGGGTTACTCCTGGCGCTGCACTCAGAAATTGTTCCTGGCAGGCACAGGGGACCATATGGGATGCTGGAATTCGAACCACCATCTGTCCTGAATCTGCTGGACACAAGGCAAATGTCCTACCACTGTGCTATCTCTCTGGCTCCTGAAGATGTATATTTTTATAGCTGATTATTATTACTGATGATCAACTGGTTGTCAATCATTGCAAATCTACTAATATCTGTTATATATTTTGTATTTGGTTTAAGAGCTTAGCAAATTGGCCGAAATTTTAAACAGTTGACCAAATAACTTAACATTAAATAAGTTCCTATTCGTCCCACATCTCCCTAAATTTCTTTCAATAAAAACTATTTTGCCCACACAAAAATCTTTTATTTTTAATAAAAAAATTATTTATTTGAGCACTGTAGTTACAAATACATTTGTAGTTGGGTTTTAGTCATCACCCTTCACCAGAATAACTTTTTCACACCACCAATTTTCCCCATTTTCTTCTTTCCCCAGCCCCTACCTGTCTTTAGGACAGGCATTCTTTTACTCTCTTATTACTATTGTTGTGGTAGATATTACAGTTATTTCTCTAACTGCACTTGCCTCTCTTTGTGGTAAACTTCAAATTGTGACCTGGTCCTTTGGCCCACATCTCAGTGGTAATAATAACCATCTCAGAGATGGGTAATATGGTAATAATCTCTGGGATGTATATTATTACCGAACTGTGTTTTATTTTTCTTAAATTTCACAGATAAATGAGATTGTTTTGTATCTATCTCTCTCCCTCTAATTATTTCACTATGCATTATAGTCTCCATGTCCATCCACTTATAGGCACATTTCAAAACTTAAATTTTCCTAAAAGCTGCAGAGTATTCCTTTGTGTAGATGTACCACAGTTTCTTTAGCCACTAATCTGTTGTTGGTCATCTGGTTTTTTCCCAGATTCTGGTTATTGCAAATAGTGTTGCAATAAACAGAGAATACAGAGGACATTTCTGTATTGTGTTTTTGTGTTCCTAGAGTATATCCCTAGGAGTAGGATATATCTGTTTATAACTGTATATATTATCAGTGGGTCTATTTTTATTCCAATACCATGCTGTTTTAATGACTACTTTAATGACTAGTTTTATGACTATTTTTAACGACTATTTTTAATGACTATTGCAATTTAAAGTTGGGGAAATTGATGCTTCTCATCTTTTTTCCTAAAGATTGTTTTAACTATTCATGAGTATTAATTGTTCTAAATGGATTTCAGGAGTGCTTGACCCACTTCTTTGAAAAATTTTATGGGTATTCTTAAAGGAATTGCATTAAATCTGTATAATGCTTTGGGTAGTATTGCCATTTTAATTATGTTAATCCTCCCAATCCATGAATAGAGAATATGTCTCCATTTCGTTTATTCTCTTTAATTTCTTGAAGCAGTGTATTGTAGTTCTATTTGTATTGATCCTTCACCTCTTTAGTTAAGTTGACTCTAAGATATTGGAAGTTCTGTGGTGCTATTGTGATTGGGATTGTTTTTTTTTTATTGTCCATTTATTCTCTATGATTATCTGTGTATAAGAAGGCCATTATAGCCTGACATTTTGCTATTGAATCTATTGATTTTTAAAATTTTTTTTTGTTTTTTGTTTTTTGGGCCACACCCATTTGACACTCAAGGGTTACTCCTGGCTATGTGCTCAGAAATCTCCCCTGGCTTGGGAGAACCATATGGGACACTGGGGGATTGAACTGTGATTTGTCCTAAGCTAGTACTTGCAAGGCATACGCCTTACCTCTAGTGTCACCTCTCTGGACCCTGGATCTATTGAATTTTGGTAGAGTTATTAGAATTATCTAAATATAGTATCATGTCATCTGCAAAGAGTGAGATCTTGATTTCTTCCTTTCCTATCTGGATGCCCTTGATATCTTTTTCTTGCCTAATTGCTATGGCAAGTATATTTAGTACTATATTGAATAGGAGGATCGAGAGAGGGCAGCCTTGTTTTTTCCAGTTCTTAGAGGCAAGAATTTTAGTTTTTCTCCTTTGAGTATAATATATACCATGGTGTTGTGGTAAATAGCCTTAACTATGTTGAGAAAAGTTCCTTCATTCCCACCTTGTTGAGAATTTTTATCATGAATGAATTTTGACCTTCTTAAGTACTTTCTTTGCAATTAATGATTTGATCATAAGGTTTTAATTTTCCTTTTGTTGATTTGATGAATTAAATGGATTGACCTGCATATTTTAAACCACCGATGTATCTTTTTTTTTTTTTTTTTTCTGGTTTTTGGGCCACACCCGGCAGTGCTCAGGGCTTACTCCTGGCTGTCTGCTCAGAAATAGCTCCTGGCAGGCACGGGGGACCATATGAGACACCGGGATTCGAACCAACCACCTTTGGTCCTGGATCGGCTGCTTGCAAGGCTAACGCCGCTGTGCTATCTCTCCGGGCCCTACCGATGTATCTTTGCAATGAATCCTCCTTGGTCATGGTGTATGACCTTCTTGATGAGACATTAGTTCCTAATTGCTAGGATGTTGTTGAGGATCTTAGCATCTGTGTTCATCAGCGATATTGGTCTGTAGTTCTTTTTTTCTGTGGCATCTCTGTCTTCTTTTGGTATCAGGGTGATATTAGCTTCATAAAAATCGTTTGGGAGTGTTTTTTATTTTTTATTTTTTATTTTATTTTATTTTATTTTGGTTTTTGGGTCACACCCGGCATTGCTCAGGGGTTACTCCTGGCTGTCTGCTCAGAAATAGCTCCTGGCAGGCACGGGGAACCATATGGGACACCGGGATTTGAACCAACCACCTTTGGTCCTGGATCGGCTGCTTGCAAGGCAAATGCCGCTGTGCTATCTCTCCGGGCCCTTTGATTTTTCAATCTTCCAGAAGAGCCTGAGAAGGATTGGCAGTAAGTCCTCTTAAAAGCTTTGAAAATATTCTTCAGTGAATCCATCTGGACCTGGGATTTTTTTTTGGAAAGACTTTTGTTTACCATTTTCATGGGTTTTTTTTTTTAAATATACTAGATCATCTTGATTCAACATTGAGAGCTTAAAAGATCCCAAGAATTTATCCTTTTCTTCCAGGTTCTCATGTTTTATGGTATAGAGTTTCTAAAAGTAGTCTCTGATTAATCTTTGTATTTCTGTTGTATCTGTACTACACTCCCCTCTTTTCATTCCTGATTCACTTTATTAAGTTACTCTCTCTTACCTTTCTTTGTGGTTTATCGATGTTGTTTTATTTTTTTCAAAGAACCAACTCCTGCTTTCATTGATCTTTCAGAGTGATTTTTGGATTTCCAATTTATTAATTTCTGCTCTGAGCTTTATTATTTCCTTACATCTGCCTTTTTTTTTTTTTTTTTTTTTGGTTCCTTTTGTTGATCACTTTCCAATTTTATAAGACTTGCCATTATGTTTTTTATGTAAGCCCCTTCTTCCTTCTGGATAAGAAAATGAAAAACTACACATTTTTCTCTGAGTACTACTTTACTATGTCACATAAATTCTGATAATATTTGTCTTTTTTGGAGGGGGCTACGCTTGGTGATGCTCAGAGGTTTACTCCTGGCTATGTGCTCAGAAATCACTCCTGGCTTGGGGGACCATATGGGATGCCAGAAATCGAACCCAAGTCCATCCTGGGTCAGCTGCATGCAAGGCAAATGCCTACCACTGTGCTATCATTTCTGTACTTGTCTTCATTCTTATTTGTTTCCAGAAATATTTTTATTTCCTCTTTAATCAATACCAACTGGTTGTTCAGTAGTGAATTGTTCACTTTCCAGGTGTTAAAATTTGTGTCTGTGTCTGTTTGTTATTCACTTCTAATTTCAGTGCTTTATAAACTGAGAAGGTAGTTCATAAAAATTTTTATCCTCTTTATTTTTGGAGGTAGCTAGTATGTGGTCTTTTGTGGAGAATGACTCAAGTCCATTAAAGAAGAATGTGTAATCCTGTTGACTTTGTCCAAGACTTATTATTATTATTATTTTGGTTTTTGGGTCACACCTGGCAGTGATTCAGGGGTTACTCCTGGCTATGAGCTCAGAAATTGCTCCTGGTCTGGGGGACCATATGGAATGCTGGGGGGTCAAACCAGAAATGCCCCCCCCCCAAAAAACAAAAACAAAAAACGGATCTATCCCCTGGCGTCCCATATGGTCCACTAAGGCAAGAGTGATTTCTCAGTGCATAGCCAGGAGTAATCCCTGAGCATCACCAGGTATAGTCCAAAGAGGAAAAAAAGAGAAAAAGTTTTGTCTTTTTTCTTGCCACAAAAGTCAGTGTGACAGTTTTTTTGGTTCTATTCATTCAGGGAGGAAAAGGCTCACTTTTGGCAATATGCTCACAATTCAGAGAGAATCAGCAAAATGCCTCTTGACCTCTTAGGTCCCTGAGTCCCTCACATGTTTGTGCTTTCTCCTACAATTTACTGAGTTATATGCCCAACTATACATAATAGGCAAATAAAACAACCAACCTAGAAGTATACTTTGGGAATTTTGGGTCTCATCAAAACTATACAATTGTTCAGGTTAATGTCACTTCTTAATATCACCCCAAAAGAAAACAAAAGAAACAAGTAAATGTTTTGAGTATTTAGGTAGCACTTAAGTCTTTTAAATTATACAAAATAGCAAATCATCATTCAGAAACTGTGAGGATAACTACGGAGCTAGAGTAATAATATAGTGGGTAGGGAACTTACCTTGTATGCAATGCAACTAAGTCAGACTTAGTCCCCAGCACCCCATATGGTTCCCTGAGCTTACTCCAGGAGTAAGACCTGAGCATTGTGAAGGGTGGCTAAAAAACAAAATGAGGGGCCAGAGCGGTGATGCAAAGCGGTAAGGTGTCTGCCTTGTGCGTGCTAGTCTAGGACTGTGGTTTGATCCCTCGGCATTCCATATGGTCCCCCAAACCAGGAGCAATTTCTGAGCGCATAGCCAGGAGTAACCCCTGAGCAGTGCCGGGTGTGACCCAAAAACCAAAATAATAATAATAAGTCTTGGACAAAGTCAACAGGATTACACATTCTTCTTTGATGCACATGAGTCATTCTCCACAAAAGACCACATACTATCTCCAAAAATAGAGGATAAAAATTTTTATGAACTACCTTCCCAGTTTATAAAGCACTGAAATTAGAATAACAAATAGTCAAACCAGAAAAGGCCAAAACAAAAACAAAAACAAAAACAAAAAACAAAAGAAGGGATAAGAAGGTATAACTGAAAGGACAGTGGCTCTTTTAGAACTTGAGGGTTGTGTTTCTCAAAGGCAATAAGGTCAAAATTACTACTCTGATTATAAATTTTGAGTGGTCCAGAGGACATTTTGAGTAGTGCATTTGTAATGGAGAGAAAGTAAAAAAAAATTTTTTTTTCTTTTTTGGGACACACCCGGCAGCGCTCCTGGCTCTACGCTTAGAAATAGTCCCTGGCAGGCTCGTGGGACCATATGGGATGCCAGGATTAGAACCACCAACTTTCTGCATGCAAGGCAAATGCCTTACCTCCATGCTATCTCTCCGGCCCTAACATTTTCTTTGGAAAATAGTGACTTCTGTCTAGATGAACTGAGAAACTAAAGAGGAAACTAGGAGACCCTTTGAATCCAAGATCCTGATGTTGGGGCATATAAGGGTTAAGGTACATGACTTGCATGTGGCCTATCTCAGTACCAGGATCATCACCAGGAGTGATCCCTGAACACAGAGAGAGCCCGAAGTAAATCCTGAGCACTTTTTGGCGTGGTTCTCAATCCAGTAAAAAATGCTAAAATAGGGGCCAGTGAGATAGCACAGCGGTAGGATGTTTCCCTTGCAAGTGGCCAATCCAGGACCAATGGTGGTTTGAATCCCGGCATCTCATATGGTCCCCTGGGCCTGGCAGGAGCAATTTCTGAGCACAGAGCCAGGAGTAACCCCTGAGCACCACCAAGTGTAGCTCAAAAACAAAAACCAAAAAGATGCTAAAATAAAAATTAGGGGTCAGAAGAGATAGAACAAGGGGTGAGGCAAGTATTTGTTTTCCATGTGGCTATGATCACCCTGACCCTGATTTGAATCCCTAGCAACACAAAATAGCACCCTGTGCATCACTAAGGATCACTCCGGAACCGAGAACCAAGAATTGCAGTTGAGCACCTCAGTTTTTGGTAAACAAACAAACAAACAAACAATCCTTATTAATACATTGAATACTGTTTTCTTCTTGTATATCCTTTGATAGAGAAAAATATCTTTTCTATATCTTGTCCTACTACTTTTAAATTAGAATAGTTCTCAACTATTATCTTTTGTACTTTCAATGTAATGACAGATCAATCTCCATTGTTATTTTAATATGAAGATTTTTGTTGGCAATACAAACTTTATGTCCTTCATCTTTTTGTCAACATCATCACCTTCATTATATATTTGTTTTGTTTTTGTTTTTGTTTTGGGGCCACCCGGCAGTGCTCAGGGGTTATTCCTGGCTATCTGCCGGATTCGGCTGCTTGCAAGGAAAACACCGCTGTGCCATCTCTCCGGCCCCACCTTCATTATATTTTGATGGGATACTGGGAATGTGATAAGTTGCGTTTTAAATTACAAGGAGTAAAAATAATTGCTTACAAGCCGGAGCATTAGCACAGTGGTAGGGCGTTTTTGCCTTACACACAGCTGACCCAGGATGAACCTGGGTTAGAACCCCAGTGTTCCATATGGTTCCCAGAGTCAGGAGCAATTTCTGAGCATATAGTCAGAAGTAACCCCTGAGCGTCACCGGGTGTGGCCCACTCCCCCCAAAAAGAATCCTGCTCAACTAGTCTTAATTTCTCTTACCCTCTTACAGTGCCTTCCAGCAAGTTTTTGAGACCCGAGCAGTGGTGCAAGCTGGCGTTTGTCTTGCATGTGGCTAACCAAGGACAGACTGTGGTTCAATCCCCGGCATCCTATATTATCCCTAAAGCCAGGAGTGATTTCTGAGCACTTAGCTGGGAGTAACCCCTGAGAGGAAAATGCTAGAAACCAGACACTCCTCTGCCATCTCACCCCATCTCTGGTCCTACTGCTTCTAGACATTTCTTTGGGGGTAGGAGATTTGTCAGTCACTTCTCTGATGTCTCCAGAGTCCATAATTTACCTTGCTTCCACTTCCTTCATGTAGAAAACCTTTTAGATGCTCATGTTAAACTTAATTCCCCTTATTGTGACCTTTTTGAAAAGTTTGACCTTAGTTTGACCTTTCTCCAGAGCATTCTGCCATCCTCTCTCCCCTTCCCCTAACTTTTTCAGTCCTCCCTTATCTCCCTACTCCATAGTCACCATTTGCTTCTTCCCCTCAGAATGGTTTTTCAGAGATTTTTTTTAAAAAGCAAAACAAAACCTTGGGGCTGGTGGTAGGGCATTTGCCTTGCAAGCAGCTGATCTAGGATGGACGGTGGTTTGAATCCCAGCATCTCATGTGGTTCCCTGAGCCTACCAGGAGCGATTTCTGAGCACTGCCGGGTGTGACCCCCCTCCCCCCCAAAAAAACTAACCAAAACCAAACCAAATCAATAAATAAACTAAAAACCTGTTACCTCCCTCAAAACTTGAAAAGAACTTAACTTTTGCTAGTTCTAAATAAAGGGTCTCTCTTCCAACTAATCTCCTTGGATAAACTCAGGGCTGGCATCTGGAAATTGAAAATGTGGAGCCTCCTTTCTGGCTTTTCAGGAACTAAGCCACCTAAATCTTTGGGATCTTGTGAATGGGAGGAGGGATCACCTGGGGCATTGGGAGGATATGACCTGGAGAATGTGAGAGCACAGTCAGGTTTGAGCATTTGATTCCTAAGAATCTAGTCCCTACAAGCTTCTGGAAAGATATGTGTGTGTGTGTGTGTGTGTGTGTGTGTGTGTGTGTGTGTGTGTGTGTGTGTGTGAACATTGGCAGGTATGACTTTTCCCTCCACATCTCTCCCCCACCAAATTTAAGAGCAAAATCGAAACCTTAAGCTTGTCACTCCTGATCAGTCTTCTTCAAACCATGAGGTTGTTTATGAAATTTTTGGCTTTGGGGTTTGTTTTGAGGGGGTTGGGCATCTCAATCCTTGGTGATAAGGGTTATCTTTTTTTTATCTGTTTCTTTGGGCCACACCCGGTGGCGCTCGGGATTACTTTGGTCTCTGTGCTCAGAAATCACAGCTGGTAGGCTGGGGGCGGGGTGGGTGGGTGGTGGGGGGACCATATGGAATGTTGGGAATCGAACCCGGGTCTTTCCTGGGACGGACACATGCAAGGCAAATGCCCTACCTTTGCTATCTCTCTGGCAACCGGTTATTATTATTATTATTATTATTATTATTATTATTATTATTATTATTATTTTATTTATTTATTTTTGGTTTTGGTTTTTGGGTCACACCCGTCAGTGCTCAGGGGTTAGTTACTTCTGGCTCTATGCTCAGAAATCGCTCCTGGCAGGCACGGGGGACCATATTGGATGCCGGAATTCAAACCACAGTCCTTCTGCGTCTAAGGCAAATGCCTTACCGCTGTGCTATCTCTCCGCCCTGACCACAAAGCCTTTAATTACATACTATACCAGGGCTGATTTTCGCAACAATTGGTAGTTACAGAAAGGTATTCACTGGCTATTTTTTATATTTCTACGCGGTTTAAGCTCCATACCTCGTGGACAAACAAGTTTAAGTTTTCTGTAGATGAATGAAAGATTAAATACAAGTACATACAAATAATGTCCAAACATTGATATTAAGATGCAGGTGCTTCCTCCTCAATTGTCACCCAATTGTCCTTTAAAAGCTGCTGATGCAACCAAGTTGCAGAAGATAACTCAGTGTAGGTTCATAGGCTTAGTGTAAAAAAAAAAAATAAAGAAAAGCCAAAAAGACTGTTGTTTTAAATTGGTAAATTGTAAATAATTTTCCAAAAACAACAAAAAGATTACAGAAAGCTACAAGGTAGTTGCTGAGTGGTCAGGACCCAATATCTGGAGTGGGGAAGATACACAAAGAAGAGCTTGGAAGGATTCTTTCCCGAGTATAAGCATAAATTCAAACAATGTGGGATTGGATTAATTTGAGAATAGAAAGGGTCTCGAACAGAGCCAACTATAAATATGTACGTGGGCCTTGAAAGGGAGATCCTAATTTATCAGCAGATTCCTATTTTAAAATTTACTGGTTGATGTTACAGATTGATGTACTGAAAAAGGATAATATTTGAAAGCAAATTTCAAGTCACATGATTGCCTTAGTAATAAAATCCTATTTATGTGAAATTCAACCTTAACATAGCATTAATTAATGTTTTTATATATTCTTGGTACTCCACTAGACTTGCATATAGAAGAGGGAGTAAAAGCCATAGGACCCCCACAATACATGTAATTCATATTTGTGAGTATCTGAGATAAGTAGGTGAAGATGTCCAGAGATTGTTGGAAACCCGCTTTGATGCTTTTCCCAAACCACTTGACAGATTAACCCCATAGAGCAACTATTTTAAGGATTCTCTTTGAGGTGAAAAAGCTTCAGAGACAGCACTCCAGAGAATGAGAAGGACATCACAAGAGGGGCAAGTCTTCCCATGATTTGTGGCTGCTTTCGGGCTTGACTCTGGGCCATTGTTCCTCTCTCACAATGTTTGGGTTAATGAGATTATCTATTGACTTATGGCCATTATTATCATCTCTAGTCCCTAGACACCTCGAATCCCCAATGTTAAACTTCTATGAGGTGCCTTACATTCCCCTGGCTGACCTAATGTACCTTTATATCCCTGTTATCCTGCATATATCAGGAGACTGGTCATTGATCTCCAGATTACACAATTTGATTGGACAAATACTACATTAAATTTTTACCTTATTTAAGAAAAACATTTCATGTTCTTTGAATTGAAAGAATCAATGTTTCAAAATGTTCAACCTATCTACTATGTATAGGCGTTGCAATCTCTATTCAAATTCAGACATTTTCAAGGCATAGAGACTTCCCAGTATAGGGGACCCAGGAAGAAGTGAGACATGGTGCAGTGGCAGTAGGGAGGGCAAAGGGTCAGAGGTCTTGATGAACCTATATGGCCAGAGAGGTTGGTGTCAGAATTATAAAATCTTTGGGGGCATGTCCTGGATTCAATAAGAAAGTGGTAGTACAAGGGATTCCCTATCCCCACTCCAATATGCCTCTATGGCAGACACTTGATACTTTTTTCCTTTAGGCACTATAGTTTGAAATACTGTTACTGAAAGGGTAACATATATATCACTTGACATCCCTTCAATGCCCAAAATGATCATTTCCCACTATTATTGTAATAATGATCCCTTCTCTATTACATCTACATTCCCCCTCACCTCTGTGGCAAACTTCCTACTTTGAGCAGTCCTGGCCCTCATTTCTATTGTCTTTGGGTATTATTATTCTGTTATTTTTTAATATCCTGCAAATGAGTGCAATCAGTCTATGTCTTTCTCTCTCCCTCTGTCTCATTTCACTCAGCATGATATTATCCATGTCCATGCAAGTTATAAGCAAATTTCATGACTTCACTTTTTTGTTTTGTTTTGTTTTGTTTTAGGGTCACACCCGGCAGCGCTCAGGGTTTATTCCTGGCTCCAAGCTCAGAAATCACTCCTGGCAGGCCCAGGGGACCATATGGGACTCTGGGATTTGAACCAATGACCTTCTGCATGAAAGCCTTACCTCCATGCTACCTCTCTGGCCCCAAGAGTCACTTTTTCTTATGCATATTATTCCATTATATAGATTTATTATAGTTTCTTTATCCACTGATCTGTTCTTGGGCACTTGGATTATTTCCAGATTCTGGCTATTGAGAAGTGTTGCAATGAACATATGAGGCCAGATACTTTTTTTTTTGCACTGTGTTTTTGTGTCCCTTTCATTTTTATTTTCCTATTAATAAGTGCTGAACACTTCTTCAGAAGTTCATTAGCCATTGTATCTTATGTAAAGAAGAATATATTGGATATTTGCTGTTTATCAAATAGGTAATATGTGAATATTTTCTCCAACTCAGGGTATTAATTTTTGTCATTATTTCTTTTGCAGTGCAATTCCTTTTAATTTTAATGTAGTCACATTTATTTTTTGTTTTTAAATTTATCTTTAATTATTACAAAACAAGGATTGATTTTTTTGTTAAAATTAAATTAAGTATTTGTTGTACCTATTGTAAAAATACATGTAAGTTTTTTCCTATCAATGTAGATGTGGGAGATCTCCCTAATAAAAACCCAATCCCAAGTCAGGATAGTCCTTACTGTACAAAAACATATAATATAAATGGGCAGCAAGTGCATCCCGGAAAAAAAGAATCTTCTAGATGTAGAGGGTAACAGGCAAAAATAAATAGAAACTGTTATAACTTTATACTTTAAGGATGATTATTGATTGACTTTGTTAAATATCATAGTCTTATTGATTTTTATGTGCTTTTTAACTGTACTTGTTGTCTGTCAACTTAAGCAATAACTCACATTATTGTTTAAAGTGTTGGGAAATGTTGTGAATCAGGGTGTGGGAGTAATTTTGTATTTAATAAATGATCAGCCTGTGAGCTCATTGATGGCTGCCCAGGCAACCGTAAATCTTGAACAGTGGCCTGTCATCTCTTCTGTGCTGTAAGATCTTTCAGGATGTATAACCTTGACATCAAAATTATTTCCCTGGAGCATTCATGTCTACTGTATTGTAGACATAACATTTAATGTAGATAACATACCATACCATACCATACCACACCACACCACAACACAACACAACATAACATAACATAACATAACATAACATAACATAACATAACATAACATAACATAACATAACATAACATAACATAACATAACATAACATAACATAATGAAGTATTCTCTATAAGAAAATTCACTAGATCAGACTTATCTCTAAAGTTGGCTAAGCAATGTTTACAGTGTGTTCAGAAGGGGCAAGGAACCAAGGGGCCTATATTGAGCTTGAACCAAAGAAAAGCCACAGAAAGCAATGCAAAATTTTCCATTTCCAGCTCAGATGCCTCTTCCTGAGCTGCAGTATATGACATGGATCCACCAGGGGTCCATAGGGCTTGGCTTTGGGGAAAGTCAGTTATTTGTCTTAATCGCATGAAGTTCCATGAGCTGCTTTCTATGAGCACTTCTAAATACATCAGAGTAGGTCCCCATTCTTTTATACTCAAAGGAATTCTATTACAAAGAACCAATAAAACATTCCTGAGTGTCAGACAGTTCCTAGTTCAGCCACTGCACAGTCAAGGAATAATACAGCCTAACAGAAAACCCAGCCTACTGAGAACAGTAGGGTTAAAAAAAATGAGGACTATCCAGTTTTATCTGAAGTTCATGGAAACAGAGAAATGGTATCTCACCCACCTTCCTCCATTATTATCTTCACCACATTACTCAGTGAGCAGAATGGAAACTCTACATTCCCTAGCCTGGAATTATCATGTCTTCTGCACCAGCGAGGACAGGGAAAGCACTGATTAATCTGGACCCACAACATGACAATGTCTGTGAAAATCCATGAAAAGGAGTTTTCACATGTCATATGAGTTCTATTATATAAACATGCATAATAACAGGATTAGGTCAAAAAGGGGTGAACATAGGCAGGTACAGGAAATATATTTGCATGGAGGCCCTTCCTTCTTCTGAAGTAGGGCAAGGGTAAGAGATATTGGGAAAGCCAAATCTAGGGTTGAGAAGTCAGAAGATGGTGGGTATTCTTGGAAGGTTTTCACCATGGCAGGGATTCATCTTTACCCTACTCACCCAGGTGTCATACAGGTGACATCTCATGGAAGATACTATAAGGGCATTTAGATGAATCCTTTGTCTTTTGTCAGATTCACCTGTGTCAAGTACTTTCCAGAGGTAGTATGTGCTTTCTTTTTCTTCCAGGGTCCTTTGTGGATCCAGTCTTCTTTCACCCTATCTCTCTCTGTGAGGCTCTGTGACAGATGATCATCAGCTTCTATATTGGAAGCAGCAACGACATTGGCTCTTTCTCATATGGTGTCTCTCTTTTTTGTTGTTGTTGTTGCTGTTTGTTTGTTTTTCGGGTCACACCCAGCAGTGCTCAGGGGTTACTCCTGGCTGTCGGCTCAGAAATAGCTCCTGGCAGGCACGGGGGACTATATAGGACACCGGGATTCGAACCAACCACCTTTGGTCCTGGATCGGCTGCTTGCAAGGCAAATGTCACTGTGCTATCTCTCCGGGCCCATCTGGTGTCTCTTGATACCAATAGCATCCAGGAACAACTCCCATGGCTAATTTATCTCACAACTTCTCAGCCATTAGATAGCCCTGATTGTTTCTCTGGTTCCAGGTCTGGCAACAGTCTCCTCTATTATCTCTAGGCCCAAGCCCAAAGACAAGGCTGAATATAACTGTTGCTCAGTTGTAAAATGTAGTACTTTACATAGTACTTTATACTTTAGGGAAATGAGAGGATAACCTGTTAACTTCTGAATTCAGTTTTTATTTTTCTATTTGTTAAATGTAGGTAGTTACAAACAAAGTTTAAATATAAGAATTCTTCCATGATCTTTCTCTCTCCATACACACATATATACCCACACACATTATTTTGTTGTTGTTATGGAGTAACTCCTGGTTTGTGTGTGGTGTTCCATGATGTTTTTATTTTATTTATTTTTGTTTTTTTCACCACACCTGAGGAGCTCAGAAGTTACTCCTGACTCTGCACTCAGAAATTATTCTTAGCCGTGCTGGGAGGACTATATATCACCACACATGGTAATAATCTCAGTTTATAGACAGGTGTAATCCCTGATCCCAACAGGATGTGCCCCCATACAAAAACAAATGAAAGAGAAACAATCACTAGATTTGATATGATTATGATATGAAGTAATTCAATTGTCTATGCTATTCCTGTGTCCATAGAATTTCTGAGGCAACTGTTGCTTGTTCTCATGATCTCTGTAAAAGTTATTTTATCTTATTCTTTTAAATTTCCTCTCGTTCTGAAACTGCCTCATTTAATCTCAACATGATTTATAGGATACAGGAATTTATTTTAAAATTAAAAATATTTCCTTTGGCTTTATTGGTTATGAATTATATTCTGTCTAAAGGCCCTTTGATCTTATTTGGGGGTTGTTATGATTATTTTCTCTATTCATGCCTTCTTGTGGGGTCAAAAAAAAATCCAAAGAAATTTTAAATTAAACTGGACTTCCTCCATCAAAGGAAGCTTGATACTAGAGGCAGCTTCTCGTGTATCAAAGTTTTGCTTCCTGTAACACAGGAAATAATTCATACAGGTTAAGGAGATAAAACAGATTCAAGAATTACCACCACAAGCTGCAGCAGACAAAAGGGCAATGGCAGGCAGACAGACAAACTGTAGAAGCAAAACCAGCTTAAGTGTTTCTGTCCCAAGATCTTTATTAGAAAGAGTAGGACCAACCCCTGGGTGGAGAGCAGGTAGGGGTAGGGGGCCAATCCCGAGGTTCTTCCCCCCAGGTGGGACAAGCACTTGCAAAGAAGAAAGATCCTGATTAGGGTGAAAAAGTTACTCTAAAAGAGCGATGTTCTGAGCAAACTCTAGCGGCCATAGCAACAGACACTGATCATGGCATTTAAGTTATTTTGGGATCTAGGCTTTCCTTTTGATTTTTTCCTCTTTCTTTCCTTTCTTCAGCATTGTTGTTGGAGATGAGAATCATAGACATAAAAGCTGCTAAGCTTTCACAGTTAGGTGTGATGCCTAACAGCTGGGGCTGCACATCACCTTTTAGAGCTCACACACCATTGCTTCCTGGAGTTACACCCTTTCATTTAGGTATTCATATAAACCTGAATGCGGGGGTGGTGAGAATGCTGCACTGGTGAAGGGGGTGGTGTTCTCTTTATGACTGAAACTCAACTACAAACATGTTTGTAACCATGGTGCTTAAATAGAAATATTACTAAAAAAAAAAAATAAAAACCTTGAATGTTGTATGGTAGGAAACTGCTTGTGACTCTGGAGATCCAGATATAGAGCTGCCAATCTAAAACAACAGAGCTTCAAGGTTATGTTCAGTGCATGAGATAGCATATAAAAGGCAGGTGTTCTAACCCACTGAGCTTTATTCCATCACAAAACTCAGTTTTAACTGTGAAAATCAGAAAAATGTACTATATAAAAATTAACAATTACAAACAATTAAAAATTGTTTTACAAGGTTTTAGAGATAATAAAATGGAAGGTATAACTTTTGAGTGACTGTGTCTTCAGTCTCCAGGGTTGTGGGTGGAGAATTTATATGCATACATGATTAATAGAGAGATACTTATTATATATTACAAAAACTATGAATAAAGTGACCAAGAAAATAACCTCAAGAGTAGTAAAAAAAAAGTAAAATCCACCCATAGCTTTGACAAGGCATATAAGAAAAAAAAATAGAATGAAATTTGGGATAAAAGAACATACATAAAGAGTATCACACTGTACACAGAAACACATTTAATCAAACCTTTACACACTTTCTGGCTTTCCCCCTTTTCCTCTTCCACCTCTCACTCCTGTTACTATCTCTATGTATTCTCTATGTATATAAACTGTATAATGTAAGCTTTGACTCTCATTGAATTAAAGTTGGAGAGAAGAAAATTACTGAAAAGAGGATGGGGTAAAAATAAATGGGAGTAACCCTCCTGTGTGTATGTTTTATTGTTATTTACTCCACAGGCTACCTCATTCTAGAGTATCGATGGTATAAGTAGGTAAGTAGTCTGAGTAACCAGGTTACCTGAGAAATTACATATTGGGGATATTTCAGCACAAATAAGTGTGAAAGGGACAGTGAAAAGTGTGTACTAGGAAATCACACATGTAACCAATCACCAAGAGCAAGTGTTTAAAGAGATGGTTAATTAAACTTTCCTATGTTTAGAACAAATCTGAAGTATTGACTCCTTCAAAATGGCACCTCTAAGGGTATCCAAATATTGTAATGTCAGAGACAGAGTCACTTCACAGCAGAAACCCCTTAGATACAGGAGGTCATAAAAATAAGGGATTTTAGCACAGTTATTTTTCTCTTTAAAGCACATACTAAACACTTTATTTTGAGAAAATTCTATCAGAAGAATTGATTTTTTAATATATCTGCTGTTAAGAAATTCTGAGTCATTCGGAGTCCAAAGGCTTCTCAAAGGGGTGAGCAGCCGCAGGAGCAGGAAACAGCTTTGCATACAGAACACTCCCTCCTCTGGGCCAGAGCAAGGATAAGAGCTGGGACAGAGCCAAACCCAAAGTTGGAGTGTTAGGAGGCAGCACTCTGGAGCATCTCCATCATAACTTTGGCTTTTCTCCTTCTCAGTCTCCTCAGTCAGGATACAGGTGAGGTCTCAGGGAAGGGACCTCGAGCAGCTTATCCTTCGTCTCCCCTCCCCAGGCTCACCTAGATTCAGTTTGAACTAACTAGAAAATTTGTCTTCTTTTTAGGGATCTGGGCCCAGTCAGCCCTGACTCGGCCTCCCTCAATGCCTGGGACTCTAGGACAGGCAGTCATCATCACCTGTACAGGCACCAGTAATGTCATTGGGGGATATAACCTTGTCTCCTGGTACCAGCAGCAGAAGGACACAGCCCCTAAAATGCGGATTTATTCTGTCAATAGATGGCCCTCAGGGATCCCTGATCGCTTCTCAAATCTAAGTCTGGCAACACAGCATCCCTGAGCATCTCTGGGCTCCAGCCAGAGGTTGAGGCTGATTATTTCTGTGCCTCATACAGGAGTGGTTGCTCTCTACACAGCGATTCATTATCACAGAGAAGTGAGACAAAAAACCTGCTCTGCGTTGCCTTCTGCTCCTTTCTTCCTATACTTAGATTTTAATCTTTTAAAAATTATTTTGAATTAAATATTTATAAATAATTTTATTTTATTTGGTTTTTTTTTGGGGGGGGTCACACCCGGAAGTGCTCAGGGGTTACTCCTGGCTATGCACTCAGAAATTGCTCCTGACAGGCTCGGGGGACCATATGGGATGTCAGGATTCAAACCACCGTCCTTCTGCATGCAAGGCAAACGCCTTACCTCCATGCTATTCCATGCTATTCCTCCAGCCCCTATAAATAAATTTATAAATCACAATATTCTCCATATCATTTTACCCATTTTTAAATAATTATCCATATCTGCTGCTCCTTATATTGCTTTCTGATTCTCACTGAATTTGTAGGAGTATGCAGGCATGCAAAATAATAAATTGATGGGACTGGAGAGATAGCATGGAGGTAAGGCGTTTGCCCTTCATGCAGAAGGACAGTAGTTCGAATCTCAGCATCCCATATGGTCCCCCGAGCCTGCCAGGGCTACAGAGCCAGGAATAACCCATGAGCACTACTGGGTGTGACCCAAAAACCAATAATAATAATAATAATAATAATAATATAATAATAAAATAAATACATTGATGAGTTATTTGAGACGAATATTGTGCTCTAGAAAAAAAAATTTTTTTTTTTGGTTTTTGGGCCACACCCGGTAATGCTCAGGGGTTACTCCTGGCTATGTGCTCAGAAGTTGCTCCTGGCTTGGGGGACCATATGGGACACTGGGGGATCGAACCACGGTCCGTCCAAGGCTAGCGCAGGCAAGGCAGGCACCTTACCTCTAGCGCCACCGCCCGGCCCCTAGAAAAATTTTTTATGAGAATCATAGTTTATAGTTCAAGAAGCTATTAAGATTTACTTTCAGGGCCGGGCGGTGGCGCTCGAGGTAAGGTGCCTGCCTTACCTGCGCTAGCCTAGGAGACGGACCGCGGTTCGATCCCCCGGCGCCCCATATGGTCCCCCAAGCCAGGAGCGACTTCTGAGCGCATAGCCAGGAGTAACCCCTGAGCGTCACCGGGTGTGGCCCAAAAACCAAAAAAAAAAAAAAAAAAAAAAAAAAAAGATTTACTTTCAAATGTTCAGCTTCAAAGGTGATGAGACTTTACAAATATTATGTGGGAAACAGATCAATAAACTTTTGTAAGAGATAAAGTGACTCTTTCAAAAAAATTATAATCACTGTGTGTCTCCCCATAATACCTCCATTTACATTCTCTATGGTAAGCTTAGTTCTTTGGAAAGGGCCTTTTCATGAGACTGAAGAAAGATCTTTACCCAAAACCTAATAGACATGAACTACCAATTTGCTGAAAGAGGACCATGCAAACCATTATTATAAGCAATCGGAGACTATTTGTTTTAAAATCAAGCAATGTACATTGATAGTTTCTGTACTTTGAAAAGAAACAAATGTGGGCATTCTCTTCATGATATGGCTGTCCCTTTACCCTTTATATACTCCCAGCATGGAGATTAAACTTGTTTCACATCTATTGAAGATGCAGGTCCCCATACAATTTATTTTGTGTGGTTTCATTATTTCATATTTCATATTTATATTCGTGTGCCCATTTTCCTCTCATGGAAGATTTCTTCCCCACTAAAGATGCTGAGACGCAAGACGCCTGCAGCATCTTCTTTTTTTTTCTTCCTCATCAATTCAATCTATCTTAAATAAAGCCCATAATGGCAGTTTCTCTTTAGTAAAGGAACCTCAATACATAAGATGCAGCAGATGATACTTCATAGGGTAGCCACCTCTTATAGTCCTCTCTACCATATTACTTAGTACTCTAGATGTGAAAACTATCCATATTCTTATATGCTCCAGCCACTATCTAACCCTGAATCCTTCACTTAGCAAGCCCATCCCTGTCATTGAAGTGTCTAGAAATTGGAAAACCTTTCAATTTCGATACACCAGCCCAATTAATTTTTAACTTAGTTTTACTGTATTCTCCTGTTTTTCTTTTTTAATATAGTTTTTATTTAAGTAACATGATCATATTTGGGTTACAGTCATAACCAGAACATTCCCCCTTCACCAGTGTAACATTACCCCCTCCCCCTTCCCATCCCTTGTCTGTATTCGAGACAGGTATTCTTCTACAGTTATTTGTTTTTAAGTTCAGTAAGTTGTATTTTTTTCCCTTAAAGGATAAGAGTAAAAAAATATAGTAAAGGTGTGATAGTGGCAATCGCCGTTGTTTGCATAGTCCAGAAAAATGGGAAAATGGAGAAAAACTCCTTGACCTGATTACAAAAAGGCCTCACCCCAGAAGTTTATTGGCATAAGACAGACTCTGAGTTCCAGGCATACCAGTTCGCCCAACTCTAGTCATTCCAAGGTCCCAGTGAAACTTTTTCACACTTTAGCTATTGTTGGTATCAGATTCTTATATTTAAAGACTCTGTGTTCTGTGCATTTCTTTAATCAATGTCAGGCTGATGTGGAGCATCCTCTAGTTTCAGCATTCCATTAAATGCAGAGTGATCTGCCCTGCATGCAGACTGTTGCTGAGTCGTCTGGGTGTTGGGAGCACTCTTTGGAGTAAGTCAATGCCAAAGCAGTGGTAGGTCTTCCCTGGTAGAGGCTTGGATCCTGGTAATGTTAAAGACAATTGTGGTTGTTTCCATAGATGGTATCCATTGTTCAGGTGTGTGTGGGCGATGCCCATTCTTCTGAGGCCTGAGCCAAATCATTATGCCAATGTTCAGGGTAAAAGGCCCAATTACATTACCAAATTTGTGTTCCCATCTCTATTAGTTAAGAACTTGTTTGCATATGTATTATTTTCCAATTTTAATGTGCCTATGCAAAAGAGAAGAAATACCACAAGATATTGTTGGTGCATCTGGGGGCCGACGAATAAAATCCAACATTCCCATAACTTGGTACAAACATGAAATCTATACAGAGATACTCTTCTACCAGTATTGCTTATAAAACAGATCTCAAAGAGGGAAAATTAAACAATCAAATAACAAATCCAGTGGGCAAAATTGTCACTATATGAGAATATTCGACAAGAGTTATAGATGTTAAGGGAATACATCTGAGATATACAAAGGAGATACATGTGACCCTTTTATGTTTTAGAAATAGTCAAGAGGGAGGGGGGTGTTTCCGAGATACCACTTTGGTCTGTGATTGGACAAGCGAAGAGAGGATGGAGCCATGTCCTCCCCTTGTTGCCTGCTGAAGCTTCCGACTCCCCAAGAGGCTTTTGCTTCCTAATTGCTGGAAGTTGAAAGTTCAGCAGACCCCTCCCAGCCCCTTGCAGGAACAAGACAGCCTGGGGCCTCTTTTAAATTGCACCTCACTGGATCCCACTTGCTGGGACCCTGAACAGGTGTCCAGGGATAACCCTGGGGACAGGGAGGAAGGAGAGAGAAGGCTATGGGGGGCTGCCGAGGCTGCATCTTCAACTTTTCTTAGCCAAAAAGCCGACAGCATGGAACCTTGCTGTGACGCGTTGCCTGCTGAAGCTTCAGACTCCACACAAAAATTACTGTGAGGTAAGGCGTTTGCCTTTCATGCAGGAGGTCATCGGTTCGAATCCCGGCGCCCCATATGGTCCCCTGTGCCTGCCAGGAGCAATTTTTGAACCTGGAGCCAGGAATAACCCCTGAGCACTGCCAGGTGTGACCCAAAAACCAAAAAAAAAAAAAAAATTACTGTGAAAGATATATAATTTACCTTGACCAAAACAAAAATCACTAGTACAGAAAATGGTTAAATGTGGGGTAACAAGAGATGGGATTGAGGGAGTAAAGGAATAAAACGAGCGCCTGGACGGCGTTTAGATAATGACAAGCAGATGAAACACAATGATATCCATATATTTCTTATAATGTTCCCCACACGGTTTCACAATGGACAAGTTTAATAAGGAAACTTCCCTGATAAGTCCTAATGCCAGACCTATTGTGACCCATGCTGTTCACACCCGATCATTTATGCATAGTGCTGCCTCTTGTTAGCTCAATATTTCTTCTAGGACCTAGTGCATAACAACTCTCCCATTGATAATTTTTTTTTTTTTTTTGGTTTTTGGGCCACACCCGGTAACGCTCAAGGGTTACTCCTGGCTATGTGCTCAGAAGTCGCTCCTGGCTTGGGGGACCATATGGGACACAGGGGGATCGAACCGCGGTCCGTTCAAGGCTAGCGCAGGCAAGGCAGGCACCTTACCTTTAGCGCCACCGCCTGGCCCTATCCATTGATAATTTTTTCTTGTCATCAAGACAGAGGACAGATTAATTTTTTGTTTGCTTATCTTTGAAAAAAGCCAAGACTTTCTTTTACCAATGATCTACAAGTTCTTTGAAAAGTTGGTGGCAGGCATTTGGGCAGGTCAGCCCCAAGAAGTGGGACTCAGGATAGTCTGACTACTCTCTCAGCAGGGCTTGCAAGAATCTATCAGAAACCATGAAGAAACTCATGAGGTTTTAAATCTCCTCCTCATCTTCTGAGTCTTGGAATTACACTGGCAAACTTGACTTAGGTTAAGGCACTCTCACAGTTGTTTCTGGTGACCCAGGTTCAATCCTTTTCACCCATATGATCCTGTAAGCCCTCCAGAACTGATTCTTGTTTGTTTGTTTGTTTGCTTTTTTGGTTTTTGAATCATACCCAGCAGTGCTCAGGGGTTACTTCTGCCTCTATGCTCAGAAATCGCTGAAGGCATGGGGGACCATATGAGATGCCAGGATTCAAACCACTGTCTGTCCTGGATTGGCTACGTGCAAGGCAAATGCCCTACCATTGTGTTATCTCTCTGTCCCCCTCTCACAGTTGTTTCTGAATCTCAAAAATTTACATTGCACTCATATTTGGGGGCTGCCCCCCTTTGATTGAGGGTGCCAGAAATTTGCTCTGAGGCCTTGCAGGTCATAGAGATATAGGTGTGGCTTACAAACCATCTCAGTTCCCTGGCACAATTTTTGCCATCAGCAAGTAGAAACTTAACCAAGTCCCATAATATCTCTGTGTCCTCTTCTGAGTCTGACCTAAGGCAACAATAAAACTGAGTTTCATACAATATTACAGTTATCAATGTGTTCAGAGAGTAAAAATTCTAAAAGTTCTATAAAATTCACTCAGTGAAATGAGAAAATAACGCAGGGTATTAAAATAAAGGCATATCTCTTCAGTAAGGAAAAAAGGAATAAGATGTGACCTTAGTTGTTGACAAGGCTTGCTCCTGTTTGTCTGTGCTTCTCTGACTCTAATAATTTTTGTATTAATTAAAAAATTATTTTTGTTGTGGGGGTTACTTTTGGTGTTGCCTTGGATAGTGTTGCTTGCACACTTTGGTCTTGATACTGATACTTGCATTTCCCTAATAATGTGGTATGGTGAACATTTTTCACAAACCTGTTACCAATATGCCTGTGTCTATGAGGAAGCATTTGTTCTCTTCCCTACCCATTTTTTCCCCATTTTTTAATGGAGCTGGGCCTTTTAGTTGTTGTTGGTTTTTGTCGGTTTTTTTTTATCCTGAATATTACACATTCATCAAATATATCGTGTTTGCTATTTTACTCTCTTTCAGGAGTATGACTATTAATTTAGCTACATTTTCTTGGCAATGCAGATACAGAAACTGTAACTTAAAATAGCCCCTTTTTTATGTTTGCATTTTTTGTGGGGAGATGTTTGGAATCATAACAGGAAACGGTTGGTGCTCAGGTCTAACTTCTAACTCTATGTTCAGGAATCACTTCTGGCAAGAATGAAAGATTCATACTTGTAATTTGGTTGTATCTGAAATTATAGTGTTTAATGAAATCATTTAAATATGCAAAAAAACTCCTTAAAATAGAACATCCAGTGATAAGTGATTTTAAACAGAAAATTAAAGAATACATTAAAAGATTCCTAGATTTAAGAGGAATAAAGTCATGAGTTTCCTGAACATATGTGATTTCATTAAAAATCGTGTTCAATGAGAAGCTCAGAGTAATGCTAGAAAGCAAGAAACGACCCAATAAATATTCTTACTGCACAGCTTAACCTACCATAAAAAAGACTAACAAGAGTCATCCAAAGTAAACAAAATTGGGAAATAATAAAACTTAAAAATACTAAATATATTTAGAGGCTTCTGATGATTTCTGATAACTGACACTAATTTTAAATATTAATTTGAAATGAAATATGTACAGATCATTTTCCTAAAGTACAATATTCTCCATATCATTTATTTACAAATTTTAATATAATATTTTATATTTACCTTCTTTATTTGCTCTTGTAATCACTATAATTTCCAATTATTTCTATTAGACAGAAAAAATGAACATTTTGTCATGGGGCCAATGTTCACAGTTATTCAACAGAATATTTTTTATCAAAATGTGATATTTATTTTGAGTGCCAGAATATCCCATATGTGATTTTTTGCTCTTCATGTCTCTAGTACAAGCATTACATATTTGCAAAGTATTTCAAAACCTGTAAAGGCCAGCACAAAGTTAGCCATTAACTAAGATGTTACTTGAGTAAGGATAGACAAAGCTTGCAACAACCTTAGTAAAATAACAAAGAAATGCAATAAGGAACATTTGCAGGAGTAAAATGTTCACTATTAAGGGTCTTATTCCCTCCTCAGTGATGCAACAAGAACTACAAGTATGAACTAAATGCTTTAATTTTTTTTCCTGGCTCATTTACTAAAGGATGCTTATAATTTCTCTGTTGAGCAAAGGGGTGGTGTGGTATTGATTTGGGTCATATGCATTATAAAATAAAATGAAAAGGCAGAACAGTTCCATAGTGCAGTATATCTAGTGTGTCAAATTTATTCTATATTACTATTATCTGGGTCTAATTTATATTAATGATGGTTTTCCCAAAGACATTACTGGAAACACTTGTTGATGAAGCAAAACTAAGTATATTATACAAAAAATGTGACACCATATTGTTAGTGTAAGGAAAATGTAAGAAAAAATTTTATTTCATTTTATTTTTTTGTTTTATTTGTTTGTTTTGAAGCCATACTTGCTGCTCACAGGTTAACTCCTGGTTCTCAGAAATTACTCTTTGTGGGCTCAGATAGGGGATCCCAGGATTGAACCCACGTCTGCCACATGCAATGTAAGTGCCCTATCCTGTGTACTATCTCTTTCAGCTCATCCCCAGGTTTTTATTTATTAATAATTTTTATTTTGACCAAAAGTGGATTACAAATCATTCACAGTAGTATTTTAGGTACATAGTGACATTGAATCAGGGGCATTCTCACCACCATTGTTGTCCTCCCATCCTTGTTTCCAGCAAGCATCCCATATCGCCCCTCCTTTGCCCTCCCGGGCTGCTAGTATAAGTGGTCCCTTCTGTGTCTAGCTTGTTGTATTTGTTGTAGATTGGGTATTGATTCTGTTGTAGTTGGCTTTGGATTTGGTGTTTAAGTCTGATCATTTTTTATTTCTACTCAATGTTCCTACAACTGTTTGGTCTTGGCCGCCTTCCATTATTTCCCCTCAATTTGTGAGGCAGAATAAGATGGATCAAGTTATGTGGTTCTGTTTGAAAGTAAGAAAAAAAAGAAAAAAGGGTGGGATTCAAATAAGAAAAAATGGGCAGGAGTCTTTCCTATAAAAGTCAGTTTAAGAAAAGAAAGAGAAAAGGAAGGAAAACATAAAAATCATACAAACAAATCAACCCCCTAAAAAAACCAAACCAAAACAAAAACAGACAGAAAAACCTCAAAAGCACCACAGCAATAAAGACAATAACCAAACACTAATCACCATCCTGAAATAAAAACGAATTAAAAATTTTAATATCTGATGCATCTCATATTTTGATTCTCACTGAATATGTAGTGCTATATAGGCATGCAAAATAATAAATTGATAAAGAAATATTTGAGGAATTTATATATTTGAGAAATAAATATATTTGAGGAAATTTGTATATCTACCTATATATTTTGAAAGATTTTTGATACAATTCATATTTTATCGAATAAGTTCTTTAAGACATGAAATTTCTTGTTTTCCTATTTTCTCACATTAATACATCCATTCATATTTTTATTCCATAACATATTTTCCTTCAAAAGAAACTGTTTTTGTTGTTGTTGTTATTTTTTTGTTTGTTTTTTTGTTTTGGGGGGGCCACAACCGGTTATGCTCAGGGGTTACTCCTGGCTATGAGCTCTGAAATCGCTCCTGGCTTAGGGGACCATATGGGGCAGGGCGGGGGGGGGGGGGGAATCGAATCGCGTTCTGTCCTAGGCTAGTGCAGGGAAGGCAGACGCCTTACCTCTAGCGCCACCGCACCAGCCCCAAAAGAAACTTCTAATATATATTCAGATCCTCCTAAGATCACTTCTCCTTAGTCTATCATCTAAACAACTTCACATTCAGTGTCGATTAATTTTCCTGTTCATTTCGTATTAATCATTTCATAAATGAGGTGATAGTTTTTTAAAATTTTATTATAATATTTTCTATATTTATTCTATATTTTAATAGATTTTTTTATTTTTATATTATATATATTTTATTTTTATATTATATATATTTCTATATTTATTCAACTGGTAATCATGTCAGACATCCTGCTATGGATAAATAATAGTACTTTCTATGACTATAATTCATCTTGATGATTCATTTATTACATGATTATTTAGTCAATGAATAAAATTAGCTTCAATTTTTTTTCATTCATTATCCAGAAGCAAACTGACACTTTCAAATCTTGACCCAGAATAGCCTATATTCATTCACATCACCACCCATGATAAGGGCATCGACATAAAAATATACTTTGATTGAATTTGCATTTTAATTTGATGCTGACAAAAGTCAGTTCATTTTTGTGGGGACTTACCACACAATAGAGTCAGCCTGACTCGTACCTTTTACCTCTGTTCAGCAAGATCTGTAACAAAGAATAAGAAAGATTAGGACTGTGGCAAGATTATCCTGGACATCCTCAAGGAAGGGGACAAGCTGGCCATTTATTGAGTACAATATCTCTTTCTGAAACAGGGTCACCTGTTAGCAAGAACACGAATAGCAAAGGCTGGAATATTAACATGGTTCTGTCCTTAGGATGATAACTGCGAACTCTGAGTTCAGAAAATTGTGCTGTTGGCCTTATTCTTCAGCTTGTAATTTAAGTTTTTAGTTTACATACTCGAGGACAGAGATAAAGAGATAGCACAGCACATAAGGCATAAGTCTTGCAAGTGGCCAACCCGGCTTTGATTCCTGGCACCAAGATCTTCAGGCATGCCAGGAATGAACCCTGAGCACAGAGCTAGAAGAAAACCCCGAGTAACGTTGGGTGTGTCCCCAAAACAAAATCACAAACAAAAAAGAAAACCTGACAATCAAGTGCATGCTAAAGCAAGGAAGATTAGACGAGGAGAAGTTTGGGTTGTGCTAGAAACTTAAGAGACAACCAGCTTAATTAGGCAGCTACTTTTTCTTTTTTATAATTTGTTTAAACATCGTGATTACAAAAATAATTGTATTTGGGTTTCAGTCATAACAAGAACACCCCCCTTCACAGTGCAAGCTTCCCATCATCAATGCCGCAAAATCTTTCCTCCTCAAACCCACTCACACACCCACATTCGAGATGGGCTTTCTACATGTCTCACACACTGACATTGTTATGAACATGTTATGTTCTTAGAGGAGTTATTTCTCTAACTGTGCTAACCAATCTTTGTGGTGAGCTTCAACTCTTGAGCCGGTTCTCTGGCCCTCATGTCTGGAAATTATTTCATTGTCTTTAATTTTTCTTAAAACCCATAGATAATTCAGACTATTCTGTGTCTCTCTCCCTCTCCCTCTGACTAATTTCACTCAGCATAATAGATTCCATGTACATCCATGTATAGGAAAATTTCATGACTTCATCTCTCCAGATGGCTGCATAATATTCTATTGTGTATATGGACCACAGTTTCTTAAGCCATTCATCTGTTGAAGGCATCTGGTTGTTTCCAGACTCTGGCTATTGGAAAAAGTGCTGCTATGAATATAGGTGTGAGGAAGGGATTTTGGCAATACAGTTTAAGGCCATGAGGGGGCAGTAAGAGCCTGTATTTGGAAATAATCTTTACTGTGTGTGTGTGTGTGTGTGTGTGTGTGTGTGTGTGTGTGTGTGTGTTTGGTTTATTGGGCCACACCCGTTTGATGCTCAGGGGTTACTCCTGGTTATGCGCTTAGAAATTGCCCCTAGCTTGGGGGGACCATATGGGACATAGGGGATCGAACCGTGGTTCATTCCTTGGCTAGTGCTTGCAAGGCAGACATCTTACCTCTAGCGCCACCTCACCGACCCCTTTACTGTGTTTTATAAAGGAAGTAACCTAAATAACACATCAAGAACAGTTTCCATAAGTTTTACCTAAGGGAAAATACGGGTGCACTGTCTCAAATCTACAGAATTTTCTTGATTCCAAGGACACAGGAAAACAAATTTCATTCTTCATTGTAAATTAAATTTGGCTGTCATTCCCCCCTTGTCTTCTGTGATTTAGAATTTTTATATTTAGATGTTTACTATTTGTATGTTCTTAGTTCTTATCATTGCATTAGGTGGAAACATGGTGTTCTGATCTTGCTACAGCTCAAATGGTTGCTATAATGATAACTTGATATTACAGACTTTTTATTATTTGTATTATGAAGTATATTATTCCCAAGCCCTTCCTTGTTTGATGTTGAAGTGGTAGTTGTACAATCACTAGGACTCATATAAACACTGGCCTTGATCCCTTCCAGTCTTCAAAGAAGCTGCACTTAAGGCCCAAGTATTTTCTATACTCAGCCTCAGGTGCTCCCCAAGGCAGTGATTCCTAGCCTAGTGCCACATTCTTCCATCCCTCATCATTGGGGTTGTGCTCCAAAATCTTTGGAGTTTGCACACACTCCTGGATGTGTTTAGGGTGGAATTCCTTGCAGTTTGGGAATCTAGACAGCAAAGAGGCCCATCTGAAATCACAGAGCATCTCAGCTCCTGATGAGCTACAAGGCTTTAGGTGAAATAAAGAGTAAGATGCCATTTTAAGTTCTGCATCTTTCTATGAATATAATCTTTACATACACTCAATGGATAGATTTGAAAGAAAACCACCCAAAGATGCTGAAAATACTTATATGTGGCCTAGTCACAATAAAAAAGACAAATTGGAAGAAGGTTTCTGGATAACTAGACTATTCAAAAAATCAATATTGTAGGCTGCAATGGTAGCACAGCAGTAGGGCATTTGCCTTGCAGGTGGCTGACCCAGAACAGACCTGGTTTCAATTCCTACCATTTCATATGATCCCCGAGCCTGCCAGGAGTAATTTCATTTTTTTTTTGTTTGTTTGTTTTTGGGCCACACCCGGTGACATTCAGGGGTTACTCCTGGCTATGCGCTCAGAAGTCGCTCCTGGCTTGGGGGACTATATGGGATGCCGGGGGATCGAACCGGGGGTCCGTCCTAGGCTAGCGCAGGCAAGGCAGAGGAGTAATTTCTGAGCACAGGCCAGGTGTAATATCTGAGCACTTCTGGAGTAGCCCAAAAACAAACAAAAACAAAAAAAAAATTGAGTTGGGTAAACAGTACAGTGGGTAAGGCCTTGCTTGCAAGATACTGACTCAGGTTGAACCTTGGCTAATCACCTGTTTTTCAAGACTGCCAGGAGTAATTTCTGAGTGCAGAAAAAGGAGAAACCCCTATGCACTACCAGGTCTGGTGCAAAAATATTAAAGGATAGCGAACGGAAAATGCGAAATAATAACAATATTTTCTGAAGTAATGCAAAAACATCTTCTGTTCTAGGCCTCCTTAGAGAGGGGTTGAGCAGAGGCAAAAAAAAAAGCAGTTTTGCATGCAGCCCCTCCCTCCTCTGGGCCAGGGCAGAGATAAGAGCTGGGATAGAGCCAGGCCCAGGAGGCAGCACTCTGAGACATCTCCACCATGAGCTGCATTCTTCTCTTTTGCCTCCTCAGCCAGGGCATAGGTGAATCTTAGGGAAAGAGCCTTGAGCACATTTGGACTTAGCATTTGTTTCTCCTTCCCTGGCTCACCTGTATTCAGCTTGAACTCAACAGTGTTTTATCTTTTTATTTTCAGGGATCTGGGCCCAGTCAGTCCTGACTCAGCCTCCCTCAATGTCTGGGACACCAGGACAGAAGGTCTCCATCACCTGTCAAGGAACCAGCAATGACATTGGAGGATATAGTTATGTTTCCTGGTACCAGCAGCAGGAGCACACAGCCCCCAAAATGCTGATTTATAATGTCAACAGTCGGCCCTCAGGGATCCCCGATCGATTCTCAGGCTCCAAGGCTGGCAACACAGCATCCCTGACCATCTCTGGGGTCATGCCTGAGGACGAGGCTGATTATTATTGTGCCTCATATTCGAGTACTTACACTCGGCACAGTGGTTCATGGTCATAGGGAAGTGAGACAAAAACTTGCTCTGTGCTTTCTTTTGCTTCTTCTATTCTAAACTTAGATTTCAATTTTAAATATTATTTTGAAATTAAATATTTACAAATCATTCTCATAAAGCACAATATTCTCCGTATCATTTATTTACAAATTTTTAAATAAATGTTCACATTACTTTATTTTCTCTTGTAATCCCTATAATTTCCAAACATTTATTTTAGACAGTGAAAATGAACCTTTTGTCATGGGCCCAATGTTCACAGTCATTCAAAAGAATATTTCTATTAAAATGTGATATTTATTTTGAGTGCAGAATATCCCGTATGTGATTTTTTGCTCTTCATATCTTCAGTACAAGCATTACATATTTGCAGAGTATTTCAGAACCTGTAAAGACCGGCCCAAAGTTAGCCATTGATGAAGATGTGACATGAGTAAGGATAGACAAAGTTTGCCACAACCTTAGTAAAATAACAAAGAAATGCAACAAGGAACATTTGCAGGAGTAAAGTGTTCACTATTAAGGGCCTTATTCTCTCCTCAAGTGAGGCAACAAGAACTACAAGTCTGAACCAAATGCTTTAATTTTTTTCCTGGCTCATTTCCTAATGGGTTCTTATAATTTCCCTGTTGAGAAAAGGAGTGGTTTGGTTTTTTTTTTTGTTTTGTTTTGTTTTTTGTTTTTGGGCCACACCCGGTGACGCTCAGGGGTTACTCCTGGCTATGCGCTCAGAAGTTGCTCCTGGCTTGGGGGACCATATGGGACACCGGGGGATCGAACTGCGGTCCGTCCAGTGGTTTGGTATTGACGGGTCATATGCGTTGTATAATAAAGTGAAAAGTCAGACCAATTCCATAGTGCAGTGTATCTAATGTGTCTAACTTATTCTATATTACTATTATCTGGATCTAATTTGTATTCATGATGGTTTTCCCAAAGACATTACTGGAAACACTTGTTGATGAAGCAAAACTAAGTATATTATACAACAAGTGTGACACCATATTGTCAGTGTAAGGAAAATGTAAGAAATTTTTTTATTTCATTTTGTTTTTTGTTTTATTTGTTCTTTTTGAAGCCATACTTGGTGCTCAGAGGCTAACTCCTGGTTCCCAGAAATTACTCTTTGTGGGCTCAGATATGGGATGCCAGGATATAACCCAGGTCTGCCACATGCAATGTAAGTGCCCTATCCTTGTACTATCTCTTTCAGCTCATCCCCAGTTTTTTTTGTATTAATAATTTTTATTTTGACCAAATGGGTTACAAATCATTCACAGTATTAATTTAGATACATAGTGACATTGAATCAGGGGCATTCTCACCACCAATGTTGTTCTCTCTTCACACTTGTTCCCAGCATGCATCCCATATTGCCCCTCATTTGCCCCCCCCGCACTGCTAATATAAGTGGAAAGTATTTCAGTGTCTTTAATTTTTCTTAAAAACCCATAGATAATTGAGACTATTCTGTTTCTCTCTCCCTCTTCCTCTGACTAATTTCACTCAGCATAATAGATTCCATGTGCATCCGTGTATAGAAAAATTTCATGACTTAATCTCTCCAGATGGCTGCATAATACTCTATTGTGTATAATGGACCACAATTTCTTAAGGCATTCATCTGTTGAAGGCATCTGACTGTTTCCAGACTCTCGCTATTGGAAATAGTGCTGAGATGAATATAGGTGTGGAAGGGATTTTGGCAATACAACTTAAGGCCATTAGGGGGCAGTAAGAGCCTGTATTTGGAAATAATCTTTACTCTGTGTGTGTGTGTGTGTGTGTGTGTGTGTGTGTGTGTGTGTGTATGTCTGTGTGTGTGTGTGTGTGTGTGTGTTTGACCACACCCGTTTGATGCTCAGGGGTTACTCCTGGCTATGCGCTCAGAAATTGCCCCTGGCTTAAGGGGACCCTATGGGACACAGGGGGATCAAACTGTTGTTCGTTCCTTGGCTAGAGCTTGGAAGGCAGACACCTTACTTCTAGTGCCACCTCACCAGCCCCTTTACTGTGCTTAACATACACTCAATGGATATATTTGAAAGAAAACCACACAAAGATGCTGAAAATCTTGGAAGAAGGTTCCTGGATAACTAGACTATTCAAAAAATCCATATTGTAGGCTGCAAAGGTAGCACAGTAGTAGGGCCTTTGCCTTGCAGGTGGCTGACCCAGAACAGACCTGGTTTCAATTCCAAGCATTTCATATGATCCCCTTAGCCTGCCAGGAATAATTTCTGAGCACGGCGCCAGGTGTAACATCTGTGCACTGCTGGTTGTGGCCCATAAACCAAAAAAATAAAATTTGAGTTGGGTTAACAGTATACTGGGTAAAGCCTTCGTTGCATGATCCTGACTCAGGTTAATCCTTGGCTAATCACCTGTTTTCAAGACTTCCAGGAGTAATTTCTGAGTGCACAAAAAGGAGTAACCCTTAAGCACTACCAGGTCTGGTGCAAAAATATTAAAAGACAGAAAGAGGAAAATGAAAACTGATAACAATATTTTCTTTTTTTTCTTTTGGTTTTTGGGCCACACCCTGTGACGCTCAGGGGTTACTCCTGACTATGCGCTCAGAAGTTGCTCCTGGCTTGGGGGACCATATGGGACACTGGGGATCGAACCGCGGTCCGTTCAAGGCTATCGCAGGCAAGTCAGGCACCTTACATCTTGCGCCACCGCCCGGCCCCGAACAATATTTTCTTAAGTAATGCAGAAACATGTTCTGTTCTAGGCTTCCTCAGAGAGGGATTGAGCAGAGGCAAAAACAGAAAGCAGTTTTGCATGCAGGCCCCTCCCTCCTCTGGGTCAGGGCAGGGATAAGAGCTGGGATAGAGCCAGGCCCAGGAGGCAGCACTCTGGGGCATCTCCATCATGAGCTGGGCTCTTCTCCTCCTTTGCCTCCTCAGTCAGGGCACAGGTGAGTCTAACAGTCCTGAGCACATTTGGACTTAGCATTTTTTCCCCTTCCTTGGCTCACCTGTATTCAGCTTGAACTCAACAGTGTTTTATCTTTTTATTTTCAGGGATCTGGGCCCAGTCAGCCCTGTCTCAACCTCCCTCAATGTCTGGGACACCGGGACAGACAGTGTCCATCACCTGTCAAGGAACCAGCAATGACATTGGAGGATATAGTTATGTTTCCTGGTACCAGCAGCAGGAGCACACAGCCCCCAAACTGCTGATTTATTATGTCAACCGTCGGCCCTCAGGGATCCCCGATCGATTCTCAGGCTCCAAGGCTGGCAACACAGCATCCCTGACCATCTCTGGGGTCATGCCTGAGGACGAGGCTGATTATTATTGTGCCTCATATACGAGTAGTAACACTCTGCACAGTGGTTCATGGTCATAGGGAAGTGAGACAAAAACTTGCTCTGTGCTTTCTTTTGCTTCTTCTATTCTAAACTTAGATTTTAATTTTAAATATTATTTTGAAATTAAATATTTACAAATCATTCTCATAAAGCACAATATTCTCCATATCATTTATTTACAAATTTTTAAATAAATGTTCACATTACTTTATTTTCTCTTGTAATCCCTATAATTTCCAAACATTTATTTTAGACAGTGAAAATGAACCTTTTGTCATGGGCCCAATGTTCACAGTCATTCAAAAGAATATTTCTATTAAAATGTGATATTTATTTTGAGTGCAGAATATCCTGTATGTGATTTTTTGCTCTTCATATCTTCAGTACAAGCATTACATATTTGCAGAGTATTTCAGAACCTGTAAAGACCGGCCCAAAGTTAGCCATTGATGAATATGTGACATGAGTAAGGATAGACAAAGTTTGCCACAACCTTAGTAAAATAACAAAGAAATGCAACAAGGAACATTTGCAGGAGAAAAATGTTTACATTTAAGGGCCTAATTCTCTCCTCAAGTGAGGAAACAAGAACTACAAGTCTGAACCAAATGCTTTAATTTTTTTCCTGGCTCATTTCCTAATGGGTTCTTATAATTTCCCTGTTGAGAAAAGGAGTGGTTTGGTATTGACGGGTCATGTGCATTGTAGAATAAAGTGAAAAGGCAAACCAATTCCATAGTGCAGTGTATCTAGTGTGTCAAACTTATTCTATATTACTATTATCTGGATCTAATTTGTATTCATGATGGTTTTCCCAAAGACATTACTGGAAACACTTGTTGATGAAGCAAAACTAAGTATATTATACAACAAGTGTGATACCATATTGTCAGTGTAAGGAAAATGTAAGAAATTTTTTTTATTTCATTTTGTTCTTTGTTTTATTTGTTCTTTTGGAAGCCATACTTTGTGCTCAGAGGCTAACTCCTGGTTCTCAGAAATTACTCTTTGTGGACTCAGATATGGGGTGCCAGGATTGAACCCAGGTCTGCCACATGCAATGTAAGTGCTCTATCCTGTGTACTATCTCTTTCAGCTCATCCCCAGTTTTGTTATTAATAATTTTTATTTTGATCAAATGGGTTCCAAATCATTCACAGTAGTATTTTAGGTACATAGTGACATTGAATCAGGGGCATTCTCACCACCAATGTTGTTCTCTCTTCACACTTGTTCCCAGCATGCATCCCATATTGCCCCTCATTTACCCCCCCCCCCCCCCGCACTGCTATTATAAGTGGAAATTATTTCAATGTCTTTAATTTTTCTTAAAACCCATAGATAATTGAGACTATTCTGTGTCTCTCTCCCTCTTCCTCTGACTAATTTCACTCAGCATAATAGATTCCATGTACATCCATGTATAGGAAAGTTTCATGACTTCATCTCTCCGGATGGCTGCATAATATTCTATTGTGTATATGGACCACAGTTTCTTAAGCCATTCATATGCTGAAGACATCTGGTTGTTTCCAGACTCTAGCTATTGGAAATAGTGCTGAGATGAATATAGGTGTGAGGAAGGGATTTTGGCAATAAAGCTTAAGGCCAAGAGGGGGCAGTAAGAGGCTGTACTTGGAAAGAATCTTGTGTGTGTGTGTGTGTGTGTGTGTGTGTGTGTGTGTGTGGTTTTTTGGGCCACACCCGTTTGATGCTCAGGTGTTACTCCGGTTATTCACTCAGAAATTGCCCCTGGCTTGGGGGGGACCATATTGGACACAGGGGGATTGAACGGTAGTTCGTTCCTTGGCTAGCGCTTACAAGGCAGACACATTACCTCTAGCGCCACCTCACTGATCCTTTACTGTGTTTTATAAAGAAAGTAAACTAAATAACGCATCAAGAACAGTTTCCATAAGTTTTACCTAAGGGAAAATACGGGTGCACTGTCTCGAATCTACAGAATTTTCTTGAGTCCAAGGACACAGGAAAACAGAAATTTCATTCTTCATTGTTAATGAAATTTGGCTGTCATTCCCCCCTTCTGTGATTTAGAATTTTTATATTCAGATATTTGCTATTTGTATGTTCTTAGTTCTTATCATTGTATTAGGTGTGTACATGGGGTTCTGATCTTGCTGCAGCTTAAATGGCTGCTATTATGATAACTTGATATTACAGACTTTTTATTATTTGTATTATGAAGTATATTATTCCCAAGCCCTTCCTTGTTTGATGTTGAGGTGGTAGTTGTACAATCACTAGGACTCATAGAAACATTGGCCTTGATCCCTTCCAGTCTTCATATAGCTGCACTTAAGGACCAAGTATGTTTTATACTCAGCCTCAGGTTATCCCCAAGGCAGTGATTCCTGGCCTAGTGCCACATTCCTCCATCCCTCATCATTGGGGTTGTACTCGAAAATCTTTGTAGTTTGCACACACCCCTGTGTGTGTTTAGGGTGCAATTGCTTGCAGTTTGAGAATCTAGACACCAAAGAGGCCCATCTGAAATCACAGAGCATCTCAGCTCCTGATGAGCTACAAGGTGAAGTAAAGGTGAAGTAAAGAGTAAGATGTCATTTTATGCAAGTTCTGCATCTTTCTGTGAATATAATCTTTACATACACTCAATGGAAAGATTTGAAAAAAAAAAAACCACTCAAAGATGCTAAAAATACTTATATGTGGCCTAGTCACAAAAAAAGACAAATTGGAAGAAGGTTTCTGTATAACTAGACTTCAAAAAATCCCTATTGTAGGCTTCAAAGTTAGCACAGCAGTAGGGCATTTGCCTTGCAGGTGGCTGACCCAGAACAGACCTGGTTTCAATTCCGAGCATTTAATATGGTCCCCTGAGCCTGCCAGGAGTAATTTCTGAGCACAGAGCCAGGTGTAACATCTGAGCACTTCTGGAGTGGCCCAAAAACAAAAACAAACAAACAAAAAAAAAACAAAAAAAAATTGAGTTGCGTAAACAGTACAATGGATAAGACCTTGTTTGCATGATACTGAGTCAGGTTGAACCTTGGCTAACCACCTGTTTTCCAAGCCTGCTAAGAGTAATTTCTGAGTGCAGAAAAAGGAGTAACCCCTATGCACTACCAGGTCTGGTGCAAAAATATTAAAGGATAGCAAACGGAAAATGTGAAATAATAACAATATTTTTTTAAGTAATGCAAAAACATCTTCTGTTCTAGGCCTCCTTAGAGAGGGGTTGAGCAGAGGCAAAAACCAAAAGCAGTTTTGCATGCAGCCCCTCCCTCCTCTGGGCCAGGACAGAGATAAGAGCTGGGATAGAGCCAGGCCCAGAAGGCAGCACTCAGAGGCATCTCCACCATGAGCTGGGCTCTTCTCCTGCTTAGCCTCCTCAGCCAGGGCACAGGTGAATCTTAGGGAAAGAGCCTTGAGCACATTTGGACTTAGCATTTGTTTCTCCTTCCCTGGCTCACCTGTATTCAGCTTGAACTCAACAGTGTTTTATCTTTTTATTTTCAGGGATCTGGGCCCAGTCAGTCCTGACTCAGCCTCCCTCAATGTCTGGGACACTGGGACAGACAGTCTCCATCACCTGTCAAGGAAACAGCAATGACATTGGGGGATATAATTTTGTTTTCTGGTACCAGCAGAAGGAGCACACAGCCCCCAAAATGCTGATTTATAAAGTCAACCAATGGCCCTCAGGGATCCCCGGTCACTTCTCAGGCTCCAAGGCTGGCAACACAGCATCCCTGACCATCTCTGGGGTCATGCCTGAGGACGAGGCTAATTATTATTGTGCCTCATTATCAAGTATTTACAATCTACACAGTGGTTCATGGTCATAGGGAAGTGAGACAAAAACTTGCTCTGTGCTTTCTTTTGCTTCTTCTATTCTAAACTTAGATTTCAATTTAAATATTATTTTGAAATTAAATATTTACAAATCATTCTCATAAAGCACAATATTCTCTGAATTATTTATTTACAATTTTTTTTTTTTGGTTTTTGGGCCACACCCGGTAACGCTCAGGGGTTACTCCTGGCTATGTTCTCAGAAGTTTGCTCCTGGCTTGGGGGACCATATGGGACACCGGGGGATCGAACCGCGGTCCGTCCAAGGTTAGCGCAGGCAAAGCAGGCACCTTACCTTTAGCGCCACCGCCCGGCCCTATTTACAATTTTTTAAATAATTCTTTACATTACTTTATTTTCTCTTGTAATCCTTATAATTTCCAAACATTTATTTTAGACAGTGAAAATGAACATTTTGTCATGGGCCCAATGTTCACAGTCATTCAAAAGAATATTTCTATTAAAATGTGATATTTATTTTGAGTGCCAGAATATCCCATATGTGATTTTTTGCTCTTCATATCTCCAGTACAAGCATTACATATTTGCAAAGTATTTCAGAACCTGTAAAGACCAGCCCAAAGTTAGCCATTAACGAAAATGTGACATGAGTAAGGATAGACAAAACTTGCAACAACCTTAGTAAAATAACAAAGAAATGCAACAAGGAACATTTGCAGGAGTAAAATGTTCACTATTAGGGGTCTTATTCTCTCCTCAAGTGAGGCAACAAGAACTACAAGTATGAACCAATTTCTTAAATTTTTTCGTTGATCATTTCCTAATGGGTTCTTATAATTTCTCTGTTGAGAAAAGAGTGGTTTGGTATTGACTGGTCATATGCATTGTAGAATAAAGAGAAAAGGCAGACCAATTCCATAGTGCAGTGTATCTAGTGTGTCAAACTTATTCTATATTACTATTATCTGGATCTAATTTGTATTAATGATGGTTTTCCCAAAGACATTACTGGAAACACTTGTTGATGAAGCAAAACTAAGTATATTATACAACAAGTGTGACACCATATTGTCAGTGTAAGGAAAATGTAAGAAATTTTTTTATTTCATTTTGTTTTTTGTTTTATTTGTTCTTTTTGAAGCCATACTTTGTGCTCAGAGGCTAACTTCTGGTTCTCAGAAATTATTCTTTGTGGGCTCAGATATGGGATGCCAGGATTGAACCCAGGTATGCCACATGCAATGTAAGTGCTCTATCCTGTGTACTATCTCTTTCAGCTCATCCCCAGCTTTTTATTAATAATTTTTATTTTGACCAAATGGGTTCCAAATCATTCACAGTAGTATTTTAGATACATAGTGACATTGAATCAGGGGCATTCTCACCACCAATGTTGTTCTCTCTTCACACTTGTTCCCAGCATGCATCCCATATTGCCCCCCATTTGCCCCTCGTGCTGCTAATATAAGTGGAAATTATTTCAATGTCTTTAATTTTTCTTAAAACCCATAGATAATTGAGGCTATTCTGTGTCTCTCTCCTTTTTCCTCTGACTAATTTCACTCAGCATAATAGATTCCATGTACATCCATGTAGAGGAAAATTTTATGACTTCATCTCTTCGGATGGCTCCATAATATTTTATTGTGTATATGGACCACAGTTTCTTTTTTTTTAATTTATTATTTTTAATTATGAGAACAAAGATGCAAAGAAAGAGGAGAAGGTAAAGTTACAGTGGAAGGACAATCACCCATAACATAATTCTCAGAAGTCCCCTTGCTGATATCTTAACTTTGAACTTTCAGCCAAAGAACATTATGTTAAATAAGACAGAATTCATGTACAATTACTTTTTCCGTCAAGTCCCCAGATTGTAACACATTATAATATTTCTTAACAGCACACAAGGCAATTTAAAGCCATAAAACTTACATAACTCCTTAAACATTACAGGCATAGTATTTTTTTACATTTCCATATACATGCATATTAGCTTAAGTTAACCTCATATTTTAAGTGGGTTCTTTTTAAGGATTAGAGTCAAAGGAGCACAGTAAAAATGGTGTTATAGTGGCAATTGTTGTTTTCATAGGCCCTCCAAAATATGAGGGACATGGAAAGGAATAATCTTGGTCTAAATACAAAGAGACCCGACCCCTGAGGTTTCCTGGCACAAGACCAACTCTAGGCTCCAGGCAAGCTAGATCGTCCGTTCCAAGCATTGTCTGTAGTGCCAACACACTTTTATTTTTCAAACAGTCTATTGTTGGTATCATGTTTCTGTATTAAAGATCCTGGAATCTGCATATCCTACATTGAAGTTAGGATGTGGAGTGTCCTCTCGTTTCACCTCACAATCAAAGGGCAATGCAGGGAGCCCTGTCCTGTAAGCAGGTTGTTGTTGTTGTTAAGTCTTCACAGTGTTAAGGGAAGTCTCTTTTGAGCAGGTCGATGTCTGAGCAGTGTAGGGGACCACAGTTTTTTAAGCCATTCATCTATTGAAGACATCTGGTTGTTTCCAGATTCTGGCTATTGGAAATAGTGCTGAGATGAATATAGGTGTGGGGAAGGGATTTTGGCAATACAGCGTAAGGCCATGAGGGGGCAGTAAGAGCCTGTATTTGGAAATAATCTTTACTGTGTGTTTTTTTGTTTTTTGTTTTTTTTTGGGGGGGGGCACACCCGTTTGATGCTCAGGGGTTACTCCTGGCTATGCGCTCATAAATAGCCCCTGGCTTTGGGGGACCATATGGGATGCAGGGGGATCGAACCGTGGTTCGTTCCTTGGCTAGCGCTTGAAAGGCAGACACCTTACTTCTAGCACCACCTCACTGACCCTTTTACTGTGTTTTATAAAGGAAGTAAACTAAATAACGCATCAAGAACAGTTTCCATAAGTTTTACCTAAGGGAAAATAAGGGTGCACTGTCTCAAATCTACAGAATTTTCTTGAGTCCAAGGACACAGAAAAACAGAAAGTTCACTCTTCATTGTTAATTAAATTTGGCTGTCATTCCCCCTTGTCTTCTGTGATTTAGAATTTATATATTCAGATATTTACTATTTGTATGTTCTTAGTTCTTATCGTTGCATTAGGTGGATACATGGTGTTCTGATCTTGCCACAGCTTAAATGGCTTCTATAATGATAACTTGACATTTTAGTCTTTTTATTATTAGTATTATGAAGTATATTATTCCCAAGCCCTTCCTTGTTTGATGTTGAGGTGGTAGTTGTACAATCACTAGGACTCATAGAAACACTGGCCTTGATCCCTTCCTGTCTTCAAAGAAGCTGCACTTAAGGTCCAAGTATTTTCTATACTCAGCCTCACGTGTTCCCCAAGGCAGTGATTCCTGGCCTAGTGGCACATTCTTCCATCCCTCATCATTTGGATTGTTTTCCAAAATCTTTGGAGTTTGCACACACCCCTGGATGTGTTTAGGGTGGATTTGCTTGCAGTTTGGGAATCTAGACAGCAAAGAGGCCCATCTGAAATCACAGAGTATCTCAGATCATGATGAGCTAGAAGGCTTTAGGTGAAATAAAGAGTAAGATGTCATTTTATGCAAGTTCTGCATCTTTCTATGAATATAATCTTTACATACACTCAATGGATAGATTTGAAAGATAGCCACCATAAGATGCTGAAAACATTTATCTGTGGCCTAGTCACAAAAATAAGAGAAATTGGAAGAAGGTTCCTGGATAACTATTCAAAAAATCCATATTATAGGCTGCAATGGTAGCACAGCAGTAGGGCCTTTGCCTTGCAGGTGGCTGACCCAGAACAGACCTGGTTTCAATTCCAAGCATTTCATATGATCCCCTTAGCCTGCCAGGAATAATTTCTGAGCACAGAGCCAGGTGTAACATCTGAGCACTGCTAGTTGTGGCCCATAAACCAAAAAAAAAAATTGAGTTGGGTTAACAGTTTAGTGGGTAAAGCCTTCTTTGCATGATCCTGACTCAGGTTAATCCTTGGCTAATCACCTGTTTTCAAGACTGCCAGGAGTAATTTCTGAGTGCAGAAAAAAGGAGTAACCCTTAAGCACTACCAGGTCTGGTGCAAAAATATTAAAAGACAGAAAGAGGAAAATGAAAACTGATAATAATATTTTCTTAAGTAATGCAGAAACATGTTCTGTTCTAGGCTTCCTCAGAGAAGGATTGAGCAGAGGCAAAAACAGAAAGCAGTTTTGCATGCAGGCCCCTCCCTCCTCTGGGTCAGGGCAGGGATAAGAGCTGGGATAGAGCCAGGCCCAGGAGGCAGCACTCTGGGGCATCTCCATCATGAGCTGGGCTCTTCTCCTCCTTTGCCTCCTCAGTCAGGGCACAGGTGAGTCTAAGAGTCCTGAGCACATTTGGACTTAGCATTTTTTTCCCCTTCCTTGGCTCTCCTGTATTCAGCTTGAACTCAACAGTGTTTTATCTTTTTATTTTCAGGGATCTGGGCCCAGTCAGCCCTGTCTCAGGCTCCCTCAATGTCTGGGACACCGGGACAGACAGTCTCCATCACCTGTCAAGGAACCAGCAATGACATTGGGAGATATGATGGTGTTTCCTGGTACCAGCAGCAGGAGCACACAGCCCCCAAACTGCTGATTTATTATGTCAACCGTCGGCCCACAGGGATCCCTGATCGCTTCTCAGGCTCCAAGTCTGGCAACACAGCATCCCTGACCATCTCTGGGGTCATGCCTGAGGACGAGGCTGATTATTATTGTGCCTCATATACGGGTAGTAACACTCGGCACAGTGGTTCATGGTCATAGGGAAGTGAGACAAAAACTTGCTCTGTGCTTTCTTTTGCTTCTTCTATTCTAAACTTAGATTTCAATTTTAAATATTATTTTGAAATTAAATATTTACAAATCATTCTCATAAAGCACAATATTCTCCGTATCATTTATTTACAAATTTTTAAATAAATGTTCACATTACTTTATTTTCTCTTGTAATCCCTATAATTTCCAAACATTTATTTTAGACAGTGAAAATGAACCTTTTGTCATGGGCCCAATGTTCACAGTCATTCAAAAGAATATTTCTATTAAAATGTGATATTTAGTTTGAGTGCCAAAATATCCCATATGTGATTTTTTGCTCTTCATATCTTCAGTGCAAGCATTACATATTTGCAAAGTATTTCAGAACCTGTAAAGACCGGCCCAAAGTTAGCCATTGATGAAGATGTGACATGAGTAACGATAGATAAAGTTTGCAACAACCTTAGTAAAATAACAAAGAAATGCAACAAGGAACATTTGTAGGAGTAAAGTGTTCACTATTAAGGGCCTTATTCTCTCCTCAAGTGAGGCAACAAGAACTACAAGTCTGAACCAAATGCTTTAATTTTTTTCCTGGCTCATTTCCTAATGGGTTCTTATAATTTCTCTGTTGAGAAAAGGAGTGGTTTGGTATTGACGGGTCATATGCGTTGTAGAATAAAGTGAAAAGGCAGACCAATTCCATAGTGCAGTGTATCTAATGTGTCTAACTTATTCTATATTACTATTATCTGGATCTAATTTGTATTAATGATGGTTTTCCCAAAGACATTACTGGAAACACTTGTTGATGAAGCAAAACTAAGTATATTATACACCAAGTGTGACACCATATTGTCAGTGTAAGGAAAATGTAAGAAATTTTTTTATTTCATTTTGTTTTTTGTTTTATTTGTTCTTTTTGAAGCCATACTTTGTGCTCAGAGGCTAACTTCTGGTTCTCAGAAATTATTCTTTGTGGGCTCAGATATGGGATGCCAGGATTGAACCCAGGTATGCCACATGCAATGTAAGTGCTCTATCCTGTGTACTATCTCTTTCAGCTCATCCCCAGTTTATTTTATTAATAATTTTTATTTTGATCAAATGGGTTCCAAATCATTCGCAGTAGTATTTTAGATACATAGTGACATTGAATCAGGGGCATTCTCATCACCAATGTTGTTGTCTCTTCACACTTGTTCCAAGCATGCATCCCATATTGCCCATCATTTGCCACTGCACTGCTAATATAAGTGGAAATTATTTTAATGTCTTTAATTTTTCTTAAAACCCATAGATAATTGAGACTATTTTGTGTCTCTCTCCCTCTTCCTCTGACTAATTTCACTCAGCATAATAGATTCCATGTACATCCATATAGAGGAAAATTTCATAACTTCCTCTCTCCGGATAGCTGCATAATATTCTATTGTGTCTTTCCTTCTTCCTCTGACTAATTTCACTCAGCATAATTGATTCCATGTACATCCATATATAGAAAAATTTCATGACTTTCATCTCTCGGGATAGCTGCATAATATTCTATTGTGTATATGGACCATAATTTCTTTTTTTTAATTTTTTTATTTTGAATTATGAGAACAAAAGATGCAAAGAAAGAAGACAAGGTAAAGTTACAGTGGAAGGATAATCACCCATAACATAATTATCAGAAGAAGTCCCCTTGCTGATATCTTAACTTTGAACTTTCAGCCAAAGAACGTTAAGATAAATAAAACAGAATCCATGTACAATTACTTTGTCCCTCAAGTCCCCAGATTGTAGCACATTATAATATTTCTTAACAGCACACAAGGCAATCTAAAGCCATAAAACTTACATAACTCCTTAAACTTTAGAGGCATAGTATTTTTTACATTTCCATGTACATGCATATTAGCTTAAGTTAACCTCAAATTTTAAGTGGGTGCATTTTAAGGATTAGAGTCAAAGGAGCACAGTAAAAACGGTGTTAGAGTGGCAATTGTTTGCATAGGCCCACCAAAATATGAGGGACATGGAAAGGAATAACCTTGGCCTAAATACAAAGAGACCCGACCCCTGAGGTTTCCTGGCTCAAGACGAACTCTAGGCTCCAGGCAAGCTCCAGGATCGTCCGTTCCAAGCATTGTCTGTAGTGCCAACACACTTTTATTTTTCACACAGTCTGTTGTTGGTATCATGTTTCTGTATTAAAGATCCTGGAATCTGCATATCCTACATTGAAGTCAGAATGTGGAGCGACCTCTCGTTTCACCTCACAATCAAAAGGCAATGCAGGGAGCCCTGTCCTGTAAGCAGGTTGTTGTTGTTGTTAAGTCTTCACAGTGTTAAAGTCTCTTTTGAGCAGGTCGATGTCTAAGCAGTGTAGGGGACCACAGTTTCTTAAGCCATTCATCTGTTGAAGGCATTTGGTTGTTTCCAGATTCTGGCTATTGGAAATAGTGCTGAGATGAATATAGGTGTGGGGAAGGGATTTTGGCAATACAGCGTAAGGCCATGAGGGGGCAGTAAGAGCCTGTATTTGGAAATAATCTTTACTGTGTGTGTGTGTGTGTGTGTGTGTGTGTTTTGGGCCACACCCGTTTGATGCTCAGGGATTACTCTTGGCTATGTGCTCAGAAATAGCCCCTGGCTTGTGGGGACCATATGGGATGCAGGGGGATCGAACCGTGGTTTGTTCCTTTGGCTAGTAAGGCAGACACCTTACTTCTAGCGCCACATCACTGACCCTTTTACTGTGTTTTATAAAGGAAGTAAACTAAATAACGTATCAAGAACAGTTTCCATAAGTTTTACCTAAGGGAAAATAAGGTGCACTCTCTCAAATCTACAGAATTTTCTTGAGTCCAAGGACACAGGAAAACAGAAACTTCACTCTTCATTGTTAATTAAATTTGGCTGTCATTCCCCCCTTGTCTTCTGTGATTTAGATTTTTTATATTCAGATATTTACTATTTGTATGTTCTTAGTTCTTATCATTCCATTAGGTAGATACATGGTGTTCTGATCTTGCTACAGCTTAAATGGCTGCTAATAATGATAACTTGACATTTTAGTCTTTTTATTATTTGTATTATGAAGTATATTATTCCCAAGCCCTTCCTTGTTTGATGTTGAGGTGGTAGTTGTACAATCACTAGGACTCATAGAAACACTGCCTTTGATCCCTTCCTGTCTTCAAAGAAGCTGCACTTAAGGCCCAAGTATTTTCTATACTCAGCCTCACATGCTCACCAAGGCAGTGATTCCTGGCCTAGTGGCACATTCTTCCATCCCTCATCATTTGGATTGTTTTCCAAAATCTTTGGAGTTTGCACACACTCCTGGATGTGTTTAGGGTGGAATTGCTTGCAGTTTGGGAATCTAGACAGCAAAGAGGCCCATCTGAAATCACAGAGTATCTCAGATCATGATGAGCTAGAAGGCTTTAGGAGAAATAAAGAGTAAGATGTCATTTTATGCAAGTTCTGCATCTTTCTATGAATATAATCTTTACATACACTCAATGGGTAGATTTGAAAGATAGCCACCAAAAGATGCTGAAAACATTTATCTGTGGCCTAGTCACAAAAGAAAAGACAAATTGGAAGAAGGTTCCTGGATAACTAGACTATTCAAAAAATCTATATTGTTGGATGCAAAGGTAGTACAGCAGTAGGGCATTTGCCTTGCAGGTGGCTGACCCAGAACAGACTGGTTTCAATTCCTACCATTTCATATGGTCCTCTGAGCCTGCCATGAGTAATTTCTGAGCACAGAGCCAGGTGTAACATCTGAGCACTGCTGTATGTGGCCCAAAAACCAAAAAATTTGAGTTGGGTTAACAGTATAGTGGGTAAGGCCTTGTTTGCATGATCCTGACTCAGGTTGATCCTTGGCTAATTACCTGTTTTTCAAGACTGTCAGGAGTAATTTCTTTTTTTTTTTTTTTTTATAATTTTTTTATTTTGAATTATGAGAACAAAAGATGCAAAGAAAGAGGATAAGGTAAAGTTACAGTGGAAGGACAATCATCCATAACATAATTATCAGAAGAAGTCCCCTTGCTGATATCTTAACTTTGAACTTTCACCAAAGAAAGTTAAGATAAATAAAACAGAATCCATGTGCAATTACTTTGTCCCTCAAGTCTCCAGATTGTAGCACATTATAATATTTCTTAACAGCACACAAGGCAATCTAAAGCCATCAAACTTACGTAACTCCTTAAACATTAGAGGCATAGTATTTTTTACATTTCCATGTACATGCATATTAGCTTAAGTTAACCTCAAATTTTAAGTGGGTGCGTTTTAAGGATTAGAGTCAAAGGAGCACAGTAAAAACGGTGTTAGAGTGGCAATTGTTGTTTGCATAGGCCCACCAAAATATGAGAGGCATGGAAAGGAATAACCTTGGCCTAAATACAAAGAGATCCTACCCCTGAAGTTTCCTGGCATAAGACCAGCTCTAGGCCTCAGGAAAGTTATCGTTCGATCCAAGACTTTGTCTGTAGTGCCAACACACTTTTCACACAGTCTCTGTTGTTGGTCTCATGTTTCTGTATTAAAGATTCTGGAATCTGCATGTCCTACATTGAAGTCATGATGTGGAGTGCCTTCTCGTTTCACCTCACCATGAAAGGGCAATGCAGGAAGCCCTTTCCTGTAAGCAGGTTGTTGTTGTTAAGTCTTCTCAGTGTTAAGGGAAGTCTCTTTTGAGCAGGACGATGTCTGAGCAGTGGTAGGGTCTTCCGTGGTACAGGATTGCTTCCAGGTGATGTTATAGACAAACCTCACAATTAAGGGGCAATACAGCAAGCCCTGTCCAGTAAGCAGGTCTTTGTTCTTGTTGTCTTCTCAGTGTTAAGGGGTGTTTCTTTTGAGTAGATGTCAGAGCAGCTGTAGGGTCTTTCCTGGTACAGGAATGCCACCAGGTGATGTTATATACAACCTTGGATGTTTTGTAAATGTCTTCTGTAGATCAAGGGGTGAATGGAGAATGTCCATTCTTCTGAGGCCTGTGCCAGGTCTTTATGTCAATGTTCAGGGTGTAAGGTCTCATTGCACTACAAGATTTTTATTAGATAAGAACTTATTGGTATGTATAGTATTTTTCCATGTTAGTGTGCCTACGCAAACAAGATATAAAGCCACGTGGTGCTATCAGATATATGGGGGCATTAGAACATTTCCAACAAGACCCATGACTTGGTTCAAACATAAGTATTAAACTGAGGGATTCTTTCACACCAAATTCCATATTGAGCAGTTCACAAAGAGAAGATAAAAAACATGGGGGGGGGATCATCATTGTATAAGAAAGTATTTAGCAAAAGTTATAGCCGTCAAAGAAAACACCCATAAAATGTTGAAAAGATATGTGTCCTTTTTATGCCTTTTAAAATAGTTGGGTGGGTGTTAACTCTAGGGCACCACTTTGGTCTGTGACTTAGGACTCAACAGTGCTTAAGTTAGAAAGGGTATAAAAGGAGTAATGATGATAGGAGTTAAAGAAGTTAAAGAGAAATATGAAATTATGAAGGGGTATGCAAAAGGGCAGAGTAAAAAATAGACATTCTGCATACATACAAACATAATTCAATGATAGTGAGTACTATTAAAGTTTCTTGTGAGAGTACTATTACAGTTTCTTGTGAGAGTACTATTAATGTATCTTGTGAGAGTACTATTAATGTTTCTTGTGAGAGTATTATTAATGTTTCTTCTGAGAGTACTATTAATGTTTCTTGTGAGAGTACTATTAATGTTTCTTGTGAGAGTACTATTAATGTTTCTTGTGCGCGCGGGGGCGATAGCCCCCCGCGCGATTTTGAAAATGTAGACTGGACAGAGATTACCAGTGCCAGCCAAACCTCCTCCTGCTAGACTCCCGGCTCCCAGGAAGGAGAGATCCTTCAAGAAGCTGGGAGACCAGAAGCTCAGAGCCCCACCCGGACCCTCCCTAAGGAGCCGCATGGATGGTGGGGGAAGGCCTAGGGTACCTTCAAGCTCCACCAAGGGACCCAACTCACCGGCCTGCCCAGGCGTGTGGCCCGGGGAAGCCCTGGAGATCTGGAGCAAGGCGGCAGAGGGGTGCTGGGGTTACCCAAGTCCCGCACCCCCCCTAGGCCTGGCCAAGCAGGCCTCCGGCATGGCGGGGGCCTGCCAAACCTCCTCCTGCTAGACTCCCGGCTCCCAGGAAGGAGAGATCCTTCAAGAAGCTGGGAGACCAGAAGCTCAGAGCCCCACCCGGACCCTCCCTAAGGAGCCGCATGGATGGTGGGGGAAGGCCTAGGGTACCTTCAAGCTCCACCAAGGGACCCAACTCACCGGCCTGCCCAGGCATGTGGCCCGGGGAAGCCCTGGAGATCTGGAGCAAGGCGGCAGAGGGGTGCTGGGGTTACCCAAGTCCCGCACCCCCCCTAGGCCTGGCCAAGCAGGCCTCCGGCATGGCGGGGGCCTGCCAAACCTCCTCCTGCTAGACTCCCGGCTCCCAGGAAGGAGAGATCCTTCAAGAAGCTGGGAGACCAGAAGCTCAGAGCCCCACCCGGACCCTCCCTAAGGAGCCGCATGGATGGTGGGGAAGGCCTAGGGTACCTTCAAGCTCCACCAAGGGACCCAACTCACCGGCCTGCCCAGGCGTGTGGCCCGGGGAAGCCCTGGAGATCTGGAGCAAGGCGGCAGAGGGGTGCTGGGGTTACCCAAGTCCCGCACCCCCCCTAGGCCTGGCCAAGCAGGCCTCCGGCATGGCGGGGGTCTGCCAAACCTCCTCCTGCTAGACCAGGAGTAATTTCTGAGTGCAGAAAAAGGAGTAACCCCTAAGCACTACCAGGTCTGGTGCAAAAATATTAAAAGATAGAAAGAGGAAAATGAAAACTGATAACAACATTTTCTTGTTTTGTTTTGTTTTGTTTTTGGGTCTCACCCGGCAGTGCTCAGGGGTTATTCCTGGCTCCATGCTCAGAAATTGCTCCTGGCAAGCACAGGGGACCATATGGGACGCCGGGATTCGAACCGATGACCTTCTGCATGAAAGGCAAACGCCTTACCTTCATGCTATCTCTCCGGCCCCACATTTTCTTAAGTAATGCGTAACATCTTCTGTTCTAGGCTTCCTCAGAGAGGGATTGAGCAGAGGCAAAAACAGAAAGCAGTTTTGCATGCAGACCCCTCCCTCCTCTGGGCCAGGGCAGGGATAAGAGCTGGGATAGAGCCAGGCCCAGAAGGCAGCACTCTGGGGCATCTCCACCATGAGCTGGGCTCTTCTCCTCCTTTGCCTCCTCAGTCAGGGCACAGGTGAGTCTAAGAGCCCTAAGCACATTTGGACTTAGCATTTTTTCCCCTTCCCTGGCTCACCTGTATTCAGCTTGAACTCAACAGTGTTTTATCTTTTTATTTTTAGGGATCTGGGCCCAGTCAGCCCTGACTCAGCCTCTCTCAATGTCTGGGACACAGGGACAGACAGTCTCCATCACCTGTCAAGGAACCAGCAATGACATTGGGATATATAATTATGTTTCCTGGTACCAGCAGCAGGAGAACACAGCCCCCAAAATGCTGATTTATTATGTCCACAGTCGGCCCTCAGGGATCCCCGATCGCTTCTCAGGCTCCAAGTCTGGCAACACAGCATCCCTGACCATCTCTGGGGTCATGCCTGAGGACGAGGCTGATTATTATTGTGCCTCATATACGATTAGTAAAACTCGGCACAGTGGTTCATGGTCATAGGGAAGTGAGACAAAAACCTGCTCTGTGCTTTCTTTTGCTTCTTCTATTCTAAACTTACATTTCAATTTTAAATATTATTTTGAATTTATATATTTACATATCATTCTCATAAAGCACAATATTTTCCATATCAGTTATTTACAAATTTTAGTATATTTTTTATATTTACCTTTTTCATTTGCTCTTGTAATCACTATAATTTACAATTATTTCTTTTAGATAGCGAAAATGAACATTTTGTAATGGGCCCAATGCTCACAGTCATTCAAAAGAATATTTTTATCAAAATGTGATATTTATTTTGAGTACTAGAATATCCTATATGTGATTTTTTGCTCTTCCTATTTCCTGTACAAGCATTATATATTTGCAAAGTATTTCAGAACCTGTTAAGGCCTGCCCAAAGTTAGCCATTAACGAAAATGTTATTTGAGTAAGGATAGACAAAGCTTTCAACAACTTTAAATAACAAATAAAAAGTAATAAAGAAATACAATAAGGAACAAATAAAAATAAGATAAATAACAAATACAAAATGGCAAAGAAATGCAATAATAACAAACAAATAAAAATAAAGAACAAAGGAAAAATAACAAAGAAATGCAATAAGGAACATTTGCAGGAGTACAATGTTCACTATTATGAGTCTTATTCCCTTCTCTGGTGAGGCAATAAAACTACAAGTATGAACCAAATACTTTACTTTTTTCCTGGCTCATTTCCTAAAGGATTGTTATAATTTCTCTGTTGAGCAAAGGGGTGGTGTGATATTGACTTGGGTCATATGCATTGTAGAATAAAGTGAAAAGGCAGAACAATTCCATAGTGCAGAATGTCTAATGTGTTCAAACTTATTCTATATTACTATTATCTGGGTCCAATTTGTATTAATGATGGTTTTCCCAAAGATGTTACTGGAAATACTTGTTGATGAAGCAAAACTAAGTATGTTAGACCTATACAACAAGGGTGACACCATATTGTCAGTGTAAGGAAAATGTAAGAAAATTTTTTTATTTCATTTTATTTTTGGCTTTTATTTGTTCTTTTTGAAGCCATACTTGGTGCTCAGAAGTTAAGTCCTGGTTCTCAGAAATCACTGTTTGTGCGCTCAGATATGGGATGCCAGGATTGAACCCAGGTCTGCCACATGCAAGGTAAGTGCCCTATCCTCTGTACTATCTCTTTCAGCTCATCTCCAGGTTTGTTTGTTTTTTTAATTAATAATTTTTATTTTGACCAAAGTGGATTGCAAATCATTCACAGTAGTATTTTAGGTACATAGTGATATTGAATCAGGGACATTTCTACTGCCAATCTTGTCTTCTCTCTACCCCTGTTCCCAGCGTGCATCCTATAGTGCCCCTCCTTTGCTTCCTGGGCTGCTAGTATAAGTGGTCCATTCTGTGTCTAGCTTGTTTTATTTGTTGTAGATTGGGTATCGATTCTGTTGTTGTTGGCTTTGGATTTGGTGTTTAAGTCTGATCATTTTTCATTTCTACTCAATGTTCATACAACTGTTTGGTCTTGGTGTCCTCCATTATTTCCCCCTCAATTTTTGAGGCAGAACAAGATGTTTAAGTTATGCAGTTCTGTTTGAAGGTAAGAAAAACAAACAAAAATATAAATAAAAAGAAAGGTCCGGAGAGATAGCATGGAGGTAAGGTGTTTGCCTTTCATGCAGAAGGTCATTGGTTCGAATCCTGGCATCCCATTTGCACCCCTGAGCCTGCCAGGAGCAATTTCTAAGCGTGGAGCTAGGAGTAACCCCTGAGCACTGCCAGGTGTGCCCCCAAAACAAAAACAAAAACAAAAACAAAATGAAAAAACGGGGGTCAAAAATTCAAACAAGCAAAAAACAGGTGGAGTCCTTCTAGAGATTATAAAAATCAGTTTAAGAAAAGAAAGGGTGGACCCGGAGAGATAGCACAGCGATGTTTGCCTTGCAATCAGCCGATCCAGCACCTAAGGTGGTTGGTTCGAATCCCAGTGTCCCATATAGTCCCCCGAGCCTGCCAGGAGCTATTTCTGAGCAGACAGCAGGAGTAATCCCTGAGCACCACCAGGTGTGGCCAAAAACCAAAAAAAAAAAAAAAAAAAAAAAAAAGTAGAAGAAAAGAAAGGGAAAAAGGAAGGAAGGAAAACATAAAAATCATACCAAAATTTTCAATTCCCCCCCAAAACACAAAACCAAACCAAAACCAAGACAAACAAACACAAAAACCTCAAAAGCACCACTGCAATAAAGACAACAACCAAACACTAAGCACGGTCATGAAATAAAGACAAATCAAAATTTTAATATCTGCTGCATCTTATATTTGATTCTAACTGAATATGTAGGACTATATAGTCATACAAAATAATGAATTAATAAGATATTGAGTAATTAATTGAGATATTGAGAAATTGAGTAAATTTGTATGTATACCTATAAATTTTGAAAGATTTTTGATACCATTCATATTTCATTGAATAAGTTCTTTAAGACATGAAATTCAATATTTTCTTATTTTCTTACATTAATACATCCATTTATATTTTTATTCCATAACATATTTTTCTTCGAAAGAAACTTTTTTTATTTATTTGGTTTTTGGGCCACACCTGGTTATGCTCAGCGATTATTCCTGACTATGTGCTTTGAAATCGCTCCTGGCTTGGGGGACCATATGGGGCACTGAGGGATTGAACCTCAGTCTTCTGTCCTAGGCTAGTGCAGGGAAGGCAGACTCCTTACCTCTAGCGCCTCCAAACAAGCCCCAAAAGAAACTTCTGATATACAGTTCCTTCTAAGATCACTTCTCCTTTGTATCTCATCTAAATAACTTCACATTCAGTGTCAATGAATTTTCCTGTTCACTTCATATTAATTATTTCATAAATGAGGTGATAGTTTTTACAATTTTATTACAATATTTTCTACATTTATTCAACTGAAAATCACATCAGAAACTTTGCTATGGATAAATAATAGTACTTTCTATGACTATAATTCATTTTGATAATTCATTTACTACATGATATATTAGTCAATGAATAAAATTAGCATCAATTTTTTGTTTTTTCATTCATTGTCCAGAAGCAAACTGACACTTTCCAATCGAGCCAGAATATCCTAAATTCACCCATGATAAGGGCATCTACATAAAAATACACTTTGATTGAATTTTCTTTTTTTTCTTTTTTGTTTCTGGGGCCACACCCGTTTGATGCTCAGAGGTTACTCCCAGCTAAGCGCTCAGAAATTGCCCCTAACTTGGGGGAACCATATGGGACGCCGGGGGATCGAACCGCAGTCCTTCCTTGGCTAGCGCTTGCAAGGCAGATACCTTACCTCTAGTGCCACCTCGCCGGCCCCTGAATTTTCATTTTAATTTTATGCTGACAAAAGTCTATCCATTTTTGTGGTGATTTACCACACAATAGAGTCAGCCTGATTGGTACCTTTTACCTCTGTAACAAAGAATATGAAAGATTAGGACTGTGGCAAGCTTATCCTGGACATTCTCAAGAAAGGGGACAGGCTGGCCATTTACTGAGTACAATATCTCCTTCTGAAACAGGTACGCCATTGTTTATGCTAACAGGTAATTTAAAACAATTAGCAGGAACACGAATAGCAAAGGCTAGAATATTGACATGGTTCTGTCCTTAGGATAATAATTGCGAACTCTGAAGTCAGAGTATTCAGTTCTGTTTCCTGTCCTGGCTCACATTTGCAGCCTTCACCATCTTACCATTTTACCCAGAGGATCATTCCTACCTTGGGGATGTTGTGAGGGCAACAATCTCCCACAGTGCTCATTAGTGTGATTCCCAAACTCTTCTCTTTCTAGAGAAACCCACACCTGGCCTACATCTGTCTGTGGATCATGACAATTTTGCCTCTAATAGTGTTGAGGACAGATCATGGAAGGATGCAAAATAGTCTGAACTCTCTCCTTTCTCTAGAGACTGAACATAAATATTCCTATCAGATTTTTTTTTTTTTTTTGGTTTTTGGGCCACACCCGGTAACGCTCAGGGGTTACTCCTTGCTATGTGCTCAGAAGTTGCTCCTGGTTTGGGGGACCATATGGGACGCCAGGGGATCGAACCGCGGTCCGTCCAAGGTTAGCACAGGCAAGGCAGGCACCTTACCTTTAGCGCCACCGCCCAGCCCCCCTATCAGATTTTTGACTACATCATTCTGCTCTTTTCTATGTCTTATATGAATATCTCTTTTATTGCTATTTTTGGAAGTCACATATCTTCTTCCCATTCTATTATTGGACCCTATTTTTTTCTCCTTCTTTTGTTTCTTTTTTTCTTTTGACCCTATATATTTCTGGGAATCTTTTTTTCCTTTTGGGATTTTGTTTGTTTGTTTGTTTTTGGGTCACACCTGGAAACGCTCAGGGGTTACTCCTAGCTCTATGCTCAGAAATTGCTCCTGGCAGGCTCGGGGGACCATATGGGATGCCGGGATTCAAACCACCAACCTTCTGTGTGCAAGGCAAATGCCTTACCTCAATGCTATCTCTCTGGCTTCTGGGATTCTTTTTGATTTAAAAAATTATTTAATTAATATGAGATATAATGACAATGTTGTTCATGATTGAATTTTAATCACACAAATGCCAACACTCATCTATTCTTGGGTACATATTTTCCACCATCAAACTCCCACAGTTTCCATTTACCAACTCCTGGGGTACACTATGAAAGACATTTCTCATCTCTCACTTTTTTTTTAGTGGGTTACACTCAGAAGTGCTCAGGGGTTACTCCTGGCTCTGTGCTCAGATGTCACTTTTAGCAGGCTCGGGGATCATATGGATTGCTGGGCATCAAAATCAAATCTAAGTCAGCCACGTGCAAGGTAAGCATCCTACCTCTGTGCTGTTGCTCTGGCTCATCTCTCTTTCTCTCTCTGTCTCTCTCTCTCTCCCTCTCTCTGTCCAAGGATATTTTAAAAAGCTTAAATTTCTTTTGCCAAGAGATAGAGGTTTCTTAGAACACAGTGTGACAAGATAATCCTAATAAAAGAATATTGATCTCAGGTAATGCCTTCAGATGAATTTTGATAGAAGAGGGATAATAGATAGAAGATAGGAAATATTTAAAAAATGATGTTAGTGGGCATCTCTAAGGTGACTTATGTGAAGTGAGGAGAGAGATCACAGACCCTTTATTGGATTTGACCACTTTCTCTCTTTCTACTTCTGCCACCCAGTTGTTAGCTGAGTAAACCTGGGACTGATGAAGCTTTCAGTGAGCTGCTTTTATGACTTGGACATCAAGTCCCAACAGTCCCCCTAGGCAGCCCTCAAGGTGCACCTGCCTCTCCTTACTTTTTCTCAGCTCAGAACTCAGTCCCCACCAGCAGACTTCACAAGGAGCCATGGACTATGGCTGAAGAGAAGTGATTTTTTCAGGAAAGGAAAGTCAGTCCTGGACCTTGTTTATGTCTTCCAGGTTTGTTTCTTCCCTTTGTAGAAAAGAATCTCTAAGAGGACCCATGAAGACAAGCAATGCTGTAAAAACAGTTTCTATTTAGAGATACTTAAGTCAAGATGGGTGAGGATAAAAAAGAAAGAGAATATTGTACTCAAGGGAGAGACAGGTTCTCCAAAGGTGGAGCAATCCTCAATCCAGATCTCAAAGTTATAGTATGAAAGTACATATGTCTCAATAGCGGAAATGCAGGCAACACTTTTGTTCAGATACTATGATCATGGGCTGGAAACATACATGTGTACGTCTTTTGATCCAAGTTGACTTTTAGCAAGTTTCTCCCAAACTGCTCCTTGTGGTGTGAGAGTCCATTGCTAGTGCTACTAGAGTGGAGTTAGGGGAGTATGTTGAGAGCAATTGATGTTCTTTGAGTCCTATTTCTGGCTTTTGTTTCCCCTCCAAGAGAAGCAGGAACATCTCTTGAAAGGAATCAATTTTTCCCTACGTAGCAGTGGCACCTGGCTAAACTCTCATCAGAAACAAACTGACCCCTCCAAATACTTCTCTTGGTTTTCTGATATCCTCATAATTTTAGTAGCCTTCAAGAATTTTTGCTGCCTCAAGAATTGATTGCATGTGGGGGCCCTTCCCTGCTTGTCTACCTCAAAAGGATCTTGGAATGGATGCTCAGTTGGGAGGGCAAGAAGAAAAAGAAGTCAGCAAAGTTATTTGTTTCCTTTAAAGACTGTTTTAGCAATCTGAGGCAAGCCAGAAGTAGACAGGCCACCTATGGAATAACTTTATAATTTTGAAATCTGAGGACCAAGAAAGGAAGCAAGGCAGTGAACTATATGAAATAAATAAAGAAAAAGAAACTAAGAAAGATAGAGAGAAAGAAAGGGAGAGAGAATGAGAAGGAAAGAACAGAGAGAAAAAGAAAAGAGAGAAAGAAAAGAAAGAAGAAAGAAAGAAAGGAGAAAGAGAGAGAAAGAAAAAAGAAAGAAAGAAGAAAGAAAAAGAAAGAAAAAGAAGAAAGAAAAAGAAGAAAGAAAAAGAAGAAAGAAAAAGAAGAAAGAAACACTGACAGAGGATTTCCAACTCCTTGTGATTTTTCACTTTGTGTGGTAATGCAAAATGCCGCCACCAGGACAAGAAAAGACCTGTTTCTGAAAGATCATTGCTATGGTTACCTGAACCTGTCAGATGCACCAAGAGCTACTCCTCCTTAAGCTTTGCCTAGAAAGGATTATGAATAAACTTACTAATGATCTTGCACTTTGTGTCATTTCAGATTAATGATTTCATAATTGATGTGTTTAATTTTTCATAGTTATTATACTATCATCTAGGTTCATTCACCTTTAAACTACAGCAATCTTTTTAAAACAGATAAGTAATATTTCCTCTTATGACTAACTTATTTTTCTGATTTATTTATCATTTTATAAATTAGTTGATCAAATCAAATTAGGCTTCATTTTCTGGTATTCTGATTCATAATTCAGAAGTAAACTGACAATTTCAAATCTTTTTTTTTGGGGGGGGGGGCGGTCACACCAGGCAGCGCTCAGGGGTTACTCCTGGCTCTGCTCTCACAAGTCATTCCTGGCAGGTTAGGGGAAACATATGGGATGCCGGATATGAACCAGAGTGTGTCTTTTCTAGACTGCGAGCAAGGCAAACCCCTTACCACAGTGCTATCGCTCCAGCCCCAACAATTTCAAATCTTGAGCATGAATATCTTAAGCTCATATTACTATCCATGACAAGGGGTAGAGTTGTCCAGATTTGGAGGAAGTTTGTGAGCTTTTTCCTAGTCTTTTGATGTCCTGATGGAACTTGCTGAGACACTCTTAATTGGGATTCGAGAAGTAAGGTCATGTTCATCCACAGTTTTAAGTTTTTTCCCAATATAGGCCTCTAGAACTGTCTTGAATGACATGAGGTTCTAGACCACTGAGGGTACTAAGGCAAGAAATTCAAGGGAACCAGCTTTGACTGAAAATGTTCAGGAAGTGGCCTGCCCTCACTGAAGAGATGAGTAGTTGTGTCTCTGACATCCACCCTGGTTCCCCTGGCAAGAACCATAATCAACTCCTCTTTGACCACATGAAAGCCAGTACGTCTAGGATGAACTGAACCTGGAACACTGAACGTGTCAGTGTAAATTATTTGAAAAAATGAGTTTGATCCTCACAATTTGCTCCTCTCTACATTTACTGTCATAACTACATTAACTGCTGATATTGGTTCATGAAAGGAACTGTTGTGTGTGCCTATTTACCCCACTTGATGGAAAGCTTTTCCTTCCTTAATAATTTAGATCAAAAAAAAAATTTAGATCAGAGACGAACATTTCTAAGCCTCCTCAACATCTAGAATCACACACTGCGACTCTGCCAGCAACCCTTTCTTTTTCTTTTGCTTCCAATGGAATGTCTTCTTTTAGAAGATGCACAGTATAGAATTAACTTTGGGACCTCATACCAGGATGTTAGTAGGGACCTACAACTGACATGGCACTTAATGAGAAAAGCCTTTCTATCTTTGTTGAAATTCCATCCTGTTGCTTCTTGTACTCACAGAGCCTTTTACTATGAAAGAAAACGATCAGGAACACCCAGGCTTACATATGTAGGCCATGTCAAAGATCCCAACTCAGGCTTTTATCTATCATTTCAATTCTGTTAGTTTTGTTTTAATAACTTGAGCTTGTCTTATGTAGGAACATGTGTTTTCTGAATTTGATTCTTTTTATAGGCAATTTATTTCTTTTATATTGTGCATTTTCCTACTTGATAGATTGCATGTTATATCACTATACCTTGCTTTGATTATTGTTTAATGGTATACTTTATATTATTATTTAATGGTATACTTTATATATATTTAAAATGTTTTTTTTTTGTTTTATTTTTGGGTCATACCCAGCAGTGCTCAGGGATTACTCCTGGCTCTATGCTCAGAAATCACTCCTGGCAGGCTCGGGGGACCATATGGGCTGCCAGGATTCGAACCACTATCCTTCTGCATGCAAGGCAAATGCCATACCTCCATGCTATCTCTTAGACCCCTAAAATGTTTTCATATATATTAAAATTACATATAAGTGGAACTTTGTAATAACATTGTCTTACTCATTTAATTTTAACTTTGTCTTTTTGAAATATGAGGATAAGAGAAAACAGTTAGGAGACTATAAAAGAAATAAAATAGTTAAACACATGGAAAAAGGGAGAGGTATTTGCGACCTTTCCCCATTGTCACACTTGTAGTGTGATTTTTTTTCTGCGTGTTGTGGTGGGGTTCATTGGTTAGAAAAAGTGTCAGGCCGTGAAGTGAAGCGGCTGCTCTTCTGCGGCCTCTAGGTGACAGTTTTTGGGGGTGCGCTCCCTAGACCTCTGAGGAGAGCTTCAGGTATTCAGGAAAGACAGACAGGCATAGCAAAGATTTGCCTTGCAGTCCTCAGAGTCATCAAAGGCACAGCAGGGTGGATCCTCCGCAGGCCAGAGGGCTCAGCTTTCTGCCTGGCAGCCCCCAGCCAGACTTTACTCACTCACTCGCTGGGCAGCTTTAGAATGCAGTTTTTTGGGGGTGCTCTCCCTAGGCCTCTGAGGAGAGCTTCGGGTATTCAGGAAAGACAGACAGGCACAGCAAAGATTTCCCTTGGAGTCCTCCAAGTCATCACAGACACAGCAGGGCGGAGCCTCCCCAGGCCAGAGCACTCGGCTTTCTGCTTGGTGACCCCCACAGCCAGACTTTACTCACTCACTGGGCAGCTTCAGACTGCAGGGTTTTTTTTTTTTTTTTTTTTTTTTGGGGGGGGGGTTGCTCCCTTGGCCTCTGAGGAGAGCTTCAGGTAGTCAGGAAAGACAGACAGGCACAGCAAAGATTTTCCCTTGGAGTCCTCAGAATTATCAAAGGCACAGCAGGGCGGAGCCTCCACAGGCCAAAGGGCTCAGCTTTCTGCTTGGCGACCCCCACAGCCAGACTTTACTCACTTGCTGGGCAGCTTCAGACTGCAGTTTTTTTGGGGGTGCGCTCCTAGGCCTCTGAGGAGAGCTTCAGGTATTCATGAAAGACAGACAGTGGCATAGTATTTTTTTTTTTTTACATTTCCGTGCACATGCATATTAGTTTAAGTTAACCTCAAAAGTTTAAGTGGGTTTTTTTTTTTTGTTTGTTTTTCGGCTACACTCTTTTGATGCTCAGGGATTACTCCTGGCTAAGAACTCAGAAATTGTCCATGGCTTCGGGGGACCATATGGGATGCCAGGGAATTGAACCGTGGTCCTTCCTTGGCTAGTGCTTGCAAGGCAGACACCTTACCTCTAGCGCCACCTCGACGGTAAGTGTTTTTTTTTTTAAGAATTAGAGTCAAAGGAGCACAGTGTTCGAGTGGCAATTATTGTTTGCATAGGCCCACCAAAATATGAGGGACATGGAAAGGAAAAGCCTTGACCTAAATACAAGGGGACCCTACCCCTGAAGTTTCCTGGCATAAGACCAACTCTAGACTCCAGGCAAACTAGTTCATCCAATCTAAGTCATTGTAGTGCCAACACACTTTTATTTTTCACACAGTCTCTGTTGTTGGTATCATGTTTCTGTATTAAAGATCCTAGAATCTGCATATCCTACGTTGAAGTCAGGATGTGGAGCATCCTCTAGTTTCACCTCACAATTAAAGGGCAATGCAGAGAGCCCTGTCCTGTAAGCAGGTCATTGTTGTTGTTAAGTTTTTCAGTGTTAAGGGAAGTCTCTTTTGAGCAGATTGATGTCAGAACAGTGGTAGGGTCTTCCTGGGAGAGGATTGCTTCCAGGTGATGTTATAGACAAACTTGGATGTTTCGTGGATGGCTTCCTTGGGCCAGGGGTGAATGAAGAATGCCCATTCTTCTGAGGCCTGTGCCAGTTAATTATGTCAGTGTTCAGGGTGTAAGGTCCCATTGCACTACAACTTTGTGTATTCCAATCTCTATTAGATAAGATCTTATTTGTATGTATAGTATTTTCCCATTTTAATGTGCCTATATAAACAATGCCACTTGGCATTATCGACGCATATGGGGGCCATAAGAACAAATCCAACAATCCCCATGACATGGTTCAATCATAAGCATTAAACTGATGGACTCTTTCACCAAAATTCCTCTTTGAACAGTTCACAAAGAGAAGAAAAGATAAAAAGTGGGTAGAATTGTCACTGTATAAGAGAATATTTAGTAAGAGTTATAGCTGTCAGAGAAAAAAACATAAAATATTTAAAAGACATGCATGTCCATTTTATGCCTTTTGAAATAGTTGAGGGTTGTTAGATCCAATGCACGGCTTTGGTCTGTGATTAGGATTGTGCAGTACTGAAGTTAAAAAGAGCAATGTGGGGTACTGATGGTTGGGGGGGTGAGAGAGTTAGGAGTAAAAAATGAGCTTTGTAAGGGTGTACAAAAGGGCAGAATACAAAATGGACATTCTGCATACACAAAACATAACTTAGGAATAGGGAATACTGTTAATATATACTGTGCTAGCCTCCCCATGCGGTTTTGAACATGTAGACTGGTAATAAATTGCCAGTGACTATCTTATTGCAACCGAGCAAATGTCAGCACACCCCAAGTTAGGACCCCCCCATTACTGGCTGCCTGGGCTGGCACCCAGGGAAGGCCTGGAGACTGGTGGCAGAAGAGGGGATGGCGGGGGGCCTATCAAGGCTCCCAGCAAGCCCAAGCTAGGGAGAAGGCCTTTGACATGGGGTCTTCTCAAACCCCATGCCGGCTAGGGTTAGCCTCCAGAATAAGAATGGATTTGGTAGAGAACCAGAAGCCAAGATCTGCCTGCCCTCCACCCTGTGCCCTTCCCACCCTAGTGTTGGGGCAAGGGCGGGGAAAGCTTGGGTCCCCATCCAGGAGGGGACCCCCCCCCGACACCCACCTTGTCTGGCTGCCTGGGCTGGCACCCAGGGAAGGCCTGGAGGCTGGGGGCAGAAGAGGGGATGGCTGGAGGCCTATCAAGGCTCCCAGCACGCCCAAGCTAGGGAGAAGGCCTTCGACATGGGGTCTCCCCAAGCCTCATGCCGGCTAGGGCTAGCCTCCAGATTAAGAAAAAAAAGCATGACCGCTATCTTTTTTGTTTTTTATAGCCAACCAATCTTTTTCTTTTTTAAAAAATAATTTTTATTGTGATCAAAGTGAATTACAAGTATTTCACAGTAATTAGTATTTAACGTACATAGTGACATAGAATTAGGGCCATTCCCACCACCAGTGTTGTCCTGCCTCCACTCCTGTTTCCAACATGCATACCATATCCCCCCGCCCCTTTGCCCCTGGATTGCTACTTTAAGAGGTCTCCTTTGTGTTTGGTTTTTAAGTCTGATCATTTTTTATTTCCACTCAATATTCATATGACTGTTTGTTCTTGGTACAACCCATTAATTTTCCTCAAGTTATGAGGAGAAACAAGATGTTTCAAGTTCTGCGGTTTTGTTGGAAAAAGAAAAGAAAGAAGGAAAAAAAAGTTGGGCAATCCATCTAGACTGGCTATAAACATTAGTTCAGAGAAGAAAGAATAAAGAATGAAAAACAAAAACAAAAAATTCAAAAAACAAAACAAAAACAGAAACAAAAGCAATGACAAAAAGCACAGAGCAGCAACAACAACAATCACCGAAACCACAATTACAAGAAAGAAAAGAAAAAAAAGACTAAGAATGTCTGGTGTGGCATGGTTTTTTGTTTGTTTTTGTTTTTTGCATAGGCACAGTAAGTATTTGGAAAGTTAGAGGAAATTCCCTTGCCCTAGGAGGTACTGAGTTTCACCACCCTTGAAGCATACTGCCATGGAAGCAACTGTGGACTCCATACATGCTCATTCTTGAACGCCAAGGTCTTTTCATGGTGCCAGGAAACTTTCTGCTCAGTTGTGGATGACAAAATCAATCCTCTGTAGCTAGAGATCTTGGCATTTTAATGAATCATAGGATAGTGTCTAGGATAGAGCCTTTAGTTATGGTTCTAGAAGATCTATTCCATCATGTTTGTTGTAGTCAGTCTTCTGTAATTAGTAATTTTGGTTTTTGCAGAGATTCTAGGTCGAAGCCTAGGATAGAGTCTTTTCTTATGGCACCAGAAGTTTTACTCAGTCATGGTTGTCTAAGTCAGAATTCTGGGAATAGAGACTGTTCTTTGTACAAATCCTAGTCCACAGCATAGGCTAGGTTTTTTTTTTAAACTAATCTTTTTCTTTAAGTGTATTTAATGTTACCAGACACAAAATAAGTGAAGATAGAAACTATCTTGTCCAGAGTGATCAGTTCCAACTATCATTGTCATAGTGAAACCTTCTCTACCCTAACTGCACACATCACTCTGATTTAATATAATATCATAGGTTTCAAATGCATGTTCTTTGGAATCTTCATTTGTAAGACTACTTTGTTGTTATCAACATTATTTAAGTTGACATCTAGCACCATATAGATTCTTTAGTTGTTGTTGTTTTGTTTTGTTTTTTTTTGGGTCACACCTGGCAGGGCTCAGGGGTTACTCTTGGCTCTGCACTCAGAAATCGCCCCTGGCTGGCATGGGGGACCATATAGGATGCCGGATTTGAACCACATCCTTCTGCATGCAAGGCAAATGCCCTATCTCCATGCTATCTCTCCAGCCCCTATAGATTCTTTTACTTCATTAAAAAAAAGTTATTCTTTTCTCTGTTATAAGCATTTGCTGCCTTCTCCCTCCTAATTAAAAATATTCTTATTTTATTAAATTTTTTTTTTGCTCTATGGGCCACACCCAGTGATGCTCAGGGATCAATCCTGGCTATATGCTTAGAAATCACTACAGCCTTGGGGGACCATATGGGATGCCGGGGGATCAAACTGTGGTCTATCCTAGGCCAGCACGTGCAAGGCAAATGCCCTACCACTTGCTCTACCACTCTGGGCCCAGAACATTCTTATTTTATTAAAGAACCATGATATACAAAATTATTGATAGCTGAGTTTTAGACATATAATGCTCTAGCAACAATCTCACCACCATTACCAACTTCCCTCTACCAGTGTGCTCAAGTTCTCTTTTTCACCTCCAGACTACCACCTTGACTGATATATTTTAAAGTTTGGGAATTGTAGTTTGGATCTTATGTTGTCAGTGCTGTTGCCTCTGAGGTTTAACTATGTTGCTATCACACTCCCCAACATTATTGTTGGACCCTGATTTCTCGTTATTTTCCTTCCTCATTTAGCTCTACCTCATTTCTCCCCTGGTTTTACTGAGACACCATGATGTACAATTATGCAAATGACAGTTTCATGCAGAATGTTTCAACATCATTCCCTCTTCTAGAATATCCATTTCCTTCTAGCACTGAAGGAAATTTTGTTTTGTTTGTTTGTTTTGTTTTGACCACACCAGTGATACTCAGAAATTACTCTTGGCTATGCCTTCAGAAATTGCTCCTGGCTTGGGGGACCATGTGGGATGCTGGGATCTAACCAAAGTCCGTGCTGGGTCAGCTGCCTGCAAGGCAAATGCTCTACCTCTGCACTACCACTCTGGCCCTGGAAAATTTGTTTTCATAGTCTAAAATGTGCTGTGTTTGATCTCAATTTTGAATTTGATTACTTTGTGCATCACATATGAGTGAACCAAAAAGTGCTTGTTTAACTCCTCCTCACATATTACTTAGAATAATGGTTTTATGCATCTATATTATTATAAAACTCAGGAACTCATCATTTTAATAACTTACTATTTCTCACAAAATCTTATTTATGTTATTACACTTCCATACTTCGAATAGTTGCAGATTTGAATGTGAACTTTTAGGTTAGTTCTGTTGCAATACTTGCAACCTGAATGCTGGCTTCCAAGTTTGTGTAGCAAAGATTTCTGTTCCTTATCTCTTCAAAGTTCTTGTTTAAACTGAATTTGGCTATTTAGTTTTGTAATTTAGTAGAAATTCTTCAATAAATATAAAAATAAAGAAAAAATTCTTTGATTAAGAATTTTCAAAAGCTATTTGAAAATGTATATTACTCAAAACTTTGGAGTGTTTTCCTCCTGTAGTATATTGCAACTGAATGCTATTATTACTGTTACTTATTATTATAATTATTTTGTTTTTTGCCACCCCCAGTTGTGCTCAGGTGTTACTAATGGCTCTGTGCTTAGAAATCACTCTTGGCAGGTTTGGGGGCCATTTAGGATGCTGGGAAGTGAACCCAGGTCTGTGCCATGGTGGCCACATGCAAGGCAAACTCCCTGTCGCTGTCCTATTGCTCCAGCCCCTAGATTTTATTATTAATATAAATGACCTTATATCTTACATGTCAAAATAGGAAGATTTGGGGAAATAGGGAAGTTTAAAATGCAATACTTTATTTGGAAATGATAAAATTTTACTTTGAAATTGTATTATTAAATAAATTGATTTTGTTATACCTGTATTCATTGGTCATAAATTAAACCATTATCAAGAGAATGTCTGATTTAATTAAACTAGATAATGTAGTCACTGGATGTCTACCCCAAAATATTAATCACTACATTTGTATGTAAAATGATACCAGAAATTTACATCTGTGGTTGAAATATTGTCCTCTAAAAATTTTTTATGAGGAAAAATAATTAATAGTTCAGGAAACTATAAAAATTTACTTTTAAATGTTCAGCTTCAAAGATGATGAGGCTTTATAAATATAATAATGGGAAATATATATATATATAAATATGGAATTTTGTAAGAAATAAAGTGACTATTTTTAAAACAAGTATAATCACAATGATTTACAATGGTGCCAGGGACATTTACACCTATACATTTATGCTCCACCATACCATTCACCGGAGTGTCTCCCCATAACACCTTCACTTCCATTCTCCATGATAAGTACAGTTCTCTGCAAAGGGCTTTTTCAAGAGACTGAAGAAAGACCTTAACCCTAAAAAAAAAAAAGAAAAACCTTCACCTTAAAACTTGTAGACTTGAACTACCAATTTGCTGAAAAAGGACTCTACAAATCAGTTTCACAGGCAATTGAAGATTATTTAGAGTTTAAAGATTTTTAAAAGATTGTTTAAAGAATACTAACTCTAGTTTCACTTTTCATAAAGACAAAAACATATGAACTCAATTCTATTGCTGCATTATGAGAGATGATGCATTTGACAATAAGAAACTTTATTTTCATAAGTATGAACAACTTGCACACCACAAAATCATGCTATTTATACTCTATCCTATATGCATAATGCTGTCCCTTGTTAGCTCAATAGTTCAAAATAGTTTTTTTAGGGCCTACTGTATAACAACTCTTCCATTAATAATTTTTTCTTGTCATCAAGACAAAATACTGAACCCTAAATGTGATCAGGTTAACTTCTTTGCTTGCTTACCTCTTCAAAAAGCAGACTTTCCCTATGATCTACATTTCGCTGAGTAATGGGTAGCCTGCCTTAGGGCAGGTCAGGCCTATGAAGTGGAACTCAGGATAGTTTGACTTCTGTCCCAAAAGGACTTGCAAGGATCTATCAAAAGGAACTCAGGTGAGGTTCTAAATCTCCTCCTCTGTTTCTGAGTCTTGAAATTACATTGGCAAACTCAACATAGGCTAAGGGATTCTCAGAGTTATTTCTGAATCTGAAAATTTTACATTGTACTCATATCTAAGTGCTGAGCCCTCTTCAGATTCAGGGTGTCAGGAATTTGGTAGGAGGCCTTGTAGGTTAAAGAGACATGGGTGTGGCTTAAAAATCATTTCAGTTCCCTGGCATAGTGTTTGCCATCAGCAAGCAGAAACTTTCCCAAGTCCCACAATATCTCTGTGTCCTCCCCTTATAGTTAGGCAATGAATGTTTAGAGAGTAAAAAATTTAAAAGTTCCATAACATTCAAGTCAGTAAAATGAGGAAATAACACACGGTATTGAAATAAAGGCCAATCTCTTTAGTAAGTAAAAGAAGACGGGGCTAGAGCAGTAGCGCAACCGGTAGGGTGTCTATCTTGCACGCGCTAACTGAGAATGGACAGCGGTTCGATTCCCCAGCGTCTCATGTGGTACCTCAAGCCAGGGGCGATTTCTGAGCGCATAGCCAGAAGTTAAGTCAGGAGTAACCCCTGAGCGTTACCGGGTGTGGCCCCAAAACAAACAAAAAGGACTAAGATGTAATTTAAGTTGATGCTGTTCTGACAGGACTTGCTCATGTTTGTCTGTGTTTCTCAGGCTCTAATATTATTTAATATTATTTTTATTTTGTTTTGCCAGGGGGACACTTCAGGTGATGCCTCGGATTGTGCTGCTTCCGCACTTGAGTCTTGATACTGATACTTGCTTCTCCCTGATAATGGGTGAATGTGAACAATTTTTACATGCCTGTTCCTCATGTATCTGTGTATTTTAGGAAGCATTTAATCTCTTTCCCTTTTCTATGAAGTTGTGTTTTTTGGCTGTTGTTGAGGTGGTCTTTTTTTTTTTTTTTTTTTTTTGATTTTTGGGTCACACCCGGCAGTGCTCAGGGGTTACTCCTGACTCTATGCTCAGAAATCGCTCTTGGCAGGCTTGGGGGATCATATAAGATGCTGGGATTCGAACCACTGTCCTTCTGCATGCAAGGCAAATGCCCTAAATCCATGCTATCTCTCTTGACCCCTGTTGTTGAGTTTTGTGAGTATTTTTTTTATCTTTTTTTTTTTTTTTTTTTTTTGGTTTTTGGGCCACACCCGGTGACGCTCAGGAGTTACTCCTGGCTATGCGCTCAGAAGTCGCTCCTGGCTTGGGGGACCATATGGGACACCGGGGGATCGAACCACGGTCCGTCCTAGGCTAGCGCTGGCAAGGCAGGCACCTTACCTCTAGCGCCACCGCCCGGCCCCTATTTTTTTTTTATCTTAGTCAACATTTATCAAATGTATCTTATATGCAATTTTATTGTCATTCAAACTAACAACAATTAATTTAGCTACATTTTATGGGCAATGCAGATAAAGAAATTTTAATTTGATAGAGTCCTACATTTTATTTTTGCATTTTTTGGGGGTGGAGTGTTTGGTATCATAACAAGTAGAGTGGTACTCAGGAATAACTTTTAACTTTATGTTCAGGCTTCTTCCTGGCATGAATGAAAAGATTCATTCTAATTGTAAGTTGGTTGTATTTTATTTATTATAGTGTTTACTGAGGTCATTTAAATTATGCTAAAAACCTTAAAACTGAACAGTCAGTACTAGAGTAATTTTACTCAGACAATTAAAAGATTCCTAGAAATAAATAAGAATAAAAACATGAGTTACCAGAACAAATGGGTTTCCCTTTAACAGTATGTTAAAAGAGAAGCCAGAATAATGGAAGTGCTCATCATAAAGTAAGAAATAAACCAACTATATAACATAACTGCATAACTTAACTACAAAAAAAGAACAACAGTATAACACAAAGTAAGGGGAAATAATAAAACATAAAAATCAATACATTTAGAAGCAAATGTTTTCTCATAATTGACCCTTATTTTCATATATTTACATATATTTAATCAAAACTGAATATTTTTCAACTTTGAAGATGACATTTTTATATTAGATCCAGTAAAGCTACTTTTGATGAACATGTTATACTTGGGCTTTTATATATTTCAAGACTTTTTCTGCGTGCTTATATTCCAAGTGAGTTTTTTCAGAAATTGTGGTGTTGGCCTTGTTCCTTAGCTTGTAATTTAATTTTTTGGTTTAAAATAGCCTGAGAAGAGAATCAAAGAGAGAGCTCAGCAGGGAAGGAAGGCACATGTTTTGCCTGTGGCCAATCCAGGTTTGAATTCTAACAAAAGATCCTCAGGAATGTCAGGAGTGATCCCTGAACACATAACTAGGAGTAAACCCTGAGCAACGCTGCAAGTGTCCCCACCACAAAAAAAACACATGCAGAAAAGAAAACCCGAAGGCAAAGAACAGGAGAACAAGGAAGAAAAAGACAAGGTGAAGTGTGGAATGTGCTAGAAAATAAAGAGGTTGCCAGCTTAATTGGGCAGCTTCTATGAATTTTGGCAATACCATTTGCCGCTACCTGGAGGCAGTGGTGTTCCGTATTAGGAACTACCTTCACTGTGTGGTTTATATGGGAACTAAATTCTAGAAATTATCAAGAACAATTTCTCATTAAGTTTTGCCTAAAACCTAATGTGAGAAAATAAGGATATGCTGTCCCAAATCTACAGATGTTTCCGGAAGTTCAAGGAAACAGAGGAATAAACAGGAATTTTACTCTTTATTCTTATATTAAATTTGGCTGACAACCTTCCTTCAGTCTTCTGTGATTTAAAACTTGTATATTCAGACGGTTGCTATTTGTATGTCCCCAGTTTTTATCCATACAAAGGTGGATACATAGTGTTCTGATCTTGTTGCATTTTAAATGGGAGATAACAATGTTAACTTGACATTTTTATTTTTTTATCATTAAGTTTATTATTCCCCTTCCTTATTTAATGTTGAGGTATTGGTTGGAGGTACCAATCACTAGGGGTCATAAAAACACTGCTCATGATCCTTTATGGTCTTCAGGGGGCTTGCCTATCAGGTTGCAGTGTTTTCCACACTCAGCATCAAGTGCTCCCCAAGGCTGTGCTTCCTGTTCTAGTGCCACTTTCTTCAGTTCCTGTTCATTTGGCTTTTGTTCCATGATCTTCGGCGTTCACATACACCCCTGTCTGTGTTTTGGGTGGAATTTCTTTTAGTGTGAAAATCTAGTCAGCAAAGAGTTCAGTCTGAAACAACAGAGCATCTCAGATCATAATGAGCTAGAAAATTTTTAGGTAAAATAAAGTATAAGGTGTCATTTTATGAGAGTTCTTAACCGTTATATGCATATGATATTTATATGCATGTAATCATTAAATACAGGAATGGAATCAATTCTAAGAATGTGGTGACTTGGAAAAAACCACCCAAACATGTTAAAACATTTATCTCTGGAATAGTCACAAATAAAATAAATTGAAATGAGGTTCTTGGATGATGTGACTATTCATAAATCCATATCATGTACATAGAAATGTGGGTAAAATATGGATGTATTATCTGTCTCTCTGATTATTATCTCCATGTAACACCAAATGTGGGAAATCCTTTTCAGAATCTTGACTTTGGCTAAATATCATTGTAGAATAAAAGAAAGTTAGAGTCAAATAAAGGTAAGCAGAGATGAAGAGGAATAGACATCAAAAAGCTTTTCCTTCTGGCAGGGGGCTATGTTTGCTTGAAAGGGCTCCCTCCCTGGGGAGGGAGGGTGGTTGCCCTGGGAGTGACCATATGCTCTTGAAACTTCATACAACAGATGCTTCAGTACAGATGTGTGTGGAAGGAGCAGTGAAAGTGTGTACCTGAGAGACTCACCCCAACAACCAAGAACCAAGTGCAGGTGGCTAACTGCAAGAGAATAACACAAGAGGATAACTCAACTTTGCTAACACTAGAGAGAACAGAACTTGAAGTGAGGGTACTCTATGGAGGGCAATTCTGGGGGCTTCCCAGTACTGAGTGATCACAGGTAGAGCCACATGACAAGCAGAGATAAAGAAGATCATAGACTTATGAAATTTTAGCACATATATTTTAATCCAAAAATGAGGTGTGGGATATTAGTTTCAGAAGAGATTATTGTTAAATAATAAATTTGTTTCTATGTATGCTATTTAGAAAAACAGTGATGGCAGGGGATATAATTCAAGTGGGCGCTAAAATGCTTAATTCCACTTAAACCTGCTGTGCACTTCTGCTTTGTGCCAGCCTCATTGTCCAAGGATCACTGGGAATGGCCTACTTACCACTCTGAAGATCAAACATGAATTAAAAAGAAAATAGAAATAAAAACTGGAGGTGGGACAATAGTAGTATGGGTAGGGCCTTGTTTGTATGATACTGCCCCAAGTTGGTCCTTGACAAATAACCTGCTTCCCAAGCCTTCAAGGAGTAATTCCTAAGTGCAGAAACAGAAGTAACCTTAGAGCACTGTCAGGTATGGTGAAAAAATTTAAAAGACAGAAAGAGGAAAATGAAAATGAACAACAATAATTTCCTTAAGGACCGCAGAAACATCTGTTCAAAGCTTCCTCAGAGAGGGGTGAGCAGAGGCAGGAATGGAAACAGCTTTTTATACAGGCCCTTCCCTCCTCTAGGCCAGGACAGGGATAAGAGCTGGGACAGAGCCAGACCCAGGGTTGTGGTTTCAAGAGGCAGCACTCTGGGGGTATCTCCATCATGATGTGGGCTCTTTTCCTCCTCAGCCTTCTCAGTCCGGACACAGGTGAGTCTTAGAAGGCAAGAGCCCTGAGACATAGACTCACCTTTTGTCTCCCCTCCTCTGGCTTCCCTGGACTCAGCTTGAACTCAACAGTGTTTTATCGTTTTTTCAGGGATCTGGGCCCAGTCAGCCCTGAGACAGCCTCCTTCTATAAATGGGACTGTAGGACAAACAGTTACCATTACTTGTCAAGGAACTGACCGAGACATTGGACGTTACTATGTCTCCTGGTTCTATAATGGAGAGCGTGAAGGCAATAACATGCTGATTTTTGAAGACAAATATCGAACCTTGGGGACCCCTAATCGCTTCTCAGGTTCCAAGTCTGGCAACACAGCCACTCTGACCATCTCTAGGCTCCAGCCTGAGGATGAGGGTGATTAATATTGTGGCTCATTAAGGAGTGGTGACTCTTTGCACAATGGTTCATTCTGATGTGGAAGTGAGACAAAAACCTGCACTGTGTTGCCTTCTGCTTCTTCCTTCAAAATTTAGACTTTACTTTTTAAAACTTATTTTGAAATCACATATTTGCACATAAGTAACACAAAATACAATTCTCCAATTCATTTATTTACAATATTTTAACTAATTTACCCTATTTACTGCTCCTTTTCCCCTCATTCTCACTGAAATTTGTGGCTATACAGGCATGCAAAATAATAAATTGATGAGTTATGTGAAGTAAATTGTATATCTATCTATAGATTTTTGAAAGCTTTTTGATAGATAGATTTATATTTTATGAGATATGTCCTTTAAGACATTAAATTCATCATTTTCTTCTTTAATCATATTGAGATATCATTAACATTATTATCCATATGATATTATCCTTCCAAAATACTTCTGATATATAGTCAGTTCTTCTGAGGATAACTTCTACATATTATCTCACCTAAACCACTTTCCATTCAGTGGCATTGTATTTGCCTGTTCATTTCATGTTAATTATTTTATAAATGATGTGAGAGTTTAACTTTTCTTTTCATAAGAGTACTTTGTATTTTCATCAGCTTGAAACTCCCATCAATTCCCTTGCTATGGATAAATAACAAAGCTTTCAGTGACTATAATTCATGTTATTAATTTATTTGTTACTTGATAAATTAGTCCTGGGATAAAATTAGGCAAACCATTGTTTTCATTAGTTATCCAGAAGCAAATTGACACTTTCAAATCTTGAGCAAGAATATCCTAAGTTCACAATACCACCCATGATAAAGGCATCTACATAAAAAATACACTTTGATTTAAAGGGCATTTTAATTTCATGCTGACCAGGATCAGTCCATTTTTGTGATGATTTATCACACAAGAAAGTTAGTCAAACCTTACACCACTGTTCAACAGGATCTGTAACAAAGAATAAGATAGATTAGGACTGTCCATGTGGCAAGCTAAACCTGGACAGCCTCAGGAGGGATCAGAATGGCCAACATTGAGTACAATATTTTTTCTGAAACAGGTCAGCCATTGGTTATGCTAACAGGTAATTAAAAACAATTAGCAGGGGAAACTAAGCCTGCCCAGTGGGGCCCGACTGTGAAAAATTGTGAGTGCTGCCTGTGTGTGTCTGTCTCCTGTCCTCTCGTGTGAACCTCTTGGGAGTGGGCAGAAAAGAGGCTCCAGCAGAGCACTTTGGCTCCGCTTCGCTACGCGGCCATGCGCTCTTTCTAAGGAAAGAACACCATCACAACAAGAAGAAAACATTACACTAAGAACTGTGCTGGATCACTGAAGCCCAGCATTTCTATCCGGACTGTCTTCTCTACTGCGTGCTCGGGCCTATGATTTGATCCTGTGTGAGGCTTCATCCACGGAGGACTCCCCTACCTTGAAGGGAAGTCGACCCACCCAGAAAGGGTGGAGCCAGAGGAGTGTGGCTGCATACATCATTTAGCCAATGAATACCACCACAACATGTAGAAAAATCCACAATACAAGTGTGACAATGGGGAAACAACGCAGGCCAGCATCAGACATAGAGAATGAAGATGACAATTCTGATGACCAGATAATGACCAACCAACTAATCAACCTCTCAGATAAGAACTTTAGACAAGCAATATGGAAGATGCTCAAAGAACTCAAAGAAACCATGAATCGAGTTGAACAGAACACTAATAAGAACCAAGAAAATATGAAGACAGAAATCACAAAACTCCAAACTGAAATAACATGTCAACTAACAGGCCTGAAAAAGTCAGTAAACGAAGTGAATGACAAAATGGATAAGCTCTGGGACAGGGTAACAGAAGCTGAGAATAGAATTGGTGCTGTGGAAGATGAAGTAAATAACAATTCCATACAGCGGGAGAGACTGGAAAAAAAACTTAAAGCAAATAAACAGACAATGGAAAAATTAGTCAAAGAATGGAAACAGATGAAAATAGAAGTCTATGATAAGCTTAACAGAAACAACTTAAGAATCATTGGAGTCCCAGAGACCCAGGAAGAAAATTTCCAGGAGGAATCAATGGTTAAGAACATCATTAAAGAAAAACTTCCAGAGCTAAAGAATATATGTGATCAAATCCTGCATGTGCGAAGAGTACCAACCAAAAGAGACCCCAGAAAAAATACCCCAAGACACATCCTAGTCACAATGACGAATCCCACAGATAGAGACAGAATTCTGAAGACAGCAAGATCAAAAAGGGAAATTACATTCAAGGGAGCATCCTTGAGATTTACAGCAGACCTGTCACCAGAAACACTCAATGCCAGAAAGCAGTGGTGGGATATTTTGACAAGACTGAATGAAATGAATGCTTAACCTAGAATACTGTACCCAGCAAAACTCACTTTCTGGTTTGACGGAAGAATACACGGTTTCACAGACAAAAAACAGCTCAGAAACTTTACAACTCAAAAAACTCAAAAAGACTCAAAACCAGTCTTAAGAGAAAAACTGAAAGACCTAATTTAAGACAAGACTAACCAAAAGACACACCAAGTTTCAATATAAAGATGGCATTAGGGCCCGGAGAGATAGCACAGCGGTGTTTGCCTTGCAAGCAGCCAATCTAGGACCAAAGGTGGTTGGTTCGAATCCCGGTGTCCCATATGGTCCCCCGTGCCTGCCAGGAGCTATTTCTGAGCAGATAGCCAGGAGTAACCCCTGAGCAATGCCAGGTGTGGCCCAAAAACCAAAAACCAAAAACCAAAAAAAAAAAAAAAAAAAAAAGATGGCATTAAATTCCAGGACAATTCTTTCTGTCAATGTCAATGGACTAAATGCAACAGTTAAGAGACACAGAGGGGCTAAATGGATCAAAAAATTCTTGGACTCTTATAATCTTCCACAGTTGAAGGAAGAGGATGTAACATATCTAAATACCCCCATCACCATTGATGAAATTAAAACGGTAATGAAATGTCTGCCCAAAAACAAAAGCCCAGGCCCAGATGGATTCACTAATGAATTCTTTCAAACTTTCCAAGAGGAACTACTACCAATCCTGGCAAGACTCTTTCATGAAATTGAACAAACGGAAACACTTCCAAATAGCTTTTATGAAGCCAACATCACCTTGATACCTAAACCAGACAGAGATGCTACAAAAAAAGAAAATTACAGACCAATATCGCTGATGAATGCAGATGCAAATATCCTCAACAAAGTCCTGGCAAATAGGATTCAATGCCTCATTAAGAAGATTATCCACTGCGATCAAGTAGGTTTCATTCCAGGAATGCAAGGCTGGTTTAACATCCATAAATCTATCAACATAATACACAACATCAACAACAAGAAAAATAGAAACCACATGATCATATCAATAGACACAGAGAAAGCATTTGATAAGTTTCAACACCCATTTCTGATCAAAACTCTCAGCAAGATGGGAATGGAAGGAACCTTTCTCAATATAGTTAAGGCCATCTACCACAAACCAGTGGCAAATATTATCCTCAATGGAGAAAAACTAAAAGGCTTCCCTCTAAATTCTGGCATAAGACAAGGCTGTCCTCTCTCACCACTCCTATTCAACATAGCACTGGAAGTACTAGCTATAGTGATTAGGCAATAAAAAGATATCAAGGGAATCCAGATAGGAAAGGAAGAAGTCAAGCTCTCATTGTTTGCAGATGACATGATACTCTACTTAGAAAACCCTAAAGACTCTACCAAAAAGTTTCTAGAAACAATAGACTCATATAGCAAGGTGGCAGGCTACAAAATTAATACACAAAAATCAATGGCCTTTCTATACACCAATAGTAATAAGGAAGAAATGGACATTAAGAAAACAACCCCATTCACAATAGTGCCACACAAACTCAAATATCTTGGAATCAACTTGGCTAAAAATGTGAAGAAATACAAAGAAAACTATAAACTCTGCTCCAAGAAATAAGAGAGGACACGCAAAAATGGAAACACATACCATGCTCATGGATTGGCTAGATTAACATAATCAAAATGGCAATACTCCCCAAGCATTATACAGATTTAATGTGATCCCTCTAAAGATACCCATGACATTCTTCAAAGAAGTAGATCAGGCACTTTTAAAATTCATTTGGAACAATAAACACCCTAGAATAGCTAAAGTAATCATTGGGAAATAGAATATGCGAGGAATTACTTTCCCCAACTTTAAACTTTACTACAAAGCAATAGTTATCAAAACAGCATGGTATTGGAATAAGGACAGGCCCTCAGATCAGTGGAATAGGCTTGAATACTCAGAAAATGTTCCCCAGACATACAATCACCAAAATTTTGATAAAGGAGCAAGAAATTTTAAATGGAACAAAGAAAGCCTCTTCAACAAATGGTGTTGGCACAACTGGCTAGCCACTTGCAAAAATTGAACTTAGACCCCCAGCTAACATCATGTACAAAGGTAAAATACAAATGGATTAAAGACCTCAATATCAGACCCAAAAGCATAAGATATATAGAACAGCACATAGGCAAAAGACTCCAGGACATTGAGACTACAGGCATATTCAAAGAGGAAACTGCACTCTCCAAGCAAGTGAAAGCAGAGATTAACAAACGGGAATATATTAAGCTGAGAAGCTTCTGCACCTCAAAGGAAATAGCGCCCAGGATACAAGAGCCACCCACTGAGTGGGAGAAACTATTTACCCAATACCCATCAGATAAGGGGCTAATCTCCAAAATATACAAGGCACTGACAGAAATTTACAAGAAAAAACCAATTAATCCCATCAAAAAAAAAAGGGAGAAGAAATGGACAGACACTTTGACAAAGAAGAAATACAAATGGCCAAAAGACACATGAAAAAATGTTCCACATCACTAATCATCAGAGAGATGCAAATCAAAACAACTATGAGGTACCACATCACACCACAGAGAATGGCACACATCACAAAGAATGAGAACAAGCAGTGTTGGCAGGGATGTGGAGAGAAAGGAACTCTTATCCACTGCTTGTGGGAATGCCGTCTAGTTCAACCTTTATGGAAAGCGATATGGAGATTCCTCCAAAAACTGGAAATTGTGCTGCCATACGATCCAGCTATACCACTCCTAGGAATATACCCTAGAAACACAAAAATACAATACAAAAATCCCTTCCTTAAACCTATATTCATTGCAGCACTATTTACCATAGCAAGACTCTGGAAACAACCAAGATGCCCTTCAACAGACGAATGGCTAAAGAAACAGTGGTACATATACACAATGGAATATTATGCAGCTGTCAGGAGAGATGAAGTCATGAAATTTTCCTATACATGGATGTACATGAAATCTATTATGCGGAGTGAAATAAGTCAGAGAGAGAGAGAGAGAGAGAGAGAGAGAGAGAGAGAGAGAGAGAGAAAGATGCAGAATGGTCTCACTCATCTATGGGCTTTAAGAAAAATGAAAGACATTCTTGCAATAATAAATTTTAGATACAAAAGAGAAAAGAGCTGGAAGTTACAGCTCACCTCAGGAAGCTCACCACAAAGAGTGATTTGTTTAGTTAGAGAAATAACTACATTTTGAACCGTCCTAATAATGAGAATGTATGAGGGAAATGGAATACCTGTCTAGAGTACAGGTGGGTGTTGGGTGGGTAGGAGGGAGATTTGGGACATTGGTGATGGGAACATTGCACTGGTGATGGGTGGTGTTCTTTACATCACTGAAACCCAAACACAATCATGTATGTAATCAAGGTGTTTAAATAAAATATATAAAAAAGAAAATACAAAGCTTAAATATAAAGATTTATGAAAATTAACCTGTTGAGAAAAATAAAATATAATCTTTAAAAAAAATCAGCTCCTTGAAGAGATATAACAGTAGCACAGGGGTTAAAGCTTTTGCCTTGCATGGGGCTGACTCCAGATTTCTTCCTTTGCACTGCATGGTCTCCAGAGCATCAATCTCAATTGGACTGTACTGTCTTCTGGTCCAACAACTGGCTAAAGGAATGCCACCACATTTGTACCACCACAAAACAAGAATGACATTCATCCTGGAACCACTAGGGGGGCCTAGAGGTGCTTGTTTGAAACTCAGTACACTTAAGTCTCTTTGAATTTCATTCAAGTATGAAAAAAATATCAGGTGCCTGTGGTTTATTCTAAATATATATTTATATGTATATATGTATATGTATATATATAATACCTCAAAGACGATTGAACTCCCAAATGGAAACTCACAGCTGCTTCTTTATTTTTTGAACCTTACAAAATGACCGGTTTGAGGTTTGAGGTTATGATTTAGAAAATACTGAGGCCGGTGTGAAATATATGTTGTAATAAGCAATATAGGGAAAATTATATTGTGCATGCTAAGAAGCAGGCATGGGGCGGGTGGGAAAGTGAGGATATTGGTGGAGAGAAGGTTACTATGATTGTAGGAGTGGTGTTAGAACATTGTCAAACATTGAATATCTAAAACAACTGTATTGCAAACAACTTTATAAATTACTGTGTTTAAATAAAGTTTCAAACATTTTATTCACTATAACCTCTGTTCTTTGATCAAAATCCTCATGTGAAATATTGTAATCATGAGTGAGTGACTCTTCAATAATTCCTTGGATAATAATTTAAAAAAAAAGAAATATCACTGTGAATAATCTATCTGACAGGTGTTTTTGCCACCACTGCCTGTCCTGCTTAGCTGCAGATTAGTTACGGCCTGTGGTGCAGGCCCATAGATCCCATTGAAATACTGGTAAGTTTATTTAACTTGACTATTTCTTCACTTTAAATATTGTATTTGTTCTTGTTTTGTTCTTTTGTTGCAAAAGTAGATATGTGCATAGGAATTTGTTCATCATTTTTAAACTATGGTTTGTTCCTCCAGTGGTCTGAGGGACAGTGAAACCCTGTTTCAAAAGTTTGGGTACCCCTGATTATAGATGCACTGAGTTCCAACAAAGGTTTATTTGCAGATGCAGAAACCGGCTACCTTTGACTCACGGGTTTTTTCTAATCACAGGCCTAGAACTTTTGTGTTTTGGAAAGCACATATACGTACACACACACACACACACACACACACACACACACACACACACACACACACACTGTGGTCACTCAGCATCACAACAATGACAACAACCAAAATAACAATGTGCTCCTTCTTTGATGTGCTCCCTAGTTCCATTTCCCACCTCAGTAATTTAGATGATGAAGATCCATGAACTCGTGTGGGGCACTTTTTCATACCAGACCCTATGCAAAGCCACTCTGGGGCCTTCTTTTAGTCAATACTCACAACAAAATCCCAGCAGCAAATCCTATTCTTGTCCTGGTTTACAAAGAGGAACCAGTACTCAAGAAAACAAGAACTCACTTTACACTACCTCAATTAGACATTGGTGTAACTGGTAATGTCTGTCTGACTGTGGGATTATGAGAGGCCAGAAAAGCTATGCATGGCCACACATGGCAAGCCAGAGAACAGATTAACTCTACTAATGCCCTTTCCTCAGTGGGTCTCAAGTGCATAGACCTGAATCCTGAAAGATGAGGTGTGTGCTCAGAGCCTGTGTTCAATGGAGGTGGCACAAACTCCAAGTCTGGCTCAGGGAAGGCTGGGTTCGCTCATTGAAGATACATTTATCCTCTTCACCGCATAACCCTATCTAAGTGAAGACTTAGAGATAGCTCAGAAAGTTTGGGTTTTCTAGGCTCCAAAAGTGAAATCTTTCCTTTATCATAATGTGTTATTTTAGGCACCAGATACTATGCCATTCCACCCTCCCTGAATATTTTTAGAATTTTTAGTTCTATACCAAATGTTCAATCTGACTACAAGGGCAAAAATCACAATTCACTTTCCAAATTCTTCTAGAAAATTCCCCTCTCTTTCTTACCTGAGGTTGCTCAGGTAGAGGACAAACCTTGATTTTTTGTCCTAGAGTAGATTAGTTTTTTATGTCGTTATGCTGTCATTTCTGTATAAGTTGTTCATTCTATGTAAGTACAAAGTCCACATAAATATACTAGAACTGATCAATAGAACACTGAGAACAAACATATGACAAATGAAAGACAATGAGAAAATGTTTCTAAAACCACAGACACAATATTCTTAGATACTGCTAATGTATAGAAATAAAAAATGGGCTGTATTTATAAATAGTCCATTGAAAGAAATATCTACCTTGATGGTTAGAAATAATTGTCATTTTGTGGGCAATCCACATAGGTTACAGGGCAAGCAAGATAAGAGCTAAGTTATCCAAGTTCAAAGAATCTGGCATTTCAAATTGTCAGATGGCACAGAAAGCTGAGTGATGTCATTACAGTATAAAATCACAAGAAACAACTGATTCTGTGGTCCAGAACTTCTGGCGATCTAATACCTAATATCGATGTCTACCCCTATTGTTCTATAAACTATATTTTGGTATCATAAGATGCACTTCATCCCCCAAAAGTGCATCTTATGAAGCAAATGCTGCCCGGAGCTGAAGCCTGCATGCAGAGGAGGAGGACATATAAAAACTATGTGTGTCTTGGGGCCAGAGAGATAGCATAGCAGTAGGCTATTTGCCTTGCATATGGAAGGATGGTGGTTCGTATCCTGACATCCCATATGGTCCCCCAAGCCTGCCACGAGTGATTTCTGAGTGTAGAACCAGGAGTAATCCCTGAACTCTGCTGAGTGTAACCCCAAAATAAAACAAACAAACAAACAAAAAATTCTATGTGTGTCTTATGGGCAGGTGTATCTTATAGAGAGAAAACTATGGTACATCAAATCAGTTAAGTAAAATACATACTTACAGCCTTCCCCTTCTTCAACACAAATACACTGCACCTATATTCTCCCTGAATCTGGGGATATGTGTGATCTTTCCTGGGCTTGTAACAAAGTGCAGCAGCTTGGGAGACTTGAGACAACAGATATTTATTGTCTCACACACTGACAGTCACAGATCCAAAAGCAAGGCAAGGGCAGAGGAATTCTCCTTGGGAAGAGTCTTTCCTTGCCTCTTTCCTCATCTGTGCTGAAAGCCAGATACCCAGCATTTCTTGACCTGTTCAGTACCTCAATTGCCTCACTTCCACATAACCAACACGGTCTGTGCCCACGAAAACACCTGAGGAAGGGAAAACACCTGCTTGAGGGACACAACTAGATCCAATATGAGCATCCCCTGAACTGATGACATCTGAAGCAACTCTCCTTCCAGACAAATCATGTTTCAGGGTAGCAGGAAGACCAACGACAGAGCTATTTAGTGAAAGAGAGAAACCATTCATCCCCTCCAGGAAAGGATAAGAGAGTTTTGCTTTTCATGTAAAGTTGGCAGAGCAGGAAAGAAGTTGAATCCAGAGTCTGTGAGAAGGCACTAACGATGTTCCATGAACAACAAGTGGTAGAGAATGCAGTGGGTAGAACTCTTAACTTGAAAATATATATGCACATTCCTATGTTTGTTTCAGCACTTAGCTCAATAGCCAGGATATGTCCAACAACTGGTGAATGAATAAAGGAACAGGCATACACAGACACAGAAACACACACAGTGAAATACTATGCAGTGGAAAGAGGTAAGAAAAGAGAGAACCTTGCACATTGCAACATGGTGAATTGAAAAGGAGGCAGTGATGTAAAATTAACTAAAATCCAAGGGAGAAGGACAAATATGAGGTAACCTCACTCATCTGTGGCACACAGAGAGACAAAATAAGGGAATAGGCAGTAACAAACAATGACACAGCCCTGGTCTCAGATTGCAAGAATGGTGTGCAAAGTCTGAGGGCAAAATCTCATTAGGGGCATCACAGAGACAAGTGTGAGGATCTGAGGCCCAATCGTGGATAGTGGGTGCAGTGACTTATAGATGGATACCATCCACTTTAACACTAGTATAAAATTCTAAAATTAAATTACTTTCAAGATGTGCAGTAGAGCAAGCAACCTTGTCTAAGTGCTGTGGTAAAGGACAAGCTTTGAGAAGAAGCTGCCATTGAGAGACAAACAGTTCATAATGGAGGAAGGGAGCCAGGTAGGCAGGACTATTAGGAAAAAGGCCTGTGGGGAAAGGCACAGAGCTAGGCTGGCATAACTTGCAAGTTTCTATGTAGATGGTGATGAAGGCCACTTTCTTTCACACAGTATTAGCATGCATCACTTAACAATGAACACTGACCTCCACTGTGCAGGAAACCCCCACTCCCACCCCCAAACTAGAGCAGTGAAGAACACTGTATTAGGCTGTGAAGGGGATCTGGCTGCAACATCTTTCACTCCAGTGATCCTCAGGGATAATTTGACTGCCTTGGCTGGCTAGCCAAGTATCCCCTTCCTCCCTTCTCACCATGTGTATTCCTCTGGAACAAGATGTCCTTCTTCGAATAGAGACAGTTTATTCTTTGGTCAGGGTATGTGAATAGCTTCACTGCCCTGCTAGAACTGCCAAACTAGCTCTCTAGACTTTCTCAGTGAACAGTGATTAAGGTGCTTATCTTGAAACATGGCTAAGCACCATCCCAACAACAGACATGGTTCTTGGAGTCCCTCCAGAGGAACCCTGACACAGCCTGGTGTGACCAAAAGAAATAAAAAGGATAATAGTAAGAAGAAAGAGCCTTGTCTCTAGCTCACACCTCCTACTCTTTCAGATGCTGCTCCCAGAAATAAATATGAATCCATAGCTTGTCTGCTTGTTACATGGTCAGTGCATTGTAGGGTGCACAAGAAAGAGGCTGACCTGAGACTGATGCATGAACTAGAGATGGACTGCAGGAATCAGCTTTGTCACACGAGACTACTTGGAGCACAATCACAGGAACTTGAGGGAAATGGTGATGGTAGTGGTCCTGATGGTACTGATGAAGAGAGGGGTTGCTGGAGGCCAGAGGGCAAGAAAGGAAGTTCAAATTACTGATCAGTTGAAAGGAGAAGGCTGGAGCGAAGACAAAGATAGCAGGGTGGAAGGGGGTGACAGTCCAGAGACCCAGGAACCGCCAACTGTGTTGATGCAAAATTTTGAAGCTCTGGGCCACATCCAGCTCTGCTCCTTTGACCAAATTCTAAAAATCAGTGGAAACTTGACTAGAACAGTTAAACCTCCCCATTTCTATGTTTATCCCTCACTTTCAAGGGCTAGCTGTCACCCACTTATGTGGACTGAGAAGCTGAGCTAAAACACACACACACACACACACACACACACACACACACACACACACAAAAATAAAACCAAACCACTAGAGTCTCTTTTGAAGATGCCAAAGACCAAAACAACCTATTTTAAAACAAATGACATAAAAAGTGACAGAAAACAACTGTCCAAAACACTGTGACAACCAACCTCACTTAATTATCTTACTAATAATGATCTCCACTTCAAATTTCTTGGGGTTAACATCACCCAAGTAAACATTGGCTTAACAGGTTTTCATTATAGTCAAGGTAGTTCTTAGTGTTTGTCACTCATAAACTGGAAGTAACTCTAGATTGGTCCCTTACCCTACCTGTTCTCTTCCCAATAAAGACCGTGGGTTTCCATTTCCACAACCAGTCGATCTGCCTGCTGGTATCTTTGGCTAGTGAGCAGAATTGAGGTGGAATTTTTCTGAACCTGTTTTATTCTTTTCCATCTTGCATGGATTATCTCCTGTGTTGGCATTTGCTTCCAGACCCTCAGGATTGGGGCAGGAGGTTTCTGCTTCAAGAAAGTATTCCTGGAGGCCTAGCCCCACTACTAAAGCCTATTGGAACATAGCCTAGTCATCTTTCAAATGCAAATTATTTTTTCAGAGGGGTTAATGTGCTACCAAGGGTAGGGGAGACCGTTCATAATCGTGGGAGACCAATCATTCATCAACAAGGTCTTGTACTACCTCTGTGGGACTGAGGGGACTTGATGCTCTGTGATTCCTGCACCTCATAAGAAAAACCACCCCAATTAACCTGAATATGGAGTTGGGGCTGGCGTCTTTCTGCTGGTGTCTTCTTTGCAGCTTCCTAGTAAGAGACTACGTGGCTGAGAAAAAAAGTCTGCATAGTCGCACTTCCTGCCTGCAGGAGTCTGTTTTTCAGAGGAAGTACATGCTTGAATGTGCCAGCAGCTACCACAGGCTGAGTTTTGTGACTTGTTATCAGGCATGACATGAAATATGGCTTTCTTTCAAGGAAATGCATGTCCTTGGCAGCTTCCTCAAATGTGGGTCAGGGCCGTGTGACACAACCACCATTCATCAGCAAGAAAATAACCATAAACATTAGTGGAGCTGTTTTTCTACTTGAAGCCTGTAACCTAAGTGTTTGACAGCATGAATTGAAGCAACTGAGACATGAGTTGACACATTTTATATACACACATCGACAAGTCTGATAGATAATAAAAAGAATTAAAAAAAAATCTTCAACACTGGTAGTGTATTACACAAATGGAAGTTAAAGTTTTCTTCAGCTGGCAAACAACCTCAAGTTCTCTTAAGCACTTTCACACAGAACAGAACAAGCCCTGAATTATGCGACATGTTGTGTCTTCTTGCCACTAACTTCCAACTTGATATTTGGCATCACTGTCAGAATGAAAAACTCTTAGAATGTCAATTCATAAGGTTGGACAGCAAATTGGAGGCCTGTGCTGCAAGATTTAAAACAAACACAGCTTTGAAGCTGCCCAGTAAGTACATTCTGGCTGCGGGGGTCACTGTCCAATAAGCTGAGGTCTCTGGCCTGTGGAGGCTCTGCCCTGCTGTGCCTTTGTTCACTCTGAGGACTTCAAGGGAAACTTACTCTGCGCCTATCTGCCTGTGTTTCTTAATCCCTAAAGATTTCCTCAGAGGCCTAGGAAGCGCACCCCCAAAAACCTGCATTTTGAAGTTGCCCAGTAAGTACATTCTGGCTGCGGGGGTCACTGTACAATAAGCTGAGGTCTCTGGACTGTGGAGGCTCCACCCTGCTATGCCTTTGTTCACTCTGAGGACTGTCAACTAGAGGCAGCAGAAGAGCTGGGCTGCTTCGCTTCACTTCGCAGCCACACACTCTTTCTAACCAATGAACCCCACCAACACAAGCAGAAAAAAACACACTACAAGCATGACAATGGGAAAACCTTGCAGGCAAACACCATCCACAGAGAATGAAGACGAAAGCTCAGATGACCTAATAAATTCCAACCACTTGATTCCAACCACTGCACAAAGCACCATCAAAGGTGTTCCTGGGAGAGCTCCTATGATATAAAATGACAGACAATTGAAATTTTAAAAAAATACAAGGCATTTTCCAGAGAACGTAATTATGCAGGTATTGAATCAGAGCCTTATATTGAATAGAGCCATAAATTCTGAGCTCTCTATAACTAGGCCAAAAAATAGATACCTTGCTCAGACTGTTTCCTTGAAGAGTAAGTATAGGGTTAAAGGAGTTGACCTATCTGTCACTAATTCAGGTTCTATTTCCTAGCACTACAAATGGTTTTCCAAGCACAATCAGGCATCAGTCATGAGAACAGAGCCATGGATAGTTCGTGTGTTGCCCTTCACCAAAATAGGAAAAAAAAAGAATATTTTTTTACTTGGAGAAATATTATCCTTATGAACTGTGGCTTTAGGAATGTCCCAGTTGGTCCTTGGGTACTAAACCATTTCCTGTCAGTGGTAGTTTCATATCATATAGAAAGTTCTGTAGCCCTAAGGCTATAGTTTACTTCTTAACAGATACAAAGAAAGTATTAATTCCTTCTCTGTGACTTTTAAATCAGGATTTAGAATCTGATTCCTGGGACTGAATCTCCCCAGACTGAGAAATGATGACACATATTATTATTTTATACTGGGAACAATCTGTGTTGTTGGGTTTTGTGCTGAAAAAGGAACTTTCATTCACTGCTGATGGGAATATTGTCTGGTTCAATCATGATGCAAAACAATTTAGAAGATTCTCAGTAAACTCAGAATTGAGCTACCATTTGATCCAGCAAACACACATTCTATTTGTAGTACTGAAAAACATCACTCTAAATGATGTGTACTGACCACTATGCATTACAAAACTCAATAAAATAGCTAAGATTTGGAATTAGCCTAGGTTTCTAATAACAGGTGAATGGATCATGAATATGTAATACACATAATCAATGGAACAGTACATAGCAATAAAGAATGAAAAATCATACAATTCATTGCAAAATAGATAGAACTATAAGAAATAATGTTAAATGAAGTAAGCCAGGAGAAAAAGGGTAAATGGAGGTTGAGATTCATTGTGGTATTTAGAGTAACTGCATGAAAGAATGCTTAACAAACAAATTCCACAGAAACTGGGTGATTTGTCAAAGCACCTCTGCCAGTTCTAAGTACAAATAAGCATGTTCATAATTTCATTTTTTCATGAAAGTAAGTTTATAAAACCAAGTCCTGATTTACTATTGGCATTGGCAAGGTCAATAGAGAAAAAAATCTAATTCCTGCCCTGTGGCACCACTTATGAATCAGAAACTTACCTTCTAAACCCTGTGATTTGAATCTCCACTTACCCAGGACTTCCCAGCATCTCCCACCACACAGAATGACCACCTAGGGGCAGCAGAGAATTACTGGGTAAAACCTAATGGAACTGGTGTGAGTCAGAGTTTACAAAGGGTTTGAGTTGCAGTAGGATTGAAATGTCCAGGGTACTGGGTTTAGTAACCAATATTATATAAAATATCATTCGTTTTTCCTGGCACTTCATTTATTTCATCAGTGAGCATTTTGTTTCTTATCTATAGAAAGAATTCTGCCTTTCTGAATGAATAGAAATTAACTCTATCTCTGAAAACAGATGTAACGTTTTCTCAGCCCACATAGAACATTTCTTTGGCAATGTGGTCCTATACATGATTTTCTTAGATCCTCTAGGATAAAAATTGAGTTTTAGCATGTGGTGTGTGTGTGTGTGTGTGTGTGTGTGTGTGTGTGTGTGTGTGTCTGGAGGGGTTTATGGTGCTGGTGCTGTGCAGTGAGGGGCATGAGATTTCAAAGACATTCTCAGGAGGCCTGGGTTAATTAGTGGCCTCTGCACAAGATGTTATAACTCATGGTACAGAGATTAACTGGATACAGTGAAGTGAAGTGCTTGATGGGTGAATTATGCTCAGTTTGAGAATAAGTGGTGCTGAAAATAGAACATAAATGGTCACATCCAAGTCTGAAATCTAATAGACAAAAAGAGACTCACCATCTAGCAAGGTTAATATTTTGCTCACCTTTGATATTTCCTAACAACAAGAGTTCTCTATCCTCTACTTGAATCAAGTAATGGAGGGTGAGTTTTGTTCTTTAATGTATTTTTCTAGAAATGAAGGAAATCAATTATAAATAGATAATAACAAGAATCTCTTATATAAGACAGATTGCATACCAATATACCGGTTATGTCTTATGAAAACATGATCGATCTGTCGATGCCACACACCACACAACTTTGAATACAGCATGTTCACAGTCTATGCTAAATTTTATTGAGTCTCAGAGGATCCACGAAGAAGCATGTGGGGACTCTCATTTATGAGTCACATGCCACCCATCCACAATAGCAGCCCTGAGTCTGACTCATTTGCATCAGCTGTCTCCCTGAGGGGACAAAAGGGGAGCACTAGGTGTTCAGACTCACATCAACAGGGTCAGACTCCTCCACCATGGCCTGGACTCTGCTCCTCCTGAGCCTTCTGTCTCACTGCGCAGGTAATTTTTACAGGCTTAGAGCACCCCAGTTCTAGTGCTCTGGGACAACTCGACTCATTCTGAGCTCAGAAGGCCTTTAAGTTCTCATTGCACTGATGCGATGATGTGGGTGGGGTTGGTGGAGTCCCACAGAAGTCCTACAGCTCATTATGATAAAGACTCCTCACAGCTGAATTTTACTGTTATCTGACTTCTCCTCTCTCTGGCAAGTTCTGTATCTTCCTATGAGCTAAGTCAGCCATCCTCACTGTCTGGGCGCCTGGGAGAGGTGTTCAGTTTGTCATGTAGGGGAGACAACATAGGAAGAAAATATTTTCACTGGTACCAGCAGAAGCAAGGACAGGCTCCTCGACCTGTCATCTATAGAAATAGCAACGGGCCCTCAGGGATCCCTGACTGCTTCTCTGGATCCAACTCTGGGAACACAGCCACTCTGACCATTAGAAATGCTCAAGCTGAAGATGAGGCGACTATTTCTGTCATGTGTGGGACAGCGGTTCTGGAGCTCACAATGACAGAGATAGATGGGAAATTGAGACAAAAGCCTCTTCCCTATCTCTTCACTGTCTTCTTCAGGCCCAGAAAACCAGGAAACACAACAATGAGCTCATCTGGCCCAAGTCCCAGATCAAGAATCAAGAATTCCCCCAACTCCAGACCTGCAGTCAGGCCCTGCTCAGGAGGAGTCATTGGGATATTTTTTGGCTCAAATACAACTAGGTTAAGTTAATAAAATGGAAATCTAAATCTCCATGAGAATATTTGAAAATTGGTGTTAGCATGTGGTTGTGTGTGTGTTTATGGATGGCTGGTGGTACTGGTAGATGTGTGGTGAAGAATGTGAAGTACCAAAAATATTCTCAGGAGGGCTGGGGTGAAATGGGGACCTTCTAACAAGGAAATGATGCTGATCAGTTTTGTAGTACAGAGATTGACTGGACACAGTAAAGTGCTTATGGGGTCAAAAATGCTCAGTCTGGAAACATGTGCTGGCAAACTAAGCAGGATTGGTCACAACCAAGGCTCCTTGGATCTGAAATCTTATGATTTAACAAAAAGAGAATGTTCATATAGCAGGGTTAACACTTTACTTCCCTTTGATATTTGTTACCAGTAAGGATTCTTTTTTTTTTGGTTTTTTGGGCCACACACATTTAATGCTTGGGGTTACTCCTGGCTAAGGCTCAGAAATTGCCCCTGGCTTGAGGGGACCATATGGGACGCTGGGGGATCTAACCGCGGTCCTGATCCTTGGCTAGTGCTTGCAAGGCAGACACCTTACCTCTAGCGCCACCTCGCTGACCCTCAGTAAGGATTCTTAATCCTATACTTGAACCAAGTAATGGGAGATAATTTTTGTTCATTAATGTATTTTTCTAGTTATAAAAGAAATCAGTCATAAATATACATTGTAAAAAGAAACTCTTGTCATCTTAGACAGTTTTTATATCAAGAGTTTTTATGTCTAATAGAAAATGATTTGTTAACAAATCACACAATTAAAAACACAGCATATTGTAAACCTAGGCACCATCTCGTTGATTGTTGGAGGACCCACTAAGCAGCAGGTGGGGATTATAGGGTCATCCCCTCTCTTTGTGCACTTGGTCTGGGTCATCATCTGAAGCCACAGATCACAATAGCAGTCTTGAGCTAGTTCATTTGCATCTAGCAACTCTCTCCCTGAAGGCATAAGAGGGGACCAGAAAAGTTCAGCCTCAGGTAACAAGATCAGGCACCTGCACCATAGCCTGAACCACACTGCTCTGGCCCTCCTGGATAAAAGCACAGGTGATATGTCCAGGTTCACAGCACCCTAGGCCCTGTTGTGAGATGTGTTTTGGGTTGTTGGGATCATGAAGATGATGATTCTTAAGCTGAGTTTCACAGCTTTTTTCTCTCTCCTTCCCTTTGTATATTTTATTGGTGGTGGGGAGATTGGCCACACCTGGCAATGCTCAGGGGTTACTTCTGGCTCTGTGTTCAGAAATTGCTCCTGGCAAGCTCTGGAGATTATATGGGATGTCAGGAATCAAATCCAGGTCCATCCCAGATTGGTTGAGTGCAAGGCAAACACTCTATCGCTATACTATCTCTACAGCCCCAACTCTCTCTGTATATTTCTATGAGCTAAATCAGCCACCCTCATTTTCTATACCTGGGAGAGGTAGCCAGAATGACCTGCAGGGAAAGCATCATTGAAAGTTATACTGTTGAATGGTACAAGTAGAAGCCAGACAATGCCTCTGTGCTGGTCATGTGCTTAATGTCTTCTAGCCCTAGGATCCCAGACCATTTTACTATCTACATCTCTGGGAACATGTCCACACTGTTGTGCACACCGAGAATGAGGCTGACTATTACTGTCCATTTAGGGTAGTAGTAATGCTCAAGATCACAAGGGCTGATATTGAACTGAAACACAAAACTCTTCCCAAGCTGTGTCACACTCTCCTCAAGCCCAGAGTCCATAGAGACAGCAATGAGCTGGATTGCCCTGGTCTCTGATCAAATAATCAAGGATTTCCATACTTCCAGCTCTCAGATCAAACTCTGCATAAGAATCATCAAGCATAAATTTGGGCTAGACACAAGTGGATAATTATAAAAATTCTATTATCCTTGTACATGAGGATAACAAGGATTTAATTTGAAATTCTGACCACTTAGTGATAAATGCAATGCCCTTATTGAAATGTATATCTGGTGAGACTGAGAGCATAATAGATACTGAAAATTAAAAAAAATCAAACAACACAAACATAAACAACAAACAGCAATAAGTAGGTTGACCTTGAGCCAGGAACATCACAGGAATATGGTCACATGCCAGGCAGGCACCCTACCCAGATTTTTTTCTATATTTAAAGTCCCCAGGTGCAGCTCTGGAGGTACCCAAGCAACCATCTTGGGTGTGTGTGATTATGGAGATTTGCAGCACTTGGTACAGAGTGGCCCATGTATCACTGACTTTGAGACCAGAGCAACATCACAACCTTTGGCCTTGCATTGAGTCAACAGAGTTGGTTGAGACTGAACTTGTCCCACACACTACGGGTATTCTGAGCACTATTTAAAAGGCCCACTAAATTATTGATAAGTAGATGATGCATTTACAGAAATTTTTTTCATATGGATGGAACATAGCATGATTATTTAGAAGGCAATGACTCAAGCATGATTTTTAGAAGACAACTTCATTATTCTAAAATGTGCAATTAGTAATACTCAATGAGAAAAAGATGAAGTGAAATATATAGTATTTCAAAATAATGGCCCAAGTACTTCAAACCTAATGAAAACTAAAAGTAAATATCTCAGATCTTTAGCAAAACTCTTAAATACAATGTGGAAGGATGGAGGAAGAGGGGAAAGCCAAAATGTTCTTAATAACATCTCTTAAAAAGAGACTTATGGTATGAGAGAGATAATATAAAGTGCACTTTCCTTGCATCTTTCAGACTCACTTTCAATCTGAGCACCCTATATTGTCACCAAGTAAATATATATAAAGAATTCCACAGCACAAAGCACCTTCAACAATGTTCCTGGGAGAGTTCTACTACACCACATTTTATTCCTAGGCTATAAAATGATAAGACATATTAAAAATGTAAAAATTACAAGGCATTTTCTGCAGAGCTTAGGCATCAATAGCAGAAAGAACTCCTTGGATAAATGTTATTTCATTTTACCCAAGCTGATTTGCCATTTTTACTATGTCATCAATGGTAGGGTTCCATACATACAACCTTTCACTGCACACCTGTCAGGGGAGTGCCTGTGTCCCTTCACCATTCACTCAAGACCCTGCATTCACTCACCATCAATTCCATTCCCCACATCTCACTGCCTTGATAAGCTGTTTTTTGGGAGAAGTTCTTAGATCTTATTGCATAATCCGATAGAATATTGATGATCTGTGGAGGCTTTGAGGAGTGAATTGGACACTTGAGACAAAGGTAGAGGAAAATATGTTGTCTGATGGGGGTGATTGGCATATTGTTTGTATGAAACCATGACATAGACAGCTTTATATAATCACTGTCACTAAAAACTTATTTAAATATTATATCTTGGTTTTGTATTGGTGAGGCTTTATACATACAAAGCAAATGCCCTACTTCTGAGCCACCACCCCAACTTGAGATCCCACTCTGAGGAATGAGCACATGTGTTATTGTTATGTTTTCACATACCCAAGACCTCTTGATGCCACATTTCTGTAATGTTCAGGGTTTTGAAGAGTTTTGTTTCCTCTTCAGCAGTGTCCCTTTTTTATACATACATTTAATCATCTTTCTTTCTTGCCTATCATGTATATTAATATTAGAAAGATTCAGTTCTCAAGTCCGTGGAGGACAAAATATAAAATAAATCAAGGAGAGAAGGAAGAAATGACCTTAATGTGATAAAAAATATAATAAATAATGCTAATCCTAGCTTGCAAGTGAATCAGCCTAGCTGATGGGGACCCCAAAGAAATCTAAACATCCCAATGTCCAGCTAACACAGGCTACTATATTATCTGTCAGAGACAAAAGCAAAGAGAGTGACCTCAATTCTGAGCATGTGGAATAATGTTTTGAAGACAATAGCAGATTCCAGCAAGCTAAGATTTTTTTTGGTTTTTGGGCCTCAGTGAAGCTCAGGGATTTCTCCAGGTTATGCACTCAGAAATCACTCTGGGATGCTGGGGATCAAACAGAGGTTTGTCCTGGGTCGGCCTCATGCAAGTCAAGCACCTTACCGCTGTGCTACCACTCTGGCCCAACAAGGTAAGATTTTAAGTAACTATTCACAACAGATTTGGGGTAGAACAGATAATAATAAAGAAAGCTGTCTTGACAAGATGGCATTGTGATTGGAAGGAGGAAGTGATAGTCATAGTGAGGAACAAAGTGGGAGAGGCAGAAAGGTCAGGTTCTGTTTATTTTTTCAAATTAGTTTCTAGAACACATCAGGTAGTGCTCAGGGATTACATCTAATTCTATAATCTGGTGTGTTCAATAGATAATAAGGAGATGGATACAATAGGTGTTGAACGCATCCAGTGCTTGAGCCCTACCCACTATATTATTGCTAAGGACAAGATATGACAGATCAGGTTCTGTATTCCCCACATCTCACTGCCTTGATAAGCTGTCGTCTAGGAGAAGTCCTCAGATCTTATGGCATAATCTGATAAAAAATATTGATGATCTGTAGAGGCTTTGAGGAGTGAATTGGACAAGAGACAAAGGTAGAGAAAAACATGTTGTCTGATGGGGATGATTGGCATATTATTTGTATAAAAACATGTCTGACAGCTTTATATATCACTGTCACTAAAAACTTTTTAAAAATATTATATCTTGGTTTTGTGTTGGTGAGGCTTTATACATGCAAAGCAAATGCTCTACTTCTGAGCCACCACCCCAGCTTGAGATCTCACTCTGAGGAATGAGCACATGGGTTATTGTTATCTTTCTGTAAACCATGTTCAGGGTGTTTTGAAGGGATTTGTTTCCTCCTCAGCAGTGCCCCTTTTTTACACATACATTTATTCATCTTGCTTTCTTGCCTATCATGTATATAATATTAGAAAGATTCAGTTCTCAAGTCTGTGGAGGACAAAATATAAAATAAATCAAGGAGAGAAGGAAGATGATGATAAAGGGAGGTAGTGGGGAAGGAGGGTCTAGAATTTGGTTATTTGGGGGATGTGGGAGAGTATCATAGCTATAGATCCTAAGTTACAGACTCAACAACACTCAAAACATGAGATCTTAGCTGAAAACACTAAATTTTACTGTATCTTCCAATGGTGCCTTAAAGGTTGGTTGATAGAATGAAGGATGGGTGACAAAGTGTGAGAGCACTAGTGATGTGAGTTGACACTGCTGGTTGGATTGGTCTTGAAATAGTACAGGGGTGGCGAACACATGGCTCTCGAGCCACATGCGACTCCTGGCCAAAATGAATGCGGCTCGTTGCCTCTTATCATCATTTTGTATACTGTGGTTCTTTGCCAAGTTTGGCTTTTGTTCTGCTGCTTCTGAGGAGGGACCTCTGAGGAGAGATCTCCGAGCACCGAGTCCCACCCCCAGGCTGCGGCATCCCTTTTCGCAGCCCTTGGAAACAACTGCACCGGCCGGCAAGCGGAGGACCCTAGTGTCACATGTTGGGTCACATCTGGTCGTTAGTTCTGAGTGTGGAGGACGCAGCACATCCTCACCATCACTGCAGGATTTTGACCCTCACTCAAAATGGCAAAATGAAATATGTGTTTAATAGATTATTGTTATAATTATATGCTTTGGTGTGAGTGTTTGTCTGTTTTGGCAGGTCACTGTGTGGTGTGGCTCTCTGACTCTCACAGTTTAAAATTTTGGCTCTTTGTGTCGAACTTGTTCGCCATCTCTGAAATAGTTTATGCATAAATCTTGGCTATCAGTATTGTAAACCAAGGTTCTTTAAATAAAAAGTTTTTAAGAAATCTTCAGTTCCTAATTTGATTATTATGCCAAATCAATGACCTTAATGTGATTATATATATATATATATACATATATATATATATATAACACTATTCCTAGCTTGCAAGTGAGTCGGCCAAGCTAGATGAGGACCCAAAACTATCTGAACTTCCCAATGTCCAGCTAACACAGGCTACTGTTTTATCTGCCAGAGACAAAATAAAGAGAGTGACCTCAATTCTGAGCACATGGAACATTGTTTTGAAGAGAATAACAAATTCCAGCAAGGTGACATTAATTTTGTTTTGTATTGTTTTGGTTGTGGATTTTGGCCTCACCAAGTGACACTCAGAGGTTACTCCAGGCTATGCACTTAAAAATAACTCCCAGCTTGGGGGACCCTAGGGGACACTGGGGATCGAACTGAGGTTTGTACTAGGTCAGCTGCGTGCAAGGCAAATGCCCTACCACTGTGCTAATGCTCCAGGCCACCATGTAAGATTTTAAGTAACTATTCACAACAAATTTGGGGTAGAACAGGTAATATAAAGAAAGGTGTCTTAATAAGATGTCATTGAGTTTGGAAGGAGGAAGTGATGGTCATGGTGAGAAACAAAGTGGGAAAAGCTGAAAGGTCAGATTCTGTTTATTTTTTCAAATTAGTTTCTAGAACACATCAGATAGTGCTCAGGGATTACACCTGGTTCTATGATCTGGTGGGCTCAAGAGATAATAAGGAGTACTAGGATACAACAGATGTTGAACAGATCCAATGCTCGAGCCCTACCCACTATATTATTGCTCTGGACATGACAGATCAGGTTCTGCATTCAGTCTTTGGCATAATTTTAATTAAGTGATGACCAATAGCTACTGAGACAGGGTCAGAAGATAGTGTCACCCTGGGCACTGATGAGTGTCAGGACACAGTGACACCCTCATCCTGAAAAATGACTAGACTGTGCCTCCTGCCTAGACTGCATCAGGGCACAGCCACAGATACCCTACCTGTGCCCCTTGTCCTCCTTTCCTTCCTGGGCAGTAGTTCCTATGCTCAGCTTCACCTCTAGGGTGAGCCAGTCTCTTTGAGTTTCCTGCTGCTTACTGAGACCAATACAACCTCCCTCAGCAGATCCTCTCCAGACAGAAGTGGATTCCACTCCCAGGGCACAGATCTGGTCACTGAACATCATGATTTAGTGACAGGATCCACATCCTGGGGGGACAAAGAACCATCCTGTCCCAGGCTCATAGACTCTGAGGAACCTGGGATTCATCAGAGACCACAGAGACTGACTGAAAATTAGATATTTTTTGTATGGTTCCTGGTAACTCTACCTAGGTACATGATGTTTAGGATAAAAAATTAAAAAGTCAGGAAGATGCACATACCAAGGGCATCTACAATATGGAGAGGATTTTGTTAAAGACAAAAATACCCATTGAAAGTGAAATGAAAAGGTCTATAAATCTCTTATAGCTGGTGGCTGTTGGACAAGAAAAGCTCACTCACAAATAATTGCAGAAGCCCCTAGGAAACAGCACAATGAATGCAGAGCCAAATATAAAAAATACAGAGAGAGAGAGACAGACAGAGAGACAGAGAGATAGAGAAAGCGATGCCCTGAAGAATCTGCAGGAATGGGAAGGATGGAGGGCACAGGATCCCCTCAGCTGCTTCTGGGCTCCTGTGATCAGTTTCAATTGAACACTCTCTAAACTCCAGGAAGGCTCAGAGCCTTGACTAACACTAGTTCAGCCCTTTCCACAGGCAGGAAGACTGGTGACAACAATTATGTGGTTAAGACCTGCATGTGCCTGGGATCATTAAGAGGAATCCAGACTGATTTTGTCATGTGAAGATCAAGAGAAAAAGCTGAATGAAGTGAGTGTTATTTTACTCCCATTGCATGACAGTCACCATAACTGGTGTGAAGGTATCACCTGCTAAAAACTCTAGAGAAATTGATTTGCATAAAACCAGCCCCCCCGCAAGGTTTAGTAGCCAAGAAGGGAATAAGGAGACTTGGGAGAGTCTAACAGTGCTGAGAGGTGTCAGAACAGAGCTCTGGAGAGTTTCTACCATGTCTTGGAAACTTCTGCTCCTGCTCATTTTCTGCACAGGTACTTTCTCTGGGGCCCAACTGTAGTGACAGGCCTTAATAACCTTGAGCACAACATGCTCCAAAGCCTGATATCAGCCTACACATACTGAGTTCTGGGGATTGTTGAATGAACCTTTTTATATACTACAACATCTTCTCTCTTTTTATTTCAGATTATGTGACCTCCTATGCACTGACCCAGACACCCTCAGCCTCAGTGAAACTGGGTGAGACAGCCACAATCACCTGCTCTGGAGAATTACTTGATGAGAAATATACGGATTGGTACCAGCAGAAGCCAGGCCAGGCCCCTGTGCTACTAATTTATCAGGATAGTAAAAGGCCCTCAGGTGTCCCTGATCGATTTTCTGGCTCTAGCTCTGGGAAAACAACCACCCTGTCCATCAGCAGAGCCCAAGCTGAAGATGAGGCTGACTACTACTGTCTATCAGGTGTCAGCAGTGACAATATACACCATGTTACAGGATGGTGGGGAAGTAAGACAACAACTTTTTCACATCTGTGCTTTATTTTCTAGCAGCCCAGACAGTTGTGTGCAGTAATGAGCAATGTGGCCCAGGCTTATAACTGGCATCTAAGTGTCCCCCCTCCAATCCTTGCACACAGGTCTGCAGAGGGATAATTGTGGTGCTATTTAGGTCTCAGAGGATGTGGGGGTACCTCAATACTATTGCCTGGATCAGTGTTTCTTGGGTTGATGGAACCTGCATGGAAGAACAGACAGTCTGAATAGTGTTAAAAGCATACAAAGAAAAAGTGCCAACAAAAATTGTATCAAATCACAAACATTGCATCTTTAAATGAAACATTTTTCTCAAAACTGTATCACTATGACAGAAAATATTGGGTTCAGAGGGGGGAAAAAATAGGGCTACTGATTAGTGAACTAATCCCATTTCTAATGAAAAAACATTGGCCTCAGATTGAAAGCCTGATTCAACTGGTACAAGGTATTGAATCTGTTCTCAAGTTTGTTCATCCTGGCTGTGCTGTGGACTTACTTCCAAATCTACTCTCATGGATCACCCCTGGCAGTGTTAAGTTTCCATATGGTGCTGTTGATTGGTATATGAAGAACACCATATTTTCTATATTATTGCCTCAGCCTCTGCTTTCAAACATTCTGCTGGAATGTTACCTGAATATTTCAGAGACATTTTCTCCACCCATTCCAGCATGGACTTCTCTTCTTTCAGGGGATAGAGAAATCTATGAATCCATAATGGACTCAGTCTAGCTTTTCAATTTAAAGTGAAATTAGGGGCCGGTGAGGTTGCGCTAGATGTAAGGTGTCTGCCTTGCAAGCGCTAGCCAAGGAAGGACTGAGGTTCAATCCCTCGGCATCCCATATGGTCCCCCCAAGCCAGGGGCAATTTCTGAGCATTTAGCCAGGAGTAACCCCTGAGCATCAAATGTGTGGGCCCAAAAAAAACAATAAAGAAAGAAAGAAAGAAAGAAAGAAAGTGAAATTAATTTTTTGAAAAGGTAAATATGAGTCAGAATCTCTCCATAAAATACCATAATAGTTGCTGCAAAACTCTGTTTATCCTGAGGGTTAGTTCTAAGAATGGTATTGCTGTAATAAAAAGACAGATACTTATCTAGACTGAATCTCTACCCCAGTGAGCAGATCACAAGTCTAATGCAATTAATATATCTTCATCCTTAAGACCCAATGAATTAGTATCACTGTGAGAACTCAGCGTAGTTTCTCTCCTTGGGATACCAGTTTCTCAGAAGTAACTTGGCCTTGTCAGTATCTGTTAATAGAAATCCAGATAGATTAGAAATTCTAGCAACCAAAACCACCTTGTCAGCAGATAAAAAAAATAGAGCTTATTGATTCCTGAAAAATTCAATACCCCATCAAGTACCATCATAAAATCCATTCAAAAAGTAGAATTCTAGAATACAAATATACATATTCTGAAACATCTACATACACACAGATCACATAAATGAGTATGTATAAAACTATATGTACACATATTCCTTAATGTGGCCATACATGTCAATATGTATAAATACATAATATAAACAAATTTGGATGTCATGCTGATTGCCTATTATAGGAGTCAGAGGAGCTCAATGATGCTCAGGTGAAGATGGAGCCATTGCTATATGATCTCTGACCTTGACAATAAGGTGACACCAGCAAATTCCCAAATACTAAATACCATGGATATACTAGAGAATTGATTGAAAAACTTATTCTTCTCCTCTTAAAATAAAAGTACAAGATATCAGATAAGCTACTATAAGTTCAATGATCAAATCCATGTTTGAGAAGAGAGACACTGCAGAAATTATTCCTTCACAAAACAATCATTCCTTGGGAAGAAACCTCCTTATAAGCCCTGATAATTCATTAGCCTAAAGTGTAGTACAAGGTCATTCTTGGCTTAGAGGTATTTGAACAGATGAATTACCTGGTTTTGTTTGAAGATAGAACAACAGGTGTTAGGAGAAGGTGTTGAGGATCTGTGTGTATTTGAACAAGTATATCTATTTTAGTTCTGCATATCCAAGTTTGTTACACCCCACTCAGGAAGGGCACACATCAGAAATGTGTTGCACTCCTGAAAAAGAATAATTTGCCAAAAAGGCCCGCTTAGAGCAGTCAAATCAGTTGACCCTTTGCGTGGATTGTTTGACTATAATTCTAAAAACGTAGTTGTAACTATCTCTCTCTTTATTTTTGACCATTATTATTGTATCATGGCAGGAAGTCTAAGGACAACAATTATGTGCTAAAAATATGCATGTTCAAGAGATCATCACAAAGAGACCAAACTGATTTTATCATGTGGTGAGCTGGAGGAAAAAGCTTAGGGAAGCTGCACTAATTGTTTGACTATTACTGTCACTATGACTGGTGTGAGGCATTTATCTCCTAAGATCTCTACAGAAATTGATTTGCATAAAAGAACCCCCACAGGGCCTAGTGGCCTGAGAAGGGAATAAGGAGACCTGAGAGAGCCTAACAGTGCTGAGAGGTGTCAGAACAGAGCTCTGTAGTCTCCACCATGTCTTCCAAACTTCTGCTCCTGTTCGTGTTCTGCACAGGTGCTGCCTCTGGGGCCCAACTGTAGCTGTAGGCCTCAATGACCATGAGCACAACATGCTCCAAAGCATGATCTCAGTCTAGAAATACTGAGCTCTTCTGGGGATTGTTGAATGAACCTTTTAATATGCTACATCATCTTCTCTCTTTTCATTTCAGGTTATGTGACCTCCTACACATTGACCCAGACACCCTCAGCCTCAGCGGAAATGGGTCAGACAGCGACAATCACCTGATCTGGAGAATTATTTGATAAGAAATATACAAATTGGTTCCAGCAGAAACCAGGCCAAGCCCCTGTGCTGCTAATTTATAAGTATAGTGAGAGGCCCTCAGGTGTCCCTGACCGATTTTCTGGCTCTAGCTCTGGGAAAACAACCACTCTGTCCATCAGCATAATCCAAGCTGAGGATGAGGCTGACTATTACTGTCAGTCATGGGACAGCAGTGATAATAACCACAGTGTTACAGGGTGGTGGGGAAGTAAGACAACAACGTTTGCACATCTGTGTTTAACTCTGTATCAGCTCTAGAAAGTTGTGGTCAGTAGTGAATAGAATGGCCCAGGCCCATATCTGACATCCAAGTTCCCCATTTCCCATCTATTCAGGCAGGTCTGTCTGCACAGGTATAATTGTGGTTTCATTCAGGACTCACAGGAGGTGGATGTACCCTACTATTGCCTGGACTGGGTATTTCTTTGAGTTGATAGGACCTGCATGGAGAATATTGTATCTTTAGATGAAACTTTATTTTTATCAAAACTAGATATCTATGCCAGAATTAAATATGACTTCTGAAGTGTAGCAAAATAGTATGTCAATAACTAGTTTACCAATCCTGTTTCAAAACTTGGTCCTAGATCTTTAAAAACATTTGCCTTCATATTGAAAGCCAGATTTAGTTGATACAAGGTGTTGAGTATGTTCTCAAGCTTTCTAAAATAGATTTTTCTTTTTGTTTACACCTGACTGTACTATGGACTTACTTCCAACTCTTCACTGTGGCATCACCCCTCACAATTTTAAGATTCTATAAAGTGGACTGGAGAGAGAACATGGAGGTAGGGCATTTGCCTTGCATGCAGAAGGATGGTGGTTCGAACTCAGGCATCCCATATGGCCCCCCGTGCCTGCCAGGAGTTATTTCTGAACATAGAGCCAGGAGTAACCCCAGAGAGCTGGCGGGTGTGACCCAAAAACAAAAACATTCCATATAGTGCTATTATCTGTGTTGATGTAGAGCACTCTATTTGCTATTCTATTGCTCCAGTTTCTGCATTCTAACATCCTGCTGGAATATTAATTGGACATTCTTAAGACACTTTTCTACTCATTTCAGCATGAATTTCTGTTCTTGGAGAAGATGTAGAAATTTATGAGTGTATAATGGACTCAGTCTAACCCTTAATGTAAAGCAAAGTCAGTTCCTTGAAAAGTAAAATTAGAGCCACAATCTCTATGCTAAATACCATAACAATTGGTGGGACACTGTATGTCCATGAGGAATAGCTTTGGAATGTTATTGATGTAGAAATAAAGGCAGATACTTAAGTCTGAATCTCTACCCCAATAAAAACAGATCTGCTTCTTCCCAGATCATAAGTAGAATGCAATTAATATAGCTCCATGATTCTTTTCATGCATTATTCCCAAAGAATTGGTATCATTGTGAGAACTCAATGTTGTTCTCTATTCTTAGGAGACTGATTTCTCAGAAGTCACTTTGCCTTGTGAGTAGAAATTCAGGTAGATTAAAATTCCTAGTCACCAAAATACAAAATGGAACTAATATATTCCTGGAAAAAAAAACCCATCAAGCACAATCAGAAAACCTGTTCCAGAAGCCGCTGAACTCTGCTGGAACTCAGATGTCAGTACCCCTATCTGCCTGTCTTCTGTGCTGTGCTCCATTTTTGGCCTGATTTCATTCTGTGTGTGGCTCATCTGCAGATGGTTCGCTTTCTCTGGAGCCTTCCCTGGAGGTGAGTTTACAAGACCAGAAAGAGTGGAGCAGAGGAGCACAGCCGCTCTGCTTCGCTTCCCAGACGTGCACATCATTTAGCCAATGAATACAACCACAACACATAGAAAAACCCACAATACAAGTGTGACAATGGGGAAACAACGCAGGCCAGTGCCAGACATAGAGAATGACGATGGCAATATTGATGACTTGAACATGATCAACCAACTAGTCAATCTCTCAAATAAGGAGTTTAGAGACAAAATATGGAAGATGTTCAAAGAACTCAAAGAAAGTATACAAGAGAACACTAATAAGAATCAAGAGAATATGAAGATATAAAAGAGAAAACTCCAAACTGAAATATCAGGTCAAATAACAGGTCTAAAAACTCAGTAGATGAATTGAAGAAAAACATGGTTGAGCTTTCCCACGGGTTAGCAGCAGCTAAGGATAGAATTAGTACACTGGAAGATGAGATGAATAACAATTCCATACAGCAGAGAAATTGGAAAAAAGCCTTAAAGCAAATGATCAAACAATGGAAAAATTACTCAAAGAATGGGAACAGATGAAAATAGAAGTCTATGATAAGCTCAACAGAAACAATTTAAGAAACATTGGAGTCCCTGAGACCCAGGAAGAAAATCTCCAGGAAGAATCAACAGTCAGGAACATCATTAAAGAGAAACTACCAGAGCGAATGAATACATGCGATCAAATCCTGCATGCCAAAGAGTACCAAGTAAAAGAGACCCCAGAGAAAACACCCCAAGACACATCTTAGTCACAATGATGAAACCCACAGATAGAGACAGAATTCTGAAAGCAGCAAGATCAAAAAGAGAAATTACATTCAAAGGAACATCCTTGAGATGTACTGCAGATCTGTCACCAGAAACACTCAAGGCCAGAAGGCAGTGGTGGGACATAGTGACAAAATTCAATGAAATAAATGCCTCGCCTTGAATACTGCACCCAGCAAAACTCACTTTCAGGATTGAAGGAACAATACATGGTTTCACAGACAAACAACAGCTCAGAAACTTTACAGATTCAAAACCATTTTTAAAAGAAAAACTGAACGGCATACTTTAAGACAAGACTGACCAACAGACACACCGAACTTCGATATAAAGTTGGCACTAACTTCCAGGACAATTCTTTCTCTCAATGTCAATGGACTAAATACACCAGTTAAGAGACACAGAGTGGCTAAATGGATCAAACAACTCAATCCAACCTTCTTCTGCCTACAAGAAATGCACCTGAATACTCAGAACAAACATTGACTCAAAATAAAAGGCTGGAGGAAAATCATCCAAGCAAACAACACCCATAAGAAAGCTGGAGTGGCCATACTAATATCAGATGATGCAAACTTTATACTTAGGAAATTTCTAAGGGACAAAGATGAACATTTTGTATTAATCAAGGGATACGTATAGCAGGAAGAAATCACTCTCCTAAACATTTATGCACAGAATGAGGGGCCAGCAAAATATTTAATAAAATTGTTGACAAATCTGAAAAATAATATCAATAACAACACAATAATTGTGGGAGACCTCAACATGGCATTGTCAACGCTTGACAAGTCAACCAGACTGAAACCCAAGAAGAATATACTAGACCTGAAAAGAGAAATAGAAGAATCCTAGTAGATATATACAGGACACTCCACCCCCAGAAGCCAGAATACACATTCTTCTCTAATGTACATGGGACATTCTCCAGGATAGACTACATGCTAGCACATAAAACATACCTCAATAATATCAAGAGAATAGAAATTTTGCAGGCTACCTTCCTTGGCCACAAGGCCCTAAAATTATATGTGAACTACAAAGGGACACAGAAGAAAAATTTTAATACCTGGAAGTTAAACAGTCTAATACTGAATAACCAGTGGGTCCGAGATAAAATCAAAGAGGAAATCAAAACCTTCCTAGAAACAAATGACAATGGAGACACAAACTATCAGAACCTATGAGACACGGCAAAAGCAGTACTGAGAGGAAAATTTATAGCTTTGCAAGCACACATCAGGAAAGAAGAAGGGGCATACCTTAATGACACAGCTCATAGAATTAGAAAGTGCTCATCAAAATGAACAAAAAATAGGGAGACAGAAGGAAATAACAAAGCTGAGTGAAGAAATCAATGCGGTGGAAACCCGAAATACAATCCAAAAGATCAACGAAAGCAGAAGTTGGTTCTTTGAAAAAATAAACAAGATTGATAGACCACTGGCAAAACTAACAAAGAAAGAGAGAAACTTGATAATTTGTATTAGGAATGAAAAAGGAGAGATCACTACTGATATGGTAGAGATCCTAAGGGTAATCAGAAACTACTTTGAGAAACTCTATGCCACTAAAAATGAAAACTTAGAAGAAATGGATAAATTTTTGGACTCTTCTAATCTTAAACAGTTGAATGAAGAGGATGTAGCATATCAAAACACACCCATCACTATTGAGGAAATTAAGACAGTAATCAAATATCTACCCAAAAACAAAAGCCCAGGCCCAGATAGATTTACTAATGAATTCTTTCAAACATTTCAAGAGGAACTTCTACTAATCCTGGCAAGACTCTTTAATGAAATTGAAAAAAACAGGAACACTTCCAAATAGCTTTTATGAAGCCAACATCACCTTGATACCTAAACCACACAGAGATGCTTCCAAAAAAGAAAATTACAGACCAATGTCACTGATGAATGCAGATGCAAAGATCCTCAACAAAATTCTGGAAATAGGATTCAATCCATCATTAAGAAGATCATCCACTACAATCAAGTAGGTTTCATCCCAGGAATGCAAGGATGGTTTAACATCCATAAATCTATCAAGATAATATACAACAACAACAACAAGAAAAATAGAAATCACATGATCATATCAATAGACACAGAGAAAGCATTTGATAAAGTCCAACACCCATTCTTGATCAAAACTCTCAGCAGGAATGGAGGAACCTTTCTCAATATAGTTAAGGCCATCTACCACAAGCCAGAGGCAAATACTGTCCTCAATGGAGAAAAACTGAAAGCCTTTCCTCTAAATTCTGGCACAAGACAAGGCTGTCCTCTCTCACCACTCCTATTCAACATAGCACTGGAAGTACTTGCTATAGCGATTAGGCAAGAAAAAAATATCAAGGGAATCCAGAGAGGAAAGGAAGAAGTCAAGCTTTTGCTGTTTGCAGATGACATGATACTCTACCTAGAAAAACCTAAAGTCTCTACAAAAAAGCTTCTAGAAACAATAGACTCATATAGCAAGGAGCCAGGCTATAAAATTAACACACAAAAATCAATGGCCTTTCTATACACCAATAGTAATAAGGAAGAAATGGACATTTAAAAACAACCCCATTCACAATAGTGCCACACAAAGTCAAATATCTTGGAATCAACTTCACAAAAAGTGTGACGGACCTATACAAAGAAAACTATAAAACTCTGCTCCAAGAAATAAGAGAGGACATGCGAAAATGGAAGCACATACCCTGCTCATGAATTGGCAGGATTAACATCATTAAAATGGCAATACTCTCCAAAGCATTGTACAAATTTAATTCGATCCATCTAAAGATACCCATGACATTCTTCAAAGAAGTGGATCTGGCACTTTTGAAATTCATTTGGAACAATAAACACCCTAGAATAGCTAAAGCAATCATTGCAAAAAAGAATATGGGAGGAATTACTTTCCCCAACTTTAAACTGTACTACAAAGCAATAGTTATCAAAACAGTATGGTATTGGAATAAAGACAGGCCCTCAGATCAGTGTAGTAGCCTTGAATCCTCAGAGAATGTTCCCCAGACATACAATCACCTAATTTTTGAAAGAGCAAGAAATCCTAAATGAAGCAAAGAAAGCCTCTTCAACAAGTGGTGTTGGCAAAACTGGCTAGCCACTTGCAAAAAATTGAACTTAGACCCCCAGCTAACATCATGTATGAAGGTTAAATCCAAATGGATGAAAAACCTCCATATCAGACCCAAAACCATAAGATATATTGAACAACACATAGGTAAAACACTCCAGGACATTGAGAGTAAAGGCATCTTCAAAGAGGAAACTGCACTCTCCAAGCAAGTGAAAGCAGAGATTAACAGATAGGAATATATTAAGCTGAGAAGCTTCTTCACCTCAAAGGAAATAGCGCGCAGGATACAAGAGCCACCCACTGAGTGGGAGAAATTATTCACCCAATGCCCATCAGATAAGGGGCTAATCTCCAAAATATACAAGGCACTGACAGAAATTTACAAGAAAAAACATCTAATCCCATCAAAAAATGGGGAGAAGAAATGGACAGACACTTTGACAAAGAAAAAATATAAATGGCCAAAAGACACATAAAAAATGCTCCACATCACTAATCATCAGGGAGATGCAAATCAAAACAACGATGAGGTACCACCTCACACCACAGAGATTGGCACACATCACAAAGAATGAGAACAAGCAGTGTTGGCAGGGATGTGGAGAGAAAGGAACTCTTATCCACTGCTGGTGGGAATGCCATATAGTTCAACCTTTATGGAAAGAATATGGAGATTCCTCCAAAAACTGGAAATTGTGCTCCCATACGGTCCAGCTATACCACTTCTAGGAATATACCCTAGGAACACAAAAATACAATACAAAAATCACTTCCTATATATATTCATATATATATATTCATATACCTATATTCATTGCAGCACTATTTACCATAGCAAGACTCTGGAAATAGCCAGGTACCCTTCAGCAGATGAATGGCTAAAGAAACTGTGGTACATATACACAATGGAGTATTATGCAGGTGTCAGGAGAGATGAAGTCATGAAATTTTCCTATATATGGATGTACATGGAATCTATTATGCTGAGTGAAATAAGTCAGAGAGAGAAAAATGCAGAATGGTCTCACTCATCTATGGGTTTTAAGAAAAATGAAAGACATTCTTGCAATAATAACTTTCAGTCACAGAAAAGAAAAGAGCTGGGGGCCCGGATAGATAGCACAGCGGTGTTTGCCTTGCAAACAGCCGATCCAGGACCAAAGGTGGTTGGTTCGAATCCCGGTGTCCCATATGGTCCCCCGTGCCTGCCAGGAGCTATTTCTGAGCAGACAGCCAGGAGTAACCCCTGAGCAACACCGGGTGTGACCCAAAAAAAAAAACCAAAAAAAAAAAAAAAGAGCTGGAAGTTACAGCTCACCTCATGATGCTCACCACAACAGGGATGAGTTTAGTTAAAGCAATAACTATGTTTTGAACTATCCTTATAAAGAGAATGTACGAGGGAAATAGAAAGCCTGTCTAGAGTACAGGTGGGGGTTGTGTGGGGAGGAGGGAGATTTGGAACATTGGTGATGGGAATGTTGCACTGGCTATGGGTTGTATTCTTTACATGACTGAAACCCAAACACAATCATGTATGTAATAATGTTTTAAAAAATATAAAATTTATATAAAAAAGAAAACCTGTTCCAAAAATCAGAATTCTAGAATACAAATGTATATACTATTAAGTCTACATAAAAAGAGGAGTCAAAAGTGTATATGTACACAACTCTATGTGCACACACCCTTAAATATAACCATACATGTCAATATGTATAAATACATAATATTAAGAAAATTGGATGTCATGCTGATTGCTTGCAACAGGAGTCAGAGTAGTTGAATAACATTAAGGAGAAGGTAGAGTCTTTGCTATATGATCCCAGACCTCGACACTGAGGTGACCGGAGCAAAGCTCCAAAGACTAGATATAAGAGACGTGCTAGAGAACTAAAAGAAAAAAATATTTTTCTCTTCTTATGAGAAAAATAATGATATCAGAAAAGCTACCAAGATTCAGTTATCAAATCCATGTTTGAGAAGAGAGACACTCAGAAATGCCATGATATCTTTCACATGGGCAATCATTCCTGAGGCAGAAACTCCCTTATGAACGGGATATCCATTGGCCAAATGTGCAGTATAAGGTCATTGTTGGCTTAGAGGTATTTGAGCAGATGAATTACCAGGTTTTGAATTGAAAATAGAACACAAATTATGAGGAGAAGGTGCTGAGAATTAGTGTGTCACTAATAAGAAATAACAAGTGACACTGAACAAGTGTGTCTTATTTTACTTATGCATATACAAGGTGGAAACTGAGACAAAGGCCATGTGAAAATATGCTAGAATAAATTGGTCTGAGGAGGTATTAGTTGGTGGCTGATCTGTGGTGGAACCCACAGAGGCAGCTGCTAGCTGAGTCCTCTGTCAGCACTACCAAGTTAAAAACATGCATATCAATAAAGACCTATCGAGTCCATCTCTTCAAACCTGCCAATTCCAGTGTAATTGAACCTGTTTATATTTTCATGTCCCAGTATGAATTAAGTCTAAATTACTTAATCATGGAGGCCATGACTTGCATTTCTATGACCCAGGACTTGCAGGAACTCCACCTATATATATAATGACCATAAGGGGCAGTAGCAAGTCATTGGGTGAAGAAGCCCAATGGATCTGGGTGTGTTCAGGGCATAGGATGGAAATGTCCAGAGTGGCTGTTTTTAGTAGCCAAGCTCAGACCTAAACAAAATGGTTTGCATTTTAATGACACTTGTCAACAAATTCTGCCATTTTTTATCATCTGAAACTGGTAGGAATTGCCTCTTTTTCTGAAAAAAAAAAAAAATTCAAACTCTTCAGGGCCACATAAATAATTCTGTGAAGATGTGGTCATTTCCACAGTTTTTTCTGGCTCCTCTAGGATCTGAAATTTTTGATATTGTGTATGTAAACATTTCCATGGGGTTATTATGTTACTGATCCTACCTTGATTGGTTATTGTGCCCTACCCTAGGGTGTGTCCTGGCATTCTGCTCCCACCCTAGGGTGGTACCAGATTCGGATGTATAAAAGCAGTTGTCTGTGGAAGGCAGGGACTTTTATCTGGGGCTGATTCTGGGCTTTGGCTTCAGCCTTATCCATGGAATAAAACTGATATCTTCAGAAGTCTGACTGCCTGTTAGCTTTATACCCGTTGCGTTCACCTTAGAACAGCCGGGTGAACAGGGTGGCAGACACGTGCTCCAAGCTGAAGGAGAAAGACCTCATCCTCCATTTCTCCATCAGTCAGCCCCATAAAGGACTGACTCGTAGAAGTTGGTATTGGTGTGTGTTTCTCTCTCTCTCTCTCTCTCTCTCTCTCTCTCTCTCTCTCTCTCTCTCTCTCTCTCTCTCTGTGTGTGTGTGTGTGTGTGTAGGGTGTCTGTCTGTCTGTCTATCTGTCTGTGTTAAAGGGATTGAGGATCTCAAAAAATTTAAGGTGGACTGGGGATCTGATGCAGACTACTGGCAAGTATGTGATGGTGATCAGACCTTATGATACAAAGATTAGGTGACCACAAGCAGTGCTTGGGATACCCAGGTCAGGACTCAGTGATACTCAGTCTCAGAAGTAGTGAATCAAAATAAACAAAAATCAATAAGAGAAAATAAATTGTCTATTGGAGAGAAACTGTGCTTGAGTTATCACAGTAAAAGCTGATCTTCTAGGCTGAGATTTCTGGATCCTTCTCAGGAAGGGGTCAGGCAGTCTTCTTGCCCTGCTGAAAGTTTCAGCATCAACCCCCCATCCAATCTTCTCTGGAATTCAAACAGTCCAGCTTCTCTACTAATCTTGGAGAGATGTCAAGTGCTGAGTCATCCCAGTTCCATAGCACCTGGGCACGCAGCATAATATGCAGCCACATGATCTCTCCACATTTCATAGTACTTGAAATTTGAGCCACATAGAAAACTACTAAGCTCAATGAATGAATGAATGAATGAATGCAATAGCACAGAAGGCTCAATTAGCACCTAATATACTCAGTAAATTTTCAGGCAATGATTTCTGGAACATCAGTGTAAAATATATGTTGTAATAAGCAATATAGAGCAATTTATATGGTACATGATAAAAGGACAGGCATGGAGCCATTAATTCTGAGCTCTCTATATCTAGGCTGAAAGAATAGGTTCTTTCCTCAGACTGTTTCCTTGACCCCAAGAGTAATACAAGGTTAAAGGATCTGTTACTGACTCAGGTTCTATTTCCCAGCACCACATATGGTTCTCCAAGCACCACCAGGCATCACTCCTGAGCACTGAGCCATGGATAGTTTATGAGTTACCTTGCACCAAAATGGGATAAAATGAATATTTACTTACTTGGATAATTATTATCTTTATGTACTGTGGCTTTAGGCATGTCCCAGGTTGGTCCTTGGGTACTAATCCATTTCATATCAGTGGTAGTTTCATATCATAGAGAAAGTTCTGTGGTAAAGTTTTACTTCTTAATAGATACAGAGAAAATGGTAATTCCTACTCTTTGACCTTTAAATCAAGATTTAGAATCTGATTCCTGGGACAATCTCCCCAGACTGAGTAATCCACTATACTTTGTTCCCATAGCCAAAATAAATGGACACCAGAGTATAGTAAACAACTTGGAACAGCTTCTTGGAAATAAACTGATTCAGGGCAACTGGGGTCAAGCTTGAAAGGAGATGGAGTGTTCAGGAATTCTACTATTTAGCTAACAGCCCAAGGGACATAGTATGCATTTCGATGGCATAGTATTCCTAATTCTGGTGCGCAAACTCAGCCTACGTGTATCTTTAATTGGAATCTTGTATAAAATTGCCATTTTCTCAGAAACAGATTCAAACATTTTAGGCCCAACACAGCTCAGTTCTACTGAAACATGTTCCTGTTCAAACAGTTCTGATCATTATGGTAACAGTTTTCACTGAATCTAATTGGATCTGAATCCCATCAGAAGAAAATTCTCTATCTAGTAGAAGCAATATATTGTTCGTTCCCCTTTGCTTAAAACAACAGTGAGGATTCTCTTTGTCCTTTACTTGACTTAATAAAAGATATATATTTTATTCCATAGAATATATATCCCAAAACTGAAGAAAACTGTATGTAGTGAGAAAAACTTACAGTTTAACTCCTATTTAATTGTTTTACACTCAGTTACTTTTCTAAACACATATGTTAATGTCCCAAACCATATACCTAGGTACACAATTTAGAACCTACTCAGAACCTCATGGGTTCTTGGAGGAGACATTGAATAGCAGGTTGGCACTGTGGTCTAATTTATCCTCCTGATGTGTCTCTTGGATCTGTGCTCTTTTCTGAAGCCACACACCACAGCAGTAGTCCTTTGCCTGACTCATTTACATTCCAGTAACTCTCTCCCTGAGGAGATAAAAGGAGACCAGGATGGGCTCAACCTCAGGCAACTGGATCAGGAACTTCCCCTATGTCCTGAACTCAGCTTCTCCTGGGCCTCCTGGCTCAGTACACAGGTGATGTGTCCAAACTCACAGTACCTCAGAGTCAGCGCTCTGAAATCTCTCAACACCCTTACTCTGAGCTCAGCTTGGTAATGATTATAGAATGCTCAGTACCCTGAGGAGGATATATGTGGGATTGGTGGTCTCCCACAGAATTACTATAGGTAATTAAAGGAGAGTCTCTTCAGAACTGACATCTCCTCCTCTCTCTTGCAGGTTTTGTTACTTGTTATGAGCTAAATTCAGCACCTTTGCTGACTGTGACCCTGAAAGTGGAGCCAGAGTTACATGCATGGGGAACAACATGGAAAGTTATACTGTTCAATGGTACTAACAGAAGCCAGGCTAGGCACCTCTGTTAGTCATCTCTTGTCAGCAACTGGCTCTTGGGGATCCCTTACTGCTTCTCTGGCTCAAGCTCAGGGGACACAGCCACCCTGACCATTAACATGCACAAAAGAGGTTGAAGCTGATTATTACTGTCATGTATGGGAAAGTAGTACTGGAGCTAACAGTGATGTAGACAGATGAGAAACTGAGGCACAAACCTCTTCCCCATCTGTATCACACTGTCCTCCAGGCCCAAGAGCTCTATAGATCTAGTAATGAACTTAGTCTAGCCCTAATTCAAGATGGGAGATTTTTTACAGCTGCTTGAATTAGATGTGAACATGCATAAACATATCACATATTTTTATACTAACAGATATACATGAATTCATACAAGTTGTGAGAATATTAGAGCATGAAAACAAGATGATCTGGGATCAAATCTAGACATTGACACCTATAAGTCTCTCTACAAATTGAACCACATCCCTAGCCTCCTCCTCTTTTATTTTCTCTTCTTTTTACTTCCTTTTGTTTCTTCTTAATCTTTCTCTTCTTTCTCTTCTCCCTCTTCTTCCTCCTCTTCTTATTCTTTATCTTCTTCCTCTTCTTCCTCTCTTTGTTTCTCCTCCTCTTCTTTTTATTTGTCTTCTTTCCCTCTTTCTTCTTCTTCTTCCTCTTCTTTCTTCCTCCTCGTCCTCTATTCACTATTCCTCCAACTCCTCTTATTATTATTCTCTTCCTGGGCCTCAGGGACTTCAATGATTCCTATATTGTTTCTATTGAGTTTATCAAAGATTTCTATTTTCATCTGTTCACATTCTTTGAGTAAATTATTCATTATCTGATCATTTGCTTGAAGGTTCTTTTCCAATTTCTTCTGCTGTATGGAATTGTAATGCATCTCATCCTCGAGCTCACTGACCCCATCCTCAGCTGCTGTTACTCCATTGGAGAGGCTTTCCATTGAGGTTTTCACTTCATCTACTGAGTTTTTCAGACCTGTTATTTCAGTATGAAATTTTCAGATTTCTAACTTCATATCCTCTTGATTCTTATTTGTGTTCCATTCAACTTGATTTATGCTTTCTTTGAGCTTCTTGAACATCCTCTACATTTTTTCTCTAAACAACTTATCTAAGAGGATATCAGGATGGTTGGTAGCTTTTGGGTCATCAGAGCTGCCAGCTTCATTCTCTATACATGGTGTTGTCCTGAATATTTTCCCCATTGCCATGCTTGTAGTGTGGTTTTTACTATGTTCTGTGGTGGAGTTCATGAGTTAGAAGATTCTCCTCTGGCTCCACCCATATAAGGTGGGACAGCTTACTGGGTGTTGGGCCCTGAAGAGATTATGTTCGCTGGCATCTTCTTGGCTGCCTCATGCAAAAAAGCATAAGATGGAAGATTTAAGGGTCCTCCAAACTCAAATTAGGAATGTATTAGAGATAGGTACAAGCATAGAATTATTACAATTGTATACTACTTGTATATGAGATTAACAGATCTATTAAACATGGGATGCTGAACTCTTAGTAATACCTATAATGAACTGATTGAAATGTGTACTTCGTGAGACAATGGACAATTTAGATGCTACAAAAATAAATAGAGGTAACTTGAGTCAAGAAATAAGTATTCCCGTTAGGCAATATGGCATGTAGGTATTCTACCCAGTTTTAGTTCCTGGTATTATATTGTTCCCTGTGCATTACCTGGTCCAGGCCCATTGCATTGCTCTCCTCCCCAAACAACTGCCCATTTGAGACCTCCAGAACCTCCAGAGTGATCCAGCTATCCCTATCACCAAGAGACCACAGCATTATTGCATGCTAGGTGCTTTTGCACTAAACAAACTATCTCTATAGGCCAAGAATTGCAGGGAACACCACCTCAAGTACCTCCTGGACACTTAGTATCACCCCCCAAAATACTGAATTTGATTAATCTATAATGAAAACTTTTCTTCCTCTCTATAGTGAAAACTTTAAAATATGAAACAGCAAGATTAGTCACAAACACAGTAACACAAGCATATTTATTTACAGGACAACTTAATTCAGCCTAAATGTATTGAATCAATGGCACTGTTTAAAAAAAGATAAAAGTGAGTTTAGTAGTTAGAGTTTTTTGGGTTTTTTTGTTGTTGTTGGTTAGTTGGTTTTTCAGCCACATCCGGTGATGCTCAGGGGTTACTCCTGGCTATGTGCTCGCTATGTGCTCAGAAATCACTCCTGGCGTGGGGGACCATCTGAGACACTGGGGGATCATCTGTGGTTCATCCTAGGCAAGACAGACACCTTACCACTTGCACTACCGTTCTAGCCCCAGTAGAGTTTTTATTTTAAAAATAAACAATGACTATGGATATACTGATATACAATGACTACGGATATACTGAAAAAGAAGAAAATAATCAAATTTTGAAAAAACAATATTATGAACAACTTTTAATGATGGTGTTTTAATGAATTAGTTAATCAAATAAATACAATAATAAATGTTAAAAATAAAATGGGTCGTGCTTGCTTTGGCAGCACATATACTAAAATTGGAACAATACAGAGAAGATTAGCATGGCCCCTGCGCAAGGATGATATGCAAATTCGTGAAGTGTTCCATATTTAATAAAATAAATAAATAAATAAAATGGGTCTTCAAATATTCAAAACAAAATAAAAATGAAGAAACTTGGAGGCATCTTATTACCTAACTTGAGTTTGTATTATAAAGCCATAGTGATCAAAACTGCATGGCCTTGGAACAAATACAGGCTTTCAGACCAATGGTCAGAGAAGAATATGTAATGACAAACCCCAAGTATATTTTCAAATAATTTTTGACCAAGGAGCCAACAACATGAAATGGGATAAAAACTATCTCTTCAAAAAGTGGTGGTGGACAATTAGATAACCACTTTATCCAAAGATGAATCCATATCTCACTTCTTACACAAAGGTCAATTCAAAGTTGACTTTGAGATTAGACTGAAATCTATAAAGTAGATTGAAGAAAACAGAAGCAGGACACTCCAAACCTAGACCTTAAAGAAATCTTCAATGACATGAATCCAATAGTAACAGCTATGCAGTGGTCCTCAAACTTTTTAAACAGGGTGCCAATTCACTGTCCCTCAGAATGTTGGAGCGCCAGACTATAGTAAAAACAAAAAATATGAATAAATTCTATGCACACTGCATATATCTTTCTTTGAAGTAAAGAATCAAAACAGGAACAAATACAATATGTGGCCAGTGGGCCAAAGTTTGAGGACCACTGAATATAGAATTAATTGGAGCTACATGAAATTAAAAAGTTTCTGGATGGTAAATGAGACATGGACCAAAACTAAAAGACAGCTACCTGAATGAGAGCAAATATTTTCAGTCAACACATCAAATAAAGGGTAGATTTCAAGGATATACAAAGTACTCACAAATATTAATCCCACAGA